>NC_090440.1:355450553-355759727 GCF_031143425.1 Pleurodeles waltl
GGAATAGCAGCATCCCTGATATGATGGGTCAACTCCAGAGGCACCGTGTGTGGCTATTGAGGGACTCTGGTTACCCCAACCTGTCATGGCAACTGACCCCAGTGAGGAATCCCAGGACCAGGGCAGAGGAACGGTACAATGAGGCCCATAGGCGGACTAGGACGGTGATCGAACGCACCTTCGGCCTCCTGAAGGCCAGGTTCAGGTGTCTCCATATGACAGGTGGTTCCCTATTGTACTCACCGAAGAAGGTGTGCGAGATTATCATCGCCTGCTCAATGCTTCATAATTTGGCTTTGCGACGCCGGTGCCTTTTCTGCAGGAGGATGGTCCAGATGACGGTGTTGTGGCAGCTGTGGAGCCTGTGGAGCCTGTGGACAGTGACGAGGAGGAAGCTGAGGAAGAAGACAACGACAACAGGGAGTCAGTCATACAGCAATATTTCCAGTGACACACAGGTGAAAACATTTCAATTTTTACCATTACATTAACTTTCACACGTCTACCGCTATCCTGTCTGTGGATTTCAACTAATATTTGGTAACTGAGTTGTTGCTTTACATTACGGTTTCACAGGTGTGGTTACCAATGTGTGTCATCTGCTTGCATCCTTCAAGGACTTGTGATGTGTGACATAGGTATGTTGGCTTTACAATGGGGAACGCATTATGACACTGTCATTGATAATACATATTTACAATCTCACAGACTGACTCCAGATTGTTTTTTGTTTCAAGGGTGTTTATTGAAGTGCTCAGAAATGGGAGGGGGTTGTAATATGAGGATGGGTGATGGTGGAGGAATGTCCATGGCAGAGTCCAGTCTATTAGTCTCACAGGTGCAATGCCCATCTGGGCATAGGAAGTGGAGCTGGGGCAGTTAAAGTATGGACAGGGTAACAAAGTGGGTCAGTGGGGGGACAATCAGGGTGGTCTCATTTCCTGGCGGGGGTCTTGCCATCTTGCTCTGTCCTGTTCCTGGCTCTCAGGGACCGCTTGCGTGGTGGTTGTTCATCTGCAGGGGGTGGGGTGCTGGTGTGGTAGTCCTGTGGCGGGGCGTCCTGTCCACTAGCGCCAGCGGAGGTGGTGGTCAGTTCATCGTCCTGGCTAGTGTCAGGGGCCCCTTGGAGTGCCACAGTGTCCCTCATGGTCTGCTGTATGTCCTCCAGCACCCCTTCGATGGTGCCCAGGGCGGAGCTGATGGTCCTGAGCTCCTCCCTGAACCCCAAATACTGTTCCTCCTGCAGGCGCTGGGTCTCCTGAAACTTGGCCAGGACCGTCACCATTGTCTCCTGGGAGTGGTGGTATGCTCCCATGATGGAGGAAAGGGCCTCTTGGAGAGTGGGTTCCATTGGCCTGTCCGCCCCCTGTCGCACAGCAGCCCTCCCAGTTCCCCTGTGTTGCTGTGCCTCCGTCCCCTGGACCGTGTGCCCACTAACACTGCCCCCAGGTCCCTGTTGTTGTTGGGGTGGTGGGTTATCCTGGGTTCCCTGTAGTGGTGGACACACAGCTGATTGACCTGTCCTGGGTACGGAGGTTTGGGCCCGCTGGGTGGGTGCTTTGCTGGTGTTACCAGAGGGTGGAAGGTCAGTGTTGGGCTGTGCCTGTGCAAGGGGAACCGACTGTCCCGAGGCCCACGATGGTCCGGGCTGGTCATCAGGATCCAGTAGGGCAGAGCTGCTATTGTCACTGTGGGCCTCTTCTAGGGGTGGAGTGGTGTTGTCTGGACCCTCCGGTGTGGTGACCGTCCTTCGGGTTCCTGCAGGGGCATAAGAGCATGATTATAGCATGTGTGTGTGTGATGGTGTGCAATGGGTGGGTGTCTGTGTACCCCAGTGCTAGCATTCCTGTGTGGGGGCTTGTGTGATGATGGTTAGGGGGTGTTCTGGGTATGTGCAGTGGGCATGCTTTAGTGAGGGGTGACCATGGTTAGTTGTGTCTTGCAGGGCTTGGTGTTGGGATGTGTGGCTTGTGTTATGAGTACATTAGTGAGGAGTTTGAGTGATAGGGGAGGGTGTGAGGGTGGGGGTGTGTGATAGCATGCAGGTAGGGTGGGGGATATGATAGTTAAGATTTGACTTACCAGTGTCCCATCCTCCACCGACTCCTCCGAGGCCCTCTGGCTGCATGATGGTCAAGACTTGCTCCTCCCATGTTGTTAGTTGTGGGGGAGGAGGTGAGGGTCCGCCGCCAGTCCGCTGAACCGCGATGTTGTGCCTGGAGACCGTTGAACGCACCTTCCCCCGTAGGTCATTCCACCTCTTCCTGATGTCCTCCCTATTTCTTGGGTGCTGTCCCACAGCGCTGACCCTGACCACGATTCTGCGCCATAGCTCCATCTTCCTGGCTATGGAGGTGTGCTGTACCTGTGAGCCAAATAGCTGTGGCTCTACCCAGATGATTTCCTCCACCATGACCCTGAGCTCCTCCTCGGAGAAGCGGGGGTGTCCTTGGCGTGACATGGGGTGGTGTGTGTGATGTGTGGGGCGGTGTGAGTGTTGATGTGTGTGGTGATGTGTAGTGGTGTGTGGTGTTTTGTACATGGATGTGGTGTGGGTGATGGTGTTGTGTGCCTCTGCATGGTGGTGTTGTCTTGGCTGTGCTGTCTCTCTGGCCTTCGTCCGTGAATTTTGGTCATAGGGGTTTGTGGGTGATGTGGGTGTGTGTTTTATATTGTGTTGGGTGTATGGGAGTGGTGTTTGTATGTGTATCAGGTGTTTGTATTTTGAATTGTCCAATGTGGTGGTGTTTTGGAGATATGTGTGTATTTTGAGCGCGGCGGTGTGTACCGCCAATGGAATACCGCGGTTGAAAGACCACCGCATGGATTCATGGGTCGTAATAGCATGGGCATGTTTCTGTTGGCGTGGAGGTGGAGGTTTTGTTTTCGCCACTTTAACACTGACCTTTGGTGTAGCGGAGTTGTGTGGGTGTCTGTATTTCGGCGGATTCCGGGATGTGTGTCATAATAGCTGTGGCGGACTACCGCCGCCGCCGCGGTGTATTGGCAGTCTTCTGCACGGCGGTAATCGCCTTTTACCGATTTATCAATGTTGTAAAGACCCCCTTTGAGTTTAAGAGGTTGTAACAGGAGATACGAGTTGGAAGATGTGTGGTCTCACCTTTCTTGATTATTTTGCTTACTTTTGCTTCTTGAAGAATGGGGTGATCAGTTATGTTGTGCAGATTTGTGGAACACACTATCAAGTGGGAGGGAATCATGGCTCCAAGCTCCAAAAGACAATCCTTCAGATTCAAGAAGTTAGGAGGAGGTCCCTATTTGTTATAGGTTATTCCTTTTTTTCTGGTTTCCTATAAATAGGAGTCTGGACAAGCGGAGGTGGCTGGAAGGTTTGTGAAAGCAGATGTAACAGTTGAGGTATGCTGGGCCAGTGTTACGTAGTGCTTTGAAAGTGTGGGTGAGAAATATGAATTGTGCTCATTTGTGAATGCGGAGCCAGTGAAGCTTCTTAAGGTGTCATGTGATGTGAGTGCTGCATGGGAGGTTTAGAGTAATTCTGGCCACCAAGTTCTAAATGGTTCTGGTGAGTTTCTGTTGATCCCAGCATGGAGGGTGCTCCCCTTGAAAATATTCCTCAGCGTCTTCAGGGTATGGAAGCATATAGTGGTGAGGGCATTGACTTTGGTGATCATGTTAAGTTTGCTGTTGATGATAATTATGTGGTTCTTGGCGAGGGTGGTGGGTGGAGGGGTGTCGGTCCATGCCCTGTTGGCCACCATGTGCAAACCCAAGTTGATGTGCTATTCCTGAAGATCACAATTTTGGTCTTGTTCGTGTTCATCTTTAGACAGTTGGTCTTCATCCAGTAGGTGATGTCAGTTATGCAGGCATTGAACTTGAGGTGTGTACTGGATGTCTTGCCCATGAGGGGGTGATTGAGTTGCATGACATTGGCATAGGAGAGGATCTTGATGTTGTCAGAGTGGAGGATGCTGGCTAGAGGGATCATGTATGGGTTGAAGAGGGTCGGGCTTCGGGAGGATCCTTACACAACTCAGCAGATAAGGTGGTGGCTGTGCGAGGTGTATGGTGCCAAGATGAGTGGCTGGGTTCTTGCAGTCAGGAAGAAGCACATCCATTCGAGTGCGTGTTCTTGGATTCTGATTTCGTGTATGCATTGGTTGAGGGTGGGGTGGGAGACTGCATCAGATGTTGCAGGGAGATCCAGGAGGATGAGGCTGCCATGTCTCCTTTGTCCAGAGTCATGCAAATGTCACCTGTGGTGACAATGAGGGCAGTTTATGTGTTGTGGTTGGGTCTCAAATCAAGCCGAGTGGTGTTGGAGAGTTTGTGGCCATTGAGTTATTTGGTAAGGTGTCTATTTATGGTTTTCCCTACGGCCTTTGCTGGGAATAGTAGAAGGGAATTTGGTCTGTAGGTGTTGAGCGGTGAGAGAACTTTAGAGGGTTTCTTCAGCAATGGGAGGACAGTTGCATGTTTCTAAGCATCAGGGAAAGTCGGGGAAGAGATGGAGGCATTCAGAATGAGTGTGAGCATAGAGCTGATAAGTTGCAGTCCTCTGGAGTAGGCGCTGTGGGGGCATGGGGCAGATGGGATCCTTGAGGGAATGGACTTTATGGTAGCGATGGCTCTCTTCTGAGATGAAGACAGGCCATGTGGTTAGCATAGGTTTCGGGATAAAATCTGGAGGCGTTTAGTGAGATCTGCAAGGTCTAGTTGTGGTTGAAGCAATTATAAATGGTGGTAATTCTGTTGCTGAAGAATTAAAAGAGATTGTTGCAGAGGTCCTGAGAGGGGATGGTTGAGTTGGATGTGGCCCTGGTGAGGTGAAATCTTTCACAATAGCAAAGGTTTCTTTGCTTCTGTTTGTGCAGGCATTGATGTGGTCTGTCAGAACAATGTGTTTGGTGGTCCAGATCATTTGGTGGTACGGTTATTGAACATGCTGCTGTCTGTATTGTCCTGGCTCATTCTCCATGTGTGGTTCAGTTGTTTTTCATCAGACTGAGGTCCTCATTGTACCAATTGGCCTGGGGTACGGATCTTCTTGTATTGCTGTGTTTGAGAGGGGGCAGGTTGTTACTGTATTTGGGTCAGTGAGTGTTAAGAGTGATGTTCCAGTCTTTGGCAATGATTCTGTTCCAGATTCAGCAAACTGGTCTGGCGGTGGTGTGTGTGCATAGGGCCGGGATAGGGATGCTGAACTTGATGAGGGCATGGTATGTCCAAGGGAGTGCTATGGGCTCATCAAATCTGATGTGTTTGAAGGAATTGAAAGTAGGGTTCAGGGGGTGTCCAGCAATGTGGGTAGATCATTTTAATAATTGGGTCAGGCCCAGGCTTCCAAGTTCATCGATGAGTACTGTAGTTCAGGTCAGTGTGGTATTCCAAGCGGACGTTCATGTTTCCGGGTAGGATCAGAGGTGAGTGATGCAATAACGTCTGTGGTGGTATCAGTGAAGTTGGAGTGTGTGTCCGGTAAGCTGTAGATTAGAGATGCACTTAGGGTAAAGTTGGCTTTGATGTGGAGCTTGAACGACGGATATTCCATGTTGGAGGATGCATTGTCCATGGATCTGGTATAGCTGACTGTATCAGGGCGTCATTGATATAATTTAGTTAGACTTAGTTGACAGGATGGGAACTGTGTGTCCTTTGTCTTTGTTTTATTAGGGCTGGAAATTTCTTTGTAGATTTTTCTGTTCTAAAAATCTTTAAAAAACTCCAGCATTAAAGGTCAAGTAACTACATGGTATATAACTGTCATACCAGCAGGTTTTGCCTGGCTCCTTAGGAGATATCAAATTCCTGAGACTTTACCAGACCAACTACAGGACATAAAAAAAGTGGCACCCAAACAAATTCGATATCTTACCTTTTTACCTGACGGACCCTGGTATAATACACTCATTGGACTTCCAGGATTTTGAAGATGCCTCTTTCTGATTTCCATTGGTTTTTTGCTATACATGAGACTTCCTGGTTCTGGAATATTTGTTGCACGTTTATCCAAGTTTATGATGAATCTATGAGATCCCTATCAGACTTTGAAGTATGTCCTAGCTCTCAACGGGCTATTTTCACTTTCACTCTGACCAGTGGTTTGTACCACAAGAAGTTGGAAGTCATGTATGTGCTTTTTCAGAGATCACCATGAGATTATTTGCCTACGCTTAGCCATAAGCCATTAATGTTCTCCAGGTGAATATACGAGCCCAGAAAGCCAGTGAAGATAGGGAAGACTTCTTTGGCACAAATTAAAATATAAATAATGGGTTGTACCAAATCTTTCTGCTCAGGCCCTCTCTTTCCATAGTTTCTGCCTTGTAGACAGCTGCCCCATAGACATTATCGACCACCCTTTTGATGGCGCTGGATTTAACGTACTCAAATTACTACACTTGCCCAATTTGTCCCACTTTTTAATACGTGTACATTATTTTGTCAGGAATCAAATGTGCCAAATTGAATAAAACTTGAAACCTGGCTTTCATATTAGCTAACATCGGGAAATACGAGAAAGGAAAGTGGTGGCTCTTCATATATATTACACTACTGTTCCACTATTAAACATACGAATCACTCCTATAAAGTTAAAGCATATCTACTTCAACTTACTCTTACCTGACACCCATTGGAAAATGGTGTCCATTAATTCGTTTTTAAAATCATCATCAAATGCTGCACGAGATTTTGGAAATGCTTCAAAGAAAACAGCAGCGATGGCTTGGCATAAGTAGTCAGCATACACCTGTAACATTATTTGATACCATTTAGAATTCCAGCTGTAAGGACAGAGCTACCTTTAAATACAACTGATCATAATAAAACATCCAAACTCAGCACACTCTTTTTCTGATTGTCACGGAGAAGCTGCTGATGGTTTACTACTGTTATACCAAACAGCAGGTGAGTTAGTAGGGTTTAGTTTACGGAAACACGATAACTGCATATTTATGCAACACCTCTCTGCAACAATATCTTCCATCATAGGCTATTGTCTCTTGCAAACTACTGTACGTTTTCTGTCTATCCCATGCTTTGGAAAGGTAACTGCTCAGCCTATACCAGTTGCCCTTCTCGTTTTCTTACAGCCCGCCTTGTCCACCAACCTCGTTCTTTGAGAATTTGGATTCCATTGAAGACTGCGTCTTTGGCACCTCACCGTGTATGTATTTAACTAACAGGCCTTGAACCGAGCACCTATGCTCGCTTTATATATACCCAGTGAATTTTCGATGTTCATTTTTTGCAGTCTCTACATATGCATAATCGTAGTATTACACCAAGGGACACATGTACAACCATTTCATTTTGCGAGTCTCTAATTGCGATTTGTTTGCAACTTGAAATTAGAGACTCGCCAAATGAAATGTACTAATGTGTCTCAGACACACTTAGCGATTCCCAATGGGGTAGCAAATGACGTACCTCATCAATATTCATGATGTAGGTCGCAACTTGAAACCCATTGGGATTAGCCAACACTCACAGGGATGGTGGCCTGCTGGGGACAGCAGACCACCATGTCTGTGACTGCTTTTCAATAAATATTGTTTTTTGAATGCAGCCCGTTTTCCTTAAAGGAAAACGAGATGCATTTCAAAAATAAAAATGAAAAGTTTTTTTTTCAATTGTCAGAGTAGGCAAGTGGTCTGAAAAAATATTTTTGCTGCCATTTACAAAGGGGAAGGGGTCCCTGGGGACCCAGTCCCATTTGCGAATGGTTTAACACCAGTTGACTGTCACAGAACAATCATACATACCACTGCGACTCGCAATTAGGAAGGGACGCCCTTGGGACGCCCCTTCCTAATTGCGAGTCGCAATCCCGATTTTGCGAGTCGGTAACTGCAAAATAGGGATGGTACATTGTGCCAGGCTATTTTGCGGTTGCAAACAGCGATTTTATGCCTTTTGCGACCGCAAATTGGCGTTGTACATTGGGCCTTTGATCTCACGTTATTTTCCTTTTTGCTTTTATCCTACTTTCTCAACTTCTGTATTACTAATCATATCCTCTGATCATGTTGTGGTGTTCCCATCTGTAGCTTTTCTGCCATTTCCACTATCAATTGCTACACTTTTTAAAATAAAACTGCACAATTTCTTTTAGGACCAGTTAGTAGCTTTGGTCCAGGAGCAGTAGTAGTAAAACATATTTTATTAAAGCAAATACATAGCATTTAATAGTACAATCTGCACTTCCACATAGAATGAGAACCAAAAAGTTAAATTCAAATAAAAAATAATAAAAAATAGCTTTTTCTTTAAATAAAAATATCCAAACAGGGATAGTTGATTTGGCACATATAATGTAATATTATAAACAGAATGCACTTAAAAACTGTCCCAAAAGAGCAAGCTACTTACCTTGTGAACACTCTTTTTGGTGGACACTCTATCCAAATTGAATATGCCTTACCTTGTGAATAATCTTCAGATGTCAGACTGGATTCGTAAAATTTCAAAACAGTTCTCCTGTGTGCAGTCGGGTGGCATCGTTCGACTCAACGCCGATGTCATACTGCTATGGAAGTGATGAGTGGAGCCAGTGGCATAAAAAAAAAAGCAGCCCTGTGGTGCGGGGGCGGAGCTCCAGGGTGCCCCTCAGCACAGTACTTTGGCCTCAGAGCTCCTGTGGGAGTCCAGAAGGAGGCCCCCTCCATGTACCATGCAGGGGGGCCCTATCAAGTTTTGTTACGCCACGGAGTGCATGCTTACGTCAATTGCATTCTAGGCTGTCTGTGCCCTCAGATGCATAACCCATCAGCAAATTGGTTTTACCAGTGTACAGCTCTCTATATTGGGAGCTTTTCAGATGGAAAAGAGTCCAATTCACAGAACGGAGATGTGGCAGGGCAGGTGAGGAATCTCTCGTTAAATAGAGTAATCTAACAGAAAGATTGTTCCTGAAAGTAAGTAACTTGTTCTTCTGAGGGATCCTTCAATACACAGATTCTTCACCTTGTGAATAGATACCAAAACAGTCCCACTGAAGGTGGTGGGTATGTGACTTGGATCAGGTCAAAAAGTCCTGCAGGACCTAATGAGCGTAATGCTCCTTGACAGACCTGATTGTCAAGGCATTACCACTTCAACATGTGCATGGGAGCCCAAAAGGCTCCCTGACAGATTTTCAGGACAGGCACTCCACATGCTAACACAGTTGTAGGAGCGTTGGCTCTTGTGAAACAAGCCTGTAGGCCTTCTGGGGCAACTTTTTTACCAATATGTAGCAGGCCTATAAGCATAGAACAATCCACGGTAAATGATGCGTTTTTGTTCTGCTTTGACCTTCTTTGTACTGGAAACCCCTACAAAGAGCTATCATCCACTCTGTGTTCCCTGGTACGATCAATGTAGAAACTCAACGGTCCTATAGGATACAAATGATGGTGCCTGTCTTGCTCCTTGGAGGAGAGAGGTGGAGCAAAGAATAGTAGAAGGGTGATGGCCTGATCAACATTGACAGAAGTACCCACTTTTGGTAGAAAGGAATATTGGGTCCTCAAAACCAACTTGTCAGGGAATAAAGTTGTGTAAGGTGAATTTATACAGAGCACCTGAAGTTCACTCACATGTCTAGCTGATGTTATGGGGATGAGAAAGAGCAGTTTTATGTTCAGAAGTCTCAAGGGTCAACTGTGCAACAGGTCAAACGTATGCAGAATGGTTAGGATAAAAGTGAGCATCTATAAAGGAGTCAGGCGTTACTGTCTCATTGACAGTGAACTCAATTATTTTTGGAGGTTCGCCGTTGTGTGGGATGGTTGAGGATTGCCCGTAGTCACCCACCTTCAACAGCCAGTTGTCAAATTAGGAGAAGCCTGATACCCTTGACATCCATAGATGGGTTGTGATCACCACTATAATTTTTGTGAACACCCGAGGGGCACTGGTTAGGTTAAAGGGGAGCACTGTGAAGTGAAAATGCTCTTGGTCTACACAACCATTCCGTCTTCAGAGTATAGGGCAGGTAAGACCTGGGCTAGCAGGAGCATCTTGAATTTGTCCTTTCACAGGAAGGCTTAGAGAGGGTGAATATCTAAAATAGGATGAAAGTCTATTTTATATTTGCAAGAATATGAGGACTAAAACCGTTGGATTACCACAAAGGATTTTTGACCGAAAGAAATGTTGCAAGCCTTTCAAAAACTGCATTACAACTGATGATGATTTAAATAATGAAGACAAATCCAGCAATTGCAGGAAGGCCAAAAGAGGCAATACGTAGCCCTTAACAGTGCCCCTGGCAAGTCCTTGCTGGGCTAGGGACAAAACAAACAACAAAACTCCAGACATCTTTGCCTGTAAAGAGTCAATGTGGCGGGTGTCACACCAATCCATAAATTTGTCCCAAGAGCTGGCATATATTCATGTATTGGAAGGACGCCTTGCCACCATGTTCACATCAACGACCTCAGGATAGAGGCTGAAGGGTGTCAACTGCTGCCACTCAATCTCTAAGGATGGAGATGCAAAGGGTGCAGGCCCGGGTGAAACAGCCTGCCCTGCTGCTGCTACAGAGGATCCTCCCAAAGCAGTAGCTTTATAAGAAGATGCATGCTCATATTTAGGCCTTCCATATACCACCCTCTCCTGGCCCAAACTGGTGCCACTAGGATGACGTAGGCCCACTAATTCCTGATCTTTTTCAGAACATGGGCAGGAGAGGCAGTGGAGGAAAGGCATACATGTTTCCTGAGCTCCACTCTAGACATAAGGCATCTCCAAGGTAGAGCAGCTTTGGAAAGTCCAGCACACAGAAGTGCTGACATTGGACATCTCAGAGATAGTGAAAAGAATGAGCCAGCTATTCCTGGAAGACAGCATGTTCCACCTATGGGTGTAACTGCTATTTGTGATCTGCTAGCTGCCAGCAAATGAATTTGCCTGCCTTACTATTTACAGATCCTGCCAGGTGGTTCACCAGAGAAGCCCCTTGGCGGGCCAGCCACTTCCAGAGAAACAGAGGTGGTCATTACAACCCTGGCGGTCGGTGTTAAAGCGGCTGTAAGACCGCCAACAGGCCGGCGGTAAAAAAAATTGAATCACGACCGTGGCAGAAACTGCCAGCATAGACATCCACTTTAACACTCCGACCGCCACGGCGGCACAAACAAATAGCATGGCGGTCACCGGCAACAAACAGGCGGAGGACAATGTACCGCCCACAGAATTACAGCCCACCAATCCGCCACTTTTTCCGGGGTGGATTCACCGCGAACAATAACACCGCGGAAACAGGACTTCGAAGGGAAAACGCTCACCTCTACACACCCCACGAGGAACCAGGACGCCATGGAACCAGAGCTCCAGATTTTTCCAGCCTTTGTCTTCCAGCTCCTCTACCAGGAGCACGAACGCCGGCGCCGAAGACCACGGTGAGTACTGCACCTACGACACAGGGGAGGGGGGAGGGAAAAAACAGTGACACACACACGCAACACCCCCACCCCCACCCTCACCCACTACAACACACACGCTAATACATCATGATACATCACAGTTACACCCCCCCCCAGGAAGAATGCAAGGACAAAAGGAAATTAGTCAAATTATTGTGATATATTCAATTACATACATCCAAAATATTTACAAATATATACATTGATACAATATACAATTAAATACACCAAGAACACAAGTCCAAGGGAGTCCACCATCATAGTCTGTGGATCACTGGGCCCAAAAGGCATGGGCGAGGCCCACACAAGATACCCGAACAAGATGGAGAGAACACTGCAGAGGCATCAGATAGAAATAAAACAGGCACCACAGGGGGAAGGGAAAGGGGGGGGCACCTCAGCCGGTTGAGTGCACAACGCCAAATCCACGAGGGGGCCCCATGCCCACTGTTCAATCCTGGGGAGTGCAAAGCCACAGTCTCTCAAGTCTCTACAGTGGGTGGTTTGCCCACTGTTCAATCCTGGGGAGTGCAAAGCCACAGTCTCTCAAGTCTCTACAGTGGGTAGGTTGCCCACTGTTCAATCCTGGGGAGTGCAAAGCCACAGTCTCTCAAGTCTCTACAGAGGGTGGTTTGCCCACTGTTCAATCCTGGGGAGTGCAAAGCCACAGTCTCTCAAGTCTCTACAGTGGGTGGGTTGCCCACTGCTATATCCTGGGGAGTGCAAAGCCACAGTCTCTCAAGTCTCTCAAGTGGGTGGGTTGCCCACTGCTATATCCTGGGGAGTGCAAAGCCACAGTCACTCAAGTGGATGTCAATTTCCACTGGTTCTGGAGGGGGCTTTGTGCCCAGAGTGTTTCATCCTGCCAAGGACTGAGGTAGTGGATGTATCTCTCCAATGGTTCTGGAGGGGGCTTTGTGCCCAGAGTGCTTTATCATGCCAAGGACTGAGGTAGTGGATGTATCTCTCCACTGGTTCTTGAGTGGGCTTTGTGCCCAGAGTGCTTCATCCTGCCAAGGACTGAGGTAGTGGATGTATCTTTCCACTGGTACTGGAGGGGGCTTTGTGCCCAGAGTGTTTCATCCTGCCAAGGACTGAGGTAGTGGATGTATCTCTCCACTGGTTCTGGAGGGGGCTTTGTGCCCAGAGTGCTTCATCCTGCCAAGGACTGAGGTAGTGGATGTCAATCTCCACTGGTTCTGGAGGGGGCTTTGTGCCCAGAGTGCTTGATCCTGCCAAGGACTGAGGTAGTGGATGTATCTCTCCACTGGTTCTGGAGGGGGCTTTCTGCCCAGAGTGCTTCATCCTGCTCGTGGCAGCCTCAGTAGCGTCAGAGCTTTTGGCGCTCATGGGCCTGCGGTACTTGTGGCGGTGGTGTCCTTGGCAGCGGTGCTTGTGGCGGCGGTGTCTTTGGCAGCAGTACTTGTGGCGGCAGAGGCTTTGCCAGCGGTGCTTGTGGCGGCGGTGTCTTTGGCAGCGGTACTTGTGGCGGTGGTGTCTTTGCCAGCGGTGCTTGTGGCGGCGGTGTCTTTGGTAGCGGTGCTTGTGGCGGCGGTGTCTTTGCCAGCGGTGCTTGTGGCGGCTGTGTCTTTGGCAGCGGTGCTTGTGGCGGTGGTGTCGGCAGTGGTACAGTGGGGCTGCTGACGGTCGCCTCCTGGGCAACGGGGCTGCTGCTGGCGGTCCTGTCTGGGGCAGTGGGGCTGCTGGCAGACGCCTCCTGGGCAACGGGGCTGCTGCTGGCGGTCCTGTCTGTGGAAGGGGGGCTGCTGGCGGTAGCCTCCTGGGCAACGGGGCTGCTGCTGGCGGTGCTGTCTGCGGCAGTGGGGCTTCTGGCGGACGCCTCCTGGGCAACGGGGCTGCTGCTGGCGGTCGCCTCCTGGGCAACAGGGCTGCTGCTGGCAGTCCTGTCTGTGGCAGTGGGGCTGCTGGCGGTTGCCTCCTGGGCAACGGGGCTGCTGCTGGCGGTCCTGTCTGTGGCAGTGGGGCTGCTGGCGGTCACCTCTTGGGCAGCGGGGCTGATGGCGGTCTTCTCAGCCGTGCTGATCTTCCCAGACTTGCCGGTTTTCTTGTGCCCCTTCCCCACCTTCGAAGGTGTCACAGCTGACTCCACAATCCCAACTGTACCCCTGGGAGCGGCTTTGGTGGCTGGTGTCTTCCCCCTCTCCCGCAAGGAACTGGCCAACTTTTGATGCTTGACAGGTGGGGGACTGTCCGTGCTGTGGCTCCTTGCCACACTGCCTGCCCTGCTGCCTGGTGCACTCCATAATCCGGTGACTACGGACACCACTGGTCCCGGCGATGTTGTGGCTGAGGTGCTAGGTTGCGACCTGGAGAGTCGGGCCCTAGGAGACTGACGGGGTGGGAGAGGTGAGAGAAAGAGGTCAAGGGTGGCCAGGAAAAGTTTCTTAGGAACACTGGGACGGGTAGATGGAGGGGGTTTGGGAGTGGGGGAAGAGATAGTGGTTGTAGAAGGTGTACGTTTGGTGACTTTGGGTGAAGGTGCATGGGCTGGAGGCTGTTGTGAGGTGGATGGCTGTTGGGTGGGTGTGTGGCTGCGTTTGTGTACCTTGGGAGGTGGGCTCACAGACACACTGGGAGAGGACACAGGGGATGTGTGAATGGTAGTGGGGGTGGTGACTGCACATGAGCGGGGTGTGGTGGTGGGTGTGCTGGTGATGGACGTAGTGGCTGAAGATGTAGTGCATGCAGGTGTGAGTTGAGACGAGACAGGGAGGGAGGAGGGAGATGAGGAGGAGGTGGACACAGTGGAGGCAGTGGATGTTGGTATGTCTGCATGTGTCTGATGCTTGCGTGAGTGCCTGTGGGATGTGTGGTGCTTATGTTTGCCTGAGCTTCCTTTGTGTGTTGAGGTGTGTGCATGCTGGTCTGATGGTGTGCTTGGGATAGGCTGAGGTACAAGGGTGTGGGTCTGGGTGGAGGAAGTTGGAGGGGGGTGCCTAGAGACAGGGCAATGGCTGCCATCAGTGCTGAGGCCAGAGTCTGAAAAGCTCGCTGAAGGGCTGCCTGACCAGAATGAATGCCCTCTAGGAATGCATTGGTTTGTTGCAACTGCCTCTCTACACCCTGGATGGTATTCAAAATGGTAGACTGCCCAACAGTGAGGGACCTGAGGAGGTCAATGGCCTCCTAACTGAGGGCAGCAGGGCTGACTGGGGCAGGGCCTGAGGGGCCTGGGGTGAAGGTGATGCCCACCCTCCTGGGTGAGCGGGCACGGGGCAAATGCTGAGGGGCTGCTGGGAGGGCGGTGCTGGAGGGGGGGTGGCGGCTGTACCTGTAGATGCGGGGGCACAGGTGGGCCCGCCACCGCAAGGGAGCTCCCATCAGAGGAGGAGTCTGTATCGCTAGTGTCAGCTCCTGTCCCCGCCGTGGAGCTCCCCTCGCCCTCCGTCCCACTGGTGAATTTGGAGTCCGTAGTCTCGCCCTCCGGGGCCATGTGGGATGCAGCTCCCTCCTGCTCCGGTGCCACTGCTCCTCCGCCTGATGATGCTAATGCACACAAGTAGAGGGAGACCACAAAAAGGGGGGGGAGACAGAAGAAAGACATGTTGAGTGCATGCAATACTGCTACCGTTGGCGGACATGACAGACACAGAAGCCCCCTGCACTACGCCGCGCACTTGAGGTCCACCATTGAATCCCTGTGACATGGCTTACAAGGCTATGGCTGATTTCTGCACACATGGATGTCACAGGAGCCTGATTAGGTGTAGTTGGCACTGTACCCAGGTGGGGTGGGGTGCCACAGGGTCTGCCTGAAAAAGGGGACTTAACTAGCAAACTCGCCCTGGACGAGGGGAACCCACAGCCCACCTCCCCCACCCAGACACCTACAATGCGCGCTGAATCAGCTGAATGCAAGTGTACTCACCCCCTTGTTGCTGCTGTGATGCCCTCAATCGCCCATCCAACTCTGGGTACGCCACCGCCAGGATCCTGAACATCAGGGGGGTCATGGTGCGACGGGCACCCCTCTCACATTGGGGGGCTATCCCCAGCTGGGCCTCCGCCGTCTTCTTGCTCCAGCGGCGAATGTCCTCCCATCTTTTCCGGCAGTGGGTGCTCCGTCTGTGGTAGAACCCCAGGGACCGGACGTCAATGGCAATGGCACGCCAAATATCCTTCTTCTGGTGGGCGCTGACCTACAGGAATTGTACTGGGGAAAAAGAGAAGTTATTACCAACTGCACCGTCACAGTCATTGGCCCGCATCCCTACCCTTGCCATGTGGCACATGCACTCACCGTCGTTTCATGCACACCTCATTCTCCCCTCCCCCTAGCTTTCATTCACCCCACTCCACACAGGCACTGCCCATACAGCATGCTCCCAGTCTACTTACCTGTTTGTCTGGAGGATCGTAGAGTAGCGTGTACTGGGGGAGGACCCCATCCACAAGTTTCTCCAAATCCTCTGTGGTGAAGGCAGGGGCCCTTTCCCCAGACGCACGAGCCATTGTTTCTTTCAGACTGAGATCACAGCAGCACTTGCAGTGTAGGTCCTGTCCTGTCGAAATTCAGGTATCAAGTGATTGAACAGATAGAAAATGGCGGTCACGTCCGCAGCGGTGCTTACCGTCACCACCGGCGTACATCGTCTTCGACCGCCTACCGCGACGGTGTACAACGGCAGAGCAGTTACCTCATATCCCCTTGACCCACTTGACAGGTCAGGCAGCCACCATTTTAGGGGCCCACATGGCTTTATTTTTAACTGCGTCACACATACCTAGGCCTTGGCTCAACACTCATACAGGTAAATTTCGGTTTATGAATAGTTTTCTGAGTAAGCTGTATTTACGTACCTCAGAGTTGGTTGACTCTGTGCTCGCTGTTCTCCTCCATAGGCACTGTCCGCTGGGGCATGTGAGGAGATGGCGGCATCCTCCAGTGTACAGACCGCTGGTGGACCTGTCGACAATGGAGGAAAGACATGTGATCATCACCTACAGGCTTGATCGTGCCACAATCCTGGAACTGTGTGCCCAGTTGGAGGCAGATCTGATGTCAGCTATCCGCCATCCCACAGGAATCCCCCCTCAAGTGCAGGTGCTGTTAGTACTCCATTTCCTTGCAAGTGGGTCATTTCAAACAACAGTGGCCATAGCATCAGGGATGTCCCAACCTATGTTTTCCAATGTGTTGTCCAGAGGGTTGTCTGCCCTGCTGAAACACATGCTGAGCTACATTGTTTTCCCTCAGGTGGAGGATTTGCCTACAGTGAAAGGTGACTTCTATGCCCTGGGACATATCCCCAACATCATTGGTGCCATTGATGGGACACATGAGGCCTTGGTTCCCCCCCCCCCCAGCAGGAGTAAACAGGTGTACAGAAACCGGAAGAGTTACCATTCGATGAATGTGCAGATGGTGTATTTGGCAGACCAGTACATCTCCCATGTTAATGCCAAATTCCCTGGCTCAGTGCATGACGATTACATCCTGCGGAATAGCAGCATCCCTTATGTGATGGGGCAACTCCAGAGGCACCATGTGTGTCTATTAGGTGAGCACCTGGAACCAAATCAGTGAGAATAGTTGTCTGGGTCTGGGGATATCCCTAAGAGTTAGTGTGTGTCTAACAGTTGTCCATCACCATTTGCAGGTGAGTCTGGTTACCCCAACCTGCCATGGCTACTGACCCCAGTGAGGAATCCCAGGACAAGGGCAGAGGAACGCTACAATGAGGCCCATGGCGAACTAGGAGGATTATAGAGCGGACATTCGGCCTCCTGAAGGCCAGGTTCCGGTGCCTACATATGAAAGGTGGTTCCCTATTCTACTCACCAAAGGTGTGCCAGATCATTGTGGCCTGCTGTATGCTTCACAACTTGGCTTTGCGACAATAGGTGCCTTTTCTGCAGGAGGATGGTCCAGATGGAGGTGCTGTGGCAGCTGTGGAGCCTGTGGACAGTGAAGATGAGGAAGCAGAAGAAGAGGACATCGACAACAGGAACTCGGTGATCCTGCAATACTTCCAGTGAGACACAGGTAAGAAGACAAACCTGCCTGCTACATTTACTTTAACACTACTACCTCTCTACTGTCTGTCCTTTTCACCCAGTGTATGGTCACTGAGTTAACACTTTCCCTTACGATTTCACAGATGTGTGTTCCACAGTGTGACATCTGCTTAGTTTCCTCATGGACTAGAGCTGTGTGACATAGGTATGTTGACATTACATTTGAAAGAGCATTTTGTCACTGTAATTGCTAATACACTAATTCAAAATCACAGACAGACTCCAGATTGTTTTGTGCTTTAAGGGTGTTTATTTAAGTGCTCAATGTTGGAGGGTGTTACAAAATGGTGAGGGCTGATGGTGGAGGAATGTCCATGGCAGAGTCCAAGCTATTAGTCTCACAGGTGCATTGTCCAAAGGGGCATAGGAAGTGGAGCTGGGGCAATTTGAGGATGGACAGGGTGACAAGGTGGGACAAAAGGATGACAATCAGGGTGGTCACATTCCTTGGCGGGGGTCTTGGCATCATTCTCTGTCTTTGTCCTGGATCTCACGGACCGTTTGCGGGGTGGTTCTCCATCTGCAGGGGGTGGGGTGCTGGTGTGGTGGTCCTGTGGCGGTGCCTCATGTCCACTAGCGGAGGTGGTGGGCAGTTCATCGTCCAGGCTAGTGTCAGGGGCCCCTTGTTGTGCCACAGTGTCCCTCCTGGTGTTGAGGACTTCCTTCAGCACCCCTACGATGGTGCCCAGGGTGGAATTGATGGATTTGAGTAACTTCCTGAACCCCAAATACTGTCCCTCCTGCAGCCGCTGGGTCTCCTGAAACTTGGCCAGTACCGTTGCCATCATCTCCTGGGAATGGTGGTAGGCTCCCATGATGTTAGAGAGTGCCTTGTGGAGAGTGGGTTCCCTGGGCCTGTCCTCCCCCTGTCGTACAGCAGCCCTCGCAGTTCCCCTGTGTTCCTGGGCCTCTGTCCCCTGAACGGTGTGCCCACTGCCACTGCCCCCAGGTCCCTGTTGTTGTTGGGGTTGTGGGTTAGCCTGGGTTCCCTGTAGTGTTGGACACACTGCTGCCTGACGTGTCCTGGTGACAGAGGTATGGGCCCGCTGGGTGGGTGCTGTGCTGGTGTTTCCAGAGGGGGGAAGCTCTGTGGTGGCCTGTGACTGTGTCAGGGGAACCGACTGTCCTGAGGTTCCACATGGGCCGGGCTGGTCGTCTAGATCCAGTTGGACAGAGCTGCTGTCATCACTATGGGCCTCTTCTGTTGGTGGTGTGGACATGTCTGAACCCTCCTGTCCGGTGACGTTGGGTAGGGGTACTGCAGGGGTGTAAAAGCATTATTATTGGATCTGCGTGTGCCATGGTGTGCAATGAGTGGGTGACCCTGTACCCCAGTGCTTGCATTCCTGTGTGGGACCTTGTGTGATGATGGTTTAGGGGGGTGTATGGGTATGTGCAGTGGCCATGCTTTGGTGATGGGTGTCCGTGCTTTGTTGTTGCATGCAGGGCCTGGTGTTGGGATGGGTGGTTTGTGATATTGGGACATTTGTGAGGAGTTGGAGTGTTGGGGGTGAGGGCGAGGGTGGGGGTATGTGATGGCATGCAGGGAGTGTGGGGGATATAGTAGTAAAGATTTGACTTACCAGAGTCCATCCCTCCAGCTACTCCTGCGAGGCCCTCAGGATGCAGAATAGCCAAGACTTGCTCCTCCCATATTGTTAGTTGTGGGGGAGGAGATGGGTATCCACTGCCAGTCCTCTGAACCGCAAGGTGGTGTCTTGAGACCACGGAATGCACCTTCCCCGTAGGTCGTTCCACCTCTTCCTGATGTCATCCCTGTTTCTTGGGATGCTGTCCCACTGCGTTGACCCTGTCCACTATTCTTCGCCATAGCTCCATCTTCCTAGCTATGGAGGTGTGCTGCACCTGTGATCCGAATAGCTGTGTCTCTACCCGGATGATTTCCTCCACCATGACCCTGAGCTCCTCCTCAGAAAACCTGGGGTGTCTTTGCCGTGCCATTGGTGGTGTGGGTGATGTGTGGGCTGGTGCGTGTTGTGATGTGTGGGGTGATATTTAGTGGTGTGTTGTGTGAGGTGCGTGGATGTTATGTGGGTGATGGTGTTGAGTGCCTGTGGATGCTCGTTTGTAGATGGTGGTGTCTCTCTGGCCTTCTGTCGCAATTGTTGTCGTAGGGGTTTGTGGGTGATGTGGGTGGGTGTTTTATATTGTATTGGGTGTGTGGGAGTGGTGTGTGTATGTGTATCAGGTGTGTGTATTTCGATTCGTCCAATGTGGTAGTGTTTTGTATGAGTGTGTGTATTTTGAGCGCGGTGGTGTGTACCGCCAATGGAATACTGCGGTTGAAAGACCGCCGCATAGATTCGTGGGTCGTAATAGTGTGGGCGTATTCCTGTTGGCGTTATGGTGTCGGTTTTGTTTTGCCAGTTTATCACTGACCTTTGGTGTGGCGGACTTGTGTTGGTGTCTACATTTTGGCGGATTCCGAGCTGCGGGTCATAATGACTGTGGCGGAATTCCGCGGCTGTGTGTTGGCGGTCTTCTGCACGGCGGTAAGCAGCTTTTACCACCAATGTTGTAATGAGGGCCAGAGTCTCTTGACACCCACATTGCTTGTTGTTTTATAAAAGCTGTGCTGTTCTCCATGAGCACCTGCACCAGCCTTCCTTTGAAGGTGACAGGAAAGGAATTGACCTCAAGTCCAACAAATTGGTGTGTAGTTGAGCCACCGATGGAAGCCAGAGGCCTCTGATCTTCACCTCTCCCAGATGTGCTCCTCAGCCCAACAGTGATGAATCTGTGACCATCGTCTGGGTGGGGTAAGGAGAGGGACCTGCCACTGACTCAGTCATCATCCAGTTGCCATCACTGCAGTTCCTTTGCAGTATTCTCTGAAATCCTGTGTTTAATTTGACCTGTGGTTGCTGGCAGGGGCCCCCACTGTTTATTTTTTAAGACTGTTTTTTTCCTCTTAAGGCATTTCCCAAGAGGAAAAAACATAGAAAGGGGAAAAAGATCGATGAGCAAGATGGGAACACCATCACAAAGACAGAACACAGGAACCCACAAGAGTGAGTTAAAGGGGTAAGGAGTGTCTGGCAGTGGATTACAGAGGCCTGGGGTGGATTCAAGACTATGAACCCTTGGTATGTGGCATACTGACATTTATTTGCGCAGGCCGCAGGCTTTTGGGCTGAGCTTTGGCACCGGCACTCATTCTTTTACAAATTCAGCACTGTCAAAATCTCAGACCTTTCACTGATGTTATGCACACTGGAATTGTGCTCTGGACTCCCTCGCCCCTCTTAGGAGAAACATCACCACCCGCACCATCAAGTACGCTCCTTGGTTCACCACTGAACTCCAAGTCTCTAAGCGCGAATGTCTCAAAACAGAAAATGCTTGGCGTCAGGAACCCTCCATGACCAACTTCTCCACCCTCCAATCCACCATGCGCAAACAACACCAACTCATAAGGACCACCAAAAGGGCTTACTACAAGGAACGCATAAACAGTAATTCACATAACAGCAAAGAACTCTTTACCATCATCAAAGAGCTCACCCAACCCAAATCCTGCAACATCGACCCCACTCACACACAGAACCTCTGCAACTCCCTCTCCAACCACTTCCACTCCAAAATCCTAGACATACACAACAGTTTCACACCACCAACACCCACCACATCCAGCACCGACATGGCCAACAACAACACACCTCCCCTCCTCAACATACTACACACCTGGGTCCCCACCAGCGATGAAGAAACTGAAGCAACAATGAACTCTATCCACTCAGGCTCCCCCTCGGACCCCTGCCCTCACCGCATTTTCAACAAGGCCAGCCCAACCATTGCTCCCAAACTTTGCGCCTTAATCAACAGCTCCTTCAACGCCGCCACCTTCCCTGGCTCATGGAAGCACGCAGAAGTAACCGGTCTCCTGAAAAAAACCAAAGCAAACCCTGATGACCTCACGAACTACCGCCCTATCTCCCTTCACCCCTTCCCCACCAAGGTTGCTGAGAAGTTAGTAAACGCCCACCTGTCTCACTTCCTAGAGGAAAACAATGCACTTGAAGCCTCCCAGTATTGGCTCCACAAGAACCACAGCACCGAGACCGCCCTCATCGCCTGCACCGACGACATCAGGACCAGAGTCGACAAAGGCGAGACTGTCACACTCATTCTCCTGGACCTCTCCGCAGCCTTCGACACCGTCTGCCACCAAATACTCTGCACACGCCTCTACAACGCAGGAATCCGACACAAGGACCTGGACTGGCTCGCCTCCTTACTCGCCGAAAGGACCCAGAGAGTCTGCCTCCCTCCCTTCCAATCTCCAGCAACCAAGATCGTCTGGGGAGTTCCCCAAGGGTCCTCCCTCAGCCCCACCCTCTTCAACATTTACATGGCCCGCTCGTCAACATGCTCCGCCAACATGGAATCACCATCATATCCTACGCAGACGACACCCAGCTCGTCATCTCCCTCACCAGGAACCCCACCACCGCCAAGACCAACCTCCACGCCGGACTCCTAGACACCGCCAACTGGATGACAGCAAGCCACCTCAAACTAAACTCCAACAAGACCGAAATCATCATCTTCGGCCCCAACAAATCTATATGGGGTGACTACTGGTGGCCCACCACCCTAGGACCTCCTCCAACACCCGCCACCCATGCACGCAACCTCGGAGTCATCTTAGATTCTTCTCTCTCGATGACCCAGCAAATCAACTCAATCACCTCCTCCTGCTTTGACACCCTCCACATACTGCGAAAAACCTTCAAATGGATACCCATAGAATCTAGAAAGACAGTCACCCAGGCACTCATCAGCAGCCGGCTAGACATAGACTACGGAAACGCCCTCTACGCCGGCACCACAGTCAAGCTTCAGCAGAAACTCCAGATGCCTCATCCTGAACCTCCCACGCCATGAACACATTTCTGCCCACCTCAGATCCCTCCACTGGCTTCCTATCGACAAAAGGGTCATCTTCAAAGTCCTCATCCATGCACACAAATCCCTCCACAACACTGGACCAGCCTACCTCAACGAAAGAGTGAACTTCCACATTCCCACCCGCCACCTCCGCACCGCCGACCTTGCCCTCGCCACAGTTCCTCGCATCCAACGCACCACCTCAGGAGGCAGATCCTTCTCCTACCTCGCACCCAAAACCTGGAACTCCCTCCCCACCGACCTCAGCAAGACCCAGGACATCATGCCTTTCCGAAAGCTCCTCAAGACATGGCTCTTCGAACAGTAAAACAGCACCCCCGCGCCTTGAGACCCTCACGGGTGAGTAGCGCGCTTTATAATTTTTTTTATTGATTAAATGGAAGTCCTCGGCTGACCCTTCATATGCCATCTGACATGCATTACCAGCAAGAAGCCAACAATCCCAACAGCTCATAGTCATCCGCCCTGAGATCCAGGACAGAAGCTGAAACACTGGGATCACAGCATGAATATCCTGGATTCTCCATTCAGGGAAAAAGGCCTGAAACTGTACTGTATCCAGAATTGCTCAGATGAAAGAAGGTATCTGGAAAGCAGTCAGGTGTAACGTTGAAAGTGAACCCCAATGTTGTTAGGAGGTTTGCCTTTTGTCTGGAGTTGTTTGACAACTGGCTGAGGCAAGCCCTCCTTCAAGAGCCAGTCCTCGAGTTAGGGTAAGTCTGGTACCCCTGAACTCCAGAGCTGTGCAGCAACAAACATCACTTTTATGAGTACCTGAGGGGCACTTGTGAGGCCACAGGGGAGGAATGTTAAGTGTAAATGTTCTTGGCCCATTGACCCGCAGAGCCTGCAAGACTGGAATGTGAAAATAAACATTCTGCAGGTCCAACACGAGCAGCCAGTCTCTAGGGACGAGGGCAGGCAAGACCTCGGTGAGTGTTCACATCTTGAATTTGTCCTTCTGCAGAAAGGAATCAGTTGTGTCCAGTCATTATCACAAATGTTCCCGTCCTGAATAGCTTATGTGAGGGATGGCCGAAGGAGGTGAATTTGTTTTTCACTACTGCAAGGCCTATCCCTCCCATTGGTTAACATGGGAATTGCCTTGAAATATCTTTGAAGTGTAATTTCCAGTTGGGAGCAAATAGAGATGTGGAGTTTGGAGTCTCTGAAATCACAATTTAAAAATACATCTTTTGGTGAAGTTGTTTTTTAAATTGTAAGTTTGAATATGCCACTTTTAGAACGTGGGCATTTTCTTGCTTAACCATGCTGTGCCTCTGCTTGTCTGTAGAATACACGTCTGGCTCAGGATGACAGTTGGGATGTTTGTGAATTCACTCTAGCTATTCACACAAAGGGATCTGCGATGTGCCCTGCATATCCTGATGGGTCTTGCTGGGATAGAGTGGTGGGATGAGCTGACACTTGCACCCGAATAGGGCTGTGCATGGCCTTTGACAAGCCAGTCTCTACAGTGTCTGGTGACAAGGCAGGAAAGGCAGGGTCTTGTGCACTACAAAGACTTTCCTTTCAAGTTTGCCTCCTTCAAAGGCAAAAATGAGTATTGAGCCTCTCAGACCATAATTTCAGAATCCTTCTGGCCTGGGGACAGTCTGCCAGGAAGAAGAGCTAGATGCCGTAGGAGTGACTAACATTGTGCCTGTTGATTTGCTGTGCTGGCCTGCTGCTTGCTGCTTCTGCCCTGGGAGTGAAAACACTGGACTTTGCTTTCTACATCCTGCTTCCAAAGGTTCTCCAAGGGCTTGGACTGAGCTTGCCTCCTTTTAGAAGTCTCAGGGACATCAAAGACTAAATCGGCCAGCACCTGGACTCTCTTGCTGAGAGTTCTGACCCATGAAGCGGTGCCAAATCCAGTTCCTGGGCCCTTGGGACTGAGTTCTGGTGTAACCAAGAAGAAACCAAGTACGTCGACTCCAGAGTGACTTAAAAACCGGTGCCGCTGTCCGACTCCATCCCACTGCCTGCATCGGAGCCATGGTACCAGCTGAGTGCAATGAACGCGACCGACGCCGCAGGCCTGATGTCGCTACAGGGCCTACGAAGTCCCGGCACAGCGTGAACCCTGAGTGCTGTGCCATCAACATCCATGACACTCAACTACGCCGCAGCACATGTGGCCTTGTGGTGTGATCGCAACACCCCAAAGTCGACGTCTCATACCTTGACCTACTGGATTCAGCGCCCCTGGAGGAACGTAAGGAACCAACACCTCACCACTGACACGCATCACCTCCTCTGCTACCGTATGGAACTGACGACTCACCTCCCCTGACTCGCAGTAAGGAACCAACACCTCACTGGCTTCAGCTGAGCCTCACCTTCCCAACTCCTTGCAACATCTTTGCTTTCTTATAATTTTCAAAGGTGACTGGCCCGCAGCCCCTTGCGAGTGTCAGTGGACTGTTGGGGACGATTCCATCAATGACGTTGTGATAGCCTCTGTTTGAGCTATTGTGTTTCTAAGTGCTTTACTGAGATTTAGGCCCTCATTACAACCATGGCGTCGGTGATAAAGCGGCGGTAATACCATCAACAGGCCGGCAGTAACAAAAATGGAATGACCATGGCGGAAACCACTCAGACAAACAGCCACTTTAACACAACGACTGCCACAGCGCAATCAACAAGCACCACAGCGGTAACTGCCAACAGCTAGGCGGAAGACAATGCACCACCCACTGTATTATGACAGGCCTATCCACCACCTTTTCCGGGGCGGTACCAACGACATCAAAAGCCTGGGGGAAACAGATCTCAGAAGTCAAAGGATTCACCTGTGGAGACTCAAGGAACAACCACGATGCCATGGAGCCCGAGTTGCACATGTTCCCCATCCACGTCTACCTGCATTATGAACATCAACACCAGCAAAGACGACTACAGTGAGTACTGCTGCCTAGCACACAAGGAAGGGGGGAGGAAAAAGAGAGTGACACACACATGCAAAACGCAACACCCCCACTCCCAACACCATACATACAATCAGCTGCAGTAACATTACATATTCACCCCGTACCCCTCAAGAATAATGCAAGGACAAAATGATTTGAAAACAGTGAGTGTAATAAGAAAAAATACTAAGAGTAAATGCATCAAAATCCAAACGTATATACATATTTACAGATGTAGTGACACTGCCCAGTCCTCAATGTCCGTGGCCCACAGGGCCACATCACATAGGCTAAGGGCCCACCTTACTCCGGCAACAACACGGAAAGAACACTGTAGGGGCATCAGGCCAAAAATACACAGGCACCTCAGTGGGGCTAGGAATGGGGGGGCACCTCATCCGGAAGATGGTATAACGCCACTGGTACTGGAGGGGGCAATATGCCCATTACTTTGTCCTGGGGAGTGCAAGGCCACAGTCTCTCGAGTGGGTGATTTGCCCACTGCTTGGTCCTGGGGAGTGCAAGGCCACAGTCTCTCTAGTGGGTGGTTTGCCCACTGCTTGGTCCTGGGAAGTGTAAGGCCACAGTCTCTCTAGTGGGTGGTTTGCCCACTGCATGGTCCTGGGGAGTGCAAGGCCACAGTCTCTCAAGTAGGTGGGTTGCACACTGCTTGGTCCTGGGGAGTGCAAGGCCACTGTCTCTCAAGTGGGTGGTTTGCCCACAGCTTGGTCCTGGGGAGTGCCAGGCCACAGTCTCTCTAGTGGGTGGTTTGCCAACTGCTTGGTCCTGGAAAGTGCAAGACCACAGTCTCTCTAGTGGGTGGTTTGCCAACTGCTTGGTCCTGGGAAGTGCAAGGCCACAGTCTCTCTAGTGGGTGGTTTGCCCACTGCTTGGTCTGGGGAGTGCAAGGCCACAGTCTCTCTAGTGGGTGGTTTGCCCACATACTCTGGAGGGGGCAACATGCCATGTGCTTGGTCGTGGGGAGTGCAAGGCTACAGTATTTCTAATGGATGGCTTCTTGTGCCCATTGTGCTTCATCCTGTAGAGGATGGGGTGAGTGGATGGCTTCTTCCACTGGTTCTAGAGGGGGCATTACGCCCAGTGATGCAGATCTTGGGGATTGCAAAGTCTCAGTCTCTCACCTGGGTGTCAGACCCACAGGATTTGCAGGGGCCAGGCCGCACCACAGCCCATGGATGCAGGACTACACACTGCCCGCCGGCGGTGGCGGCTGCTCAGTGGTGGCAGTGGTGGTGCTGCTTGTGGAGCTGGCAGTGGTGGGGGCAGGCTCCAGCCCTTCCCCTGCAGCCTCGGACGGCTGCCCACTGGGGCTGCTGCTGCTGGTGGCGGAGCGGGCGGCAGTGCTGACGCTGGTGCTGGTGGCGGTGCTGGCAGTGGTGGGGGGAGGCTCCAGCCCTTCCCCTGCAGCCTCGGACGGATGACCACAGGGGCTGCTGCTGCTGACTCCTGTGCTGGCATTGGTGGGGAGGCTCCAGCCCTTCCCCTGCAGCCTTGGATGGCTGCCCACTGGGGCAACTGCTGCTGGCAGTGGTGCTGGTGGCGGTGATTGTAGTGGTGGGGCGAAGTTCCAGCACTTCCCCTGCAGCCTCAGACGGCTGCCCACTGGCGCTGCTGGCAGTGGTGCTGGTGGTGGCGCTGGCGGCTGTGCTGGCAGCAGTGCTTGTGCTGGTGTTGGTGGCGGTGCTGGCAGTGGTGGGGGGAGGCTTCAGCCCTTCCCCTGCAGCCTCGGACGGCTGCCCACTGGGGCTGCTGCTGCCGGCACCGGTGCTGGCGGCGGTGCTGGTGGCGGTGCTGGCAGTGGTGTGGGAAGGCTCTAGCCCTTCCCCTGCAGCCTCGGATGGCTGCCCACTAAGGCTACTGCTGCTGGCGGTTCTGGTGGCGGTGCTTGCGGCAGTGCTGGTGGCGGTGCAGGTGGCAGTGCTGGCAGTGGTGGGTGGAGGCTCCAGCCCTTCCCCTCCAGCCTCAGACAGCTAAACCACAATGGTTGTTGGTGGGGGCTTTGACTGAGTTCCAGCACCAGGCCTACTGTCCTTTTTGCCTGCTGGTGCAGGCCCCTTACCCTTCCTGTCAGCAGCTGGGGAGTGCCCCTTGCCCTTCCCTGTAGCAGCTGGGGTGCCTCCTTGCCCTTCCCTGTAGCAGCTTGGGGTGCCTCCTTGCCCATCCTAGACTCTGCTGGTGGTGCCTCCTTGCCCTTCCTAGACGCAGCTGGTGGTGCCTCCTTGCCCTTCCTAGATGCTGCTGGTGCAGGCACCCTTTCAGTGTGGCTGCCTTGTGCCCGGAAACCTCTCCCACCTGCAGTAGCTGGTGCAGGCCCCTTGCCCTTCCTGTCAGCAGCTGGGGAGTGCCCCTTGCCCTTCCCTGTAGCAGCTGGGGTGCCTCCTTGCCCTTCCCTGTAGCAGCTTGGGGTGCCTCCTTGCCCATCCTAGACTCTGCTGGTGGTGCCTCCTTGCCCTTCCTAGACGCAGCTGGTGGTGCCTCCTTGCCCTTCCTAGATGCTGCTGGTGCAGGCACCCTTTCAGTGTGGCTGCCTTGTGCCCGGAAACCTCTCCCACCTGCAGTAGCTGTCAACACTACTGTGGCCGTGGACTGGGTGGCTGAGGTGCTCGCCTGGGTTCTGACCACCCTGGCCCGACGTGAAGGACAGGGGGGAGTGGTAGGGAAGAGGTCAACAGTGGAGAGTAAAAGTTTCTTAGGGACATTGGGGCGGGAAGAGGGTGAAGGTTTGGGAGTGGAGGAAGTGGAAGTGGTTGTAGGAGGTGTCTGCTGATTTTGGGTGCACTTGCATGGGCTCGATGCTGTTGTGAGATGGATGGCTGTTGGGTGACTGAGTGCTTGCGTTTATGTACTTTGGAAAGAGGGGGCACAGACACAGTGGGAGAGGACACAGGGGACGTGTGCATGACCGTGGGGGTAGTGACTGCCTGTGAGGGACATGAAGTGATAGGCGTGATGGTGGTAGCGGATGAGGATGTAGTGCATGCAGGTGTGAGTGTAGACGCTACTGGGAGTTAGGTGGACGAGGAGGAGGAGGGGGACACAGTGGAGGCAGTGGATGTTGGTATGTCTGACTCTGGATGGTGTTTGTGTGAGTGCCTGTGGGATGATGTGTGGTGCTTGTGTGTGCCTGAACCACTCCTGTGTGTTGTCCTGTGTGCATGCTAGTCTGCCTGTGTGCTTGGGATAGGTTGGGGTTGAGGGGAATGGGATTGGGTAGAGGAAGTTGGAGGGGGGAGGCTAGAAACAGGGACAATGGCTGCCATCAGGGAGGAGGCCAGAGCCTGGATTGATCTCTGTTGGGCCGCCATGCCAGAGTGAATGCCCTCCTGGAATGCATTAGTCTGATGCAAATGGGCTGCCAGCCCCTGGATGGCATTCACAATGGTTGACTGCCCAACATAGATGGATCACAAGAGGTCAATAGCCTCCTCAATCAGGGCAGCAGGGCTAACTGGGGCAGGGCCTGAGGTGCCTGGGGCGAAGGAGATTCCCACCCTCCTGGGTGATCGGGCACGGGAAACACGCTGAGGGGCTTCTGGGAGGGCGGTGCTGGTACAGGGGTGGCAGCTGTATCTGTAGTTGGGGTGGGTACAGAGGTATCCGCCACCACCAGGGAGCTTTCATCGGAGGAGGTATCACTGTCCGAACTGTCCCCTCCAGTCTCCGCCATGGTGCTCCCCTCGCCCTCTGTCCCACTGGTGCCCTCACCGTCGGTGGATTCGGCCTCCTGGGCCCTGTGGAATGCAACTCTCCCTGTCGCCGATGCCTCTGCTGCTCTGCTAGATTATGCTAATGCACATAAGAACAGAGTGACAAAACAAAAAGGGGGGGAGAGACAAAGGATACACTTGGTCAATGGCGGCAACAACACAACCATTGGCGTACACAGCACACAGCACACTCACACAGGGAAGAGCCCTACGCTCTAGGCAATGCACTAACAGTCATAATGGTAGTCACCAGCCCATGGACAGGGACACCTAACGTCAATTGCAGCATACCTAAGACCAACAGACGCCTGCCCAGTAGTGGATGCCTACTAGCTTGGTTGGAGGAATTTTACATCAGGATCCTGCCCAACATTGGACCTACCCTGCAATGTCCAGCCTGGCCTAGGGGCACCCACAGGCCCACATCCCCCACCCGGATGCCATTCCACCACGCGCAAGTAGTAATTGGGGAACTGTACTCCCCCCTTGTGGCTGCTGTTATGCCCCCAAGCGCCCATCCAGCTCCTGATAGGCCACCACAAGTACGCAGGCCATCCGGGGGATCAGGGATCATTGGGCACCCATTCCTCGTTGGGAGGCCATCCCCAGCTGGGCCTCCGCCATCTTCCTTGCCCAGCGTCTCAGGTCCTCCCACTGTTTCTGACAGTGGGTGGTTCACCTGCCATAGACACCCAGGGTCCGCACGTCCTTGGCGATAGCACGCCATATACCCTTTTTCTGATGGGCGCTGACCTGCAGAGAAATACACATTGGAAAAGGTATCAGTCAGACCGTACTGCCTGTTACACTCATGGACCACCTTACCTCTCACATCCCCTTACGCACAGACATGGCCCACCATACATGCAGCACGCTGTCCAGTGCACTTCTTCACTCACACTACTCCATGCATTCATGCCCCATGCATCGTGCTCACAGTGTACTCACCTGTTGGTCTGGAGGCCCATACAGCATTCGGTACTGGGGTAGGACCCTATCCACCAGTCGCTCCAACTCTGCCACGGTGAAGGCAGGGGCCCTTTCCCCAGTGACATGAGACATGGTAGGTTCCAGACACAGGTCACAGCAGCACATGCAGTGCAGGTCCTCTACTGTTGAAGGTCAGGTAGCAAGTGAGTGAACAGATAGAAAATGGCGGTCACGTCCACGGCGGTGCGTACCTTCACTGCCGGCGTACATCACAATTGGCCACTGTGACCCATATGGCCCAATGTTAACCAATGAGGAGTTGCACAGCGGTTTTCCACCACTGTGTCACAGTACACATAAGCACCATTTGGGCCTATGCAACAATATACTGTTACAGTCACAACATGCAATGAAGTGAAGTCTTTGGAAATCTGGGATACTGACCAGCTGCTCACCGTTTTGCCCCCTAGATTGCAACTGCTGCAGATGAATAGGAAATGGAGACATCCCCCATGTACAGGCCACTGGTGGACTTGGCAATAATGGAGGACAGGCACATTATTGGCACAGAGCTGTGTGCCCAATTAGAGCCTGACCTGATATCTGCTATCCGTCACCCAACCAGGATCCCCCCTCTTGTGCAAGTGCTATCAGTGCTCCATTTCTTGGCAACTGGTTCTTTCCAAGTGACAGTGGGCCTGGCGATAGTGCTGACAAGAGTGTCGTTTGCCCTGATCAAACACATGCACAGCTACATCGTTTTCCTCGAGGTTGAAGATTTGGCCACAGTGAAAGCAGATTTCTATGCAATGGGACATATCTGCAACATTATTGGGGCTATTGATGGTACACATATTGCATTTGGCCCCCCTCTTGAGAAAAGAACAGGAGTTCAGAAATCGAAAGAGCTCTATGAATGTGCAGATAGTGTGCCTGGCGGACCAGTACATCTCCCATGTCAATGCTAAGTATCCTGGGTCTGTGGTGCATGATGCCTTTATCCTGAGGAATAGCAGCATCCCAAATGTGATGGTTCAACTCCAGAGTCACAGGGCGTGGCCAATAGGTGAGCCCTGGTTCCCACCTAGTGGATGTTGGTGTATGGGTATGGTGTGGGCCCTAACGGTAAGTGTGTGGCTTACAGTTGTCCCTCGATATTTGCAGGTGACTGGTTACCACAACCTCTCATGGCTACTGACCCCTGTGAGGAATTCCAGGACAAGGGCAGAGGAAAGTTAAAATGAGGCACATGGGCGAACAAGGAGAATCATAGAGAGGACATTCGGCCTCCTGAAGGCTAGGTTTTGTTGCCTCCATCTGACAGGTGGTTCCTTGTGCTACTCACCCAAGAAGGTCTGCCAGATCATCGTGGCATGCTGTATGTTGCACAACCTTGCCTTGCGTCGCCAGGTGCCTTTTCTGCAGGAGGAGGAGGAGGCTACAGATGGGTGTGTGGCAGCAGTGGACCCTGTAGACAGTGAAGATGAGGAGGCAGAGGATGAGGATCAGGATAACAGAAGTGCAATCATTCGACAATACTTCCAATGACACACAGGTAAGACAGTGTAACTTCAAATTTAAATGACTGTTTTGTGTTTGACATTGTCACTGGCAGGCTGATTTTCCCACTTCCATGGCCACTCACTGTAGCCTTTGGCATCTCTATTTGCAGATATTTGTGAACCACTATAGCTCCTGGTGTGTTGACTGCAGCCAACTACAGGTCATTCCTATGTATACATTACTTAATTATACATTACAGTTGTATTGCAGTGTTTATACCTTTTTAACAAATATATAGTTCAATCATTTGACAGACTCAATACTTGTATTATTTTTCAAATGGTGTTTATTTCAGTGTTAATAAGTAGAGGGGGATGTGCAATGGGCTGGGTTGATGGTGGAGGAAAGTCCAAGATAGACTCCACTCTATGTGGATCACAGGTGCATTGTCTAAGGGGGCATAGGAAGTAGAGCAATGGCAGTTCAAGGAGGACAGGGTGACAGGGTGGGACACAAGGGTGACAATCAGGAGAGTCGTATTTCCTGGTGGGGGTCTTGGCAATAGTCTCTGGTTTCTGCCGGAATCACAGGGAACGTTTGCGGGGTGGTTCTCCATCTGCAGGGGGAGGGGTGCTGGTGGCCTGTTGGTCCAGTGGCGGAGCCTCCTGTCCACTAGCGGCAGCAGAGGTGGAGGGCTGTTCATCGGTTAGGCTAGTGGTAGGGGCCCAGTGGTGTGCCACTGCCTCCCTCACAGTGTTGGCCATGTGTGCCAGCACCCCTGCAATGGAGACCAGGGTGGTTTTAATAGACTTCAAGTCCTCCCTGATCCCGAGGTACTGTCCCTCCTGCAGCCTCTGGTTCTCCTGCAACTTGTACAGTATCTGGCCCATTTTCTCCTGGGAATGGTGGTATGCTCCCAGGATCTTGGTGAGTGCCTCCTGGAGAGTCGGTTCCATGGGCCAGTCCCCACCCCGTCGCACAGCAGTCCTCCCAGCGTCCCTGTTGTCCTGTGCCTCTGTCCCCTGAACCATGTGCCCACTGCCACTGACCCCAGATCCCTGATAGTCCTGTGTTTGTAGGGTGCCTGGGGTCCCTGTAGTGGTGGACACACTGCTGATTGACGTGTCCTGGTGACAGAGGTATGGGCCCGCTGGGTGGGTACTGTGGTGGTGTTTCCTGAGGGGGAAGCTCTGTGGTGGTATGGGACAGTGCCTGGGTAACCTACTGTCCGGAGATCCTTGATGGGCCAGGTTGGTCATCCAGATCCTGGCGTCTAGAGCTGCTTTCATCACTGTGGGCCTCTTCTGGGGAGGGAATGGATGTTGCTGGCACCTCCTCTCCGGTGACGTTGGCTGGGGGACCTGTGGGGATGTAAATGCAGTGTTATTGTTTCTGAGTGTGACATCTTGTGCATGGGTGTGTTGCCCTTTAAGATTGTTATTGCCCTGGCAGGTTTGCCTTGTGTGAGTAGTTATTTGGTGGGCTTGCTGTTTCCCTCTAGTGTGCATGCTTTAGTGAAAGTTGTCCATGCAGGTCTGTGATTGGGGTCCATGCATTGATGTTGCATGCAGGGCTTGGCATTGGGATGAGTGGGTTGTGATGGTGGGGTGTCTGGGAGGTGGTGAAGTTATGGGAGTGAGGGTTAGGGTGGGGGTTTGTGATGTCATGCAGGTAGGAGGGTGATAGTAATAGAGATTTGACTTTCCAGAGTCCAGTACTCCTGCCAGGCACTCACGATGCATGATTGCCAAGACTTGCTCCTCCCATGTTGTTAGTTGTGGGGGAGGAGGTGGGGTCCACCGCCAGTCCTCTGTACGGCTAGTTGGTGTCTTGCTGCTGTGGAATGCACCTTCCCTTGTAGGTCATTCCACCTATTCCTGATGTCATCCCTTGTTCTTGTGTATTGTCCCATGGCGTTGACCCTGTCCACGATTCGCCGCCATAGCTCCGTCTTCCTAGCAATGGATGTCTGCTGCACCTGTGATCCGAATAGCTGTGGCTCTACCGGAATGATTTCCTCCATCATGACCCTCAGCTCCTCCTCAGAAAATCTTGGATGTTGTTGTGGTGCCATGGGAGTAGTGTGAGTAGCTGTGGTCTTGCCAGTAGTCTTGCTATCTCTCTTGTGGCACTTGTTTGTAGTTATAAAGGGTTGTGGGTAGTGTGGGTGTGTGTTTTATTGTGGTGTGGGCGTGTGGGTGTGGTGTGTGTATGTGTGTCAGGTGTGTGTAGTTTGAATTGTCCAATGTGGTGTAGTTTTGTATGTGTGTGTGTATTTTGAGCGCAGCGGTATGTAGCGCCAATGGTTTAGCGCCATTGAATGCTCGCTGCGGTGATTCGTGGGTCATAATGTTGTGGGTGTAGTTCTGTTGGCGTAATGGTGTGGGTTTTGCTACCGCCAGTTTAGCACCGACCTTTGGGCTGGCGGACTTGTGTGTGTGGCTGTATAGTGACGGATTGCTATGTGTGTGTCATTATATGGGTAGCGATGATCTGCCAAGGCAGCGGTATGTTGGCGGCAGCCAGCATGGCAGTGAGCGGTACTTACCGCCAATGTTATAATGAGGACCTTAATCTTTAAAAAAGTGATATATAAAGAGAGACCTTCTCAGAAATAATGTAGTGAGGTAAGCCATGGAGATAAAGGCCAACTCTATGGAAGGCACGCCTTCTCAAGAGTAGTTGGTATTCAGGGCAATGAACAAGATTAGTGCACATAGTGAATTTTCACATGATCCTTGAACACCCATCAAACCCTGGTAATTCCACAATAAAATCTGTAAAAATTCAAGACGAAGTTCAACTTTAGTTTCTAAGGATTGCAATACCCTGCCTGGTAATTATTGGGATCTCTTGGCTTGTGCCCATACAGAGCAAGAGGCTCTAAAATGTGTTACATCTTTTCTACATTGAGCATTACCCTGATATAGGCAAATCATTATATTAAGTCATAATCTGGAAATGTAATTTAGTAGATGGTACAAATAGTTTAATAATAAAAAAGGATGTAAATTTCTTACTTCTGGGTGATCAGAATTCCTTACTTCTAGGCGAATAATGCAAAAAATGCATATCCTATCTGGTCAAGAAATACACAGTCAGTTGGTACAATATGAGATTCATTCTTGAATGATTAATATTTGAATATGGCCCATTTTTAGAGCAAGTGACTTCTGTAAACCAGGAATATAAGTGGTTTGTAGATCAAAATGTGAAATAATAAGCCTGGCTTCTCTGTCCACTATTACAGTGATTCATATTTTGAAGCACCTTTAAGTCTCTGTGATCAGTAGATATTGCAACATAGGAATGTGGAAAAAAGTTAACTAGATATTCATGAAAGTCATTCTTTTGTCTTTCTAGTTGCTTACGACCAGTAGCCCCATCTGATGCATCATTATCAAGAATGAATGGAAAAAGATACCTTAAAGCTGGGGTCAATCCACAGACCGTTTTTAAAAAAATTTAAGGCAGTATTCGTAGCCTCATCTCATAAAAAAGGTTGACGTTTCTCCAAAGGTTTTGTCACAACATCCTAAGAAACTGCCTATGAAGGTTTGCAAAGCCAAGAAAACATTTAGGTGGTCATTACAACCCTGGCGGACGGTGTTAAAGCAGTGGTAAGACCGCCAACAGGCCGGCGGTAAACATTTTGCAATTACGACCGTGGCGGAAACCGCCAACAAAGACAGCCACTTTAGCACTCCTACCGCCACGGCGGTACAAACAAGGAATATAAGTGGTTTGTAGATCAAACTGTGAAATAATAAGCCTGGCTTCTCTGTCCCCTATTACAGTGATTCATATTTTGAAGCACCTTTAAGTCTCTGTGATCAGTAGATATTGCAACATAGGAATGTGGAAAAAAGTTAACTAGATATTCATGAAAGTCATTCTTTTGTCTTTCTAGTTGCTTACGACCAGTAGCCCCATCTGATGCATCATTATCAAGAATGAATGGAAAAAGATACCTTAAAGCTGGGGTCAATCCACAGACCGTTTTAAAAAAAATTTAAGGCAGTATTCGTAGCCTCATCTCACAAAAAAGGTTGACGTTTCTCCAAAGGTTTTGTCACAACGTCCTAATAAACTGCCTATGAAGGTTTGCAAAGCCAAGAAAACATTTAGGTGGTCATTACCACCCTGGCGGACGGTGTTAAAGCAGTGGTAAGACCGCCAACAGGCCGGCGGTAAACATTTTGCAATTACGACCGTGGCGGAAACCGCCAAAAAAGACAGCCACTTTAACACTCCTACCGCCACGGCGGTACAAACAAACAGCGCAGCGGTCACCACCAGCAGACAGGCGGGACACAATGTACCGCCCACACTATTATTACAGGCCAATCCACCACCTTTTCCGGGGTGGATTCACCACGGATAAATACACGGCGGAAACAGGAATTTCGAAGGGAAAACGCTCAACTCTACACACCCAACGAGGAACGAGGACACCATGGACCTGAAACTCCAACTTCTACCTGCGATAGTCTTCCTGCTCCTCTACCAGGAGCACAAACGCCGGCGGCGAAGACCACAGTGAGTACTGCACCTACGACACAGGGGAGGGGGAAGGGAAAAAACAGGGACATACACACACAACAAGCAACACCCCCACCCTCACCCACTACAACCACACACTAATGCATATTAATACATCACAGTTACACCCCCCAACCCCTCCGGAAGAATGCAAAGACAATAGAAAATGAGTGTAACCATTGTAATATATTAAAATCAAGTAGGCAAAAAAATATATATACACCATTTACAAAATATATAGCAAGCATAGTAGTCCAGGTAGTGCTCCAATTAATTAATACCTGGGCCCACTCAGTATGGGCGAGGCCCACACAAGATCCCCGACCATGGCGGAGAGAACACTGCAGGGGCATCAGACAGCAACTAAACAGGCACCTCAGGGGGAGGGAAAGGGGGAGCACCTCAGCCGCTTGAGTGCACAACGCCAAATCCACAAGGGGGCCACATGCCCACTGTTACATCCTGGGGAGTGCAAAGCCACAGTCTCTCAAGTGGATAACAGTCTCCACAGGTTCTGGAGGGGGCCTTGTGCCCAGAGTGCTTCATCCTGCTAAGGACAGAGGTAGTGGATGTATCTCTCCACTGGTTCTGGAGGGGGCATGGTGCCCAGAGTGCTTCATTCTGCCCGTGACGGACTCAGTAGCGTCAGTACCCTTGGCACTCATGGGCCAGCGGTGCTTGAGGTGGCGGTGCCCTGTTCAGCGGTGCTTGAGGCGGCGGTGCCCTGTTCAGCGGTGCCTGAGACGGCGGTGCCCTGTTCAGCGGTGCTTGAGACAGCGGTGCCCTGTTCAGCAGTGCTTGAGGTGATGGTGCCCTGTTCAGCGGTGCTTGAGCCGGCGGTGCCCTGTTCAGCGGTGCTTGAGACGGCGATCTCCATTGCAGGGACTCAGCTGCTGGCAGTCCTTCATGGGCCAGCGGGGCTTGTGCTGGCGGTCCTTCATGGCCCGCGGGACTTTTGATGGCGGTCCTTCATGGCCCAGCGGGGCTTTTGCTGGTGGTCCTTCATGGCCCAGCGGGGCTTGTGCTGGCCGTCCTTCATGGCCCAGCAGGGCTTTTGCTGGTGGTCCTTCATGGCCCAGCGGGGCTTGAGCTGGCGGTGGCCTCCTGAGCAGCTGGGCTTGTGCTGGCGGTGGCCTCCTGGGCAGCTGGGCTGGTGCTGGCAGTGGCCTCCTGGACAGCTGTGCTTGTGCTGGCGGTGGCTTCCTGGGCAGCTGGGCTGGTGCTGACGGTGGCCTCCTGGGCAGCTGGGCTTGTGCTGGCGGTGGCCTCCTGGGCAGCTGGGCTTGTGCTGGCGGTGGCCTCCTGGGCAGCTGGGCTGGTGCTGGCGGTGGCCTCCTGGGTAGCTGGGCTGGTGCTGGCCTCCTGGGCAGCTGGGCTGGCGGTGGCCTCCTGAGCAGTGGGGATGATGGCGGTCTTCTCCGCCGTGCTGCTCTTGCCAGACTTGCCAGGTTTCTTGTGGCCCTTCCCCACCTTAGAAGGTGTCACAGCTGACTCCACACTCCCACCGGGACCCCTGGGAGCGGCTCTGGTGGCTGGAGTCTTCCCCCTCTCCCGCCGGGCACTGGCCAACTTCTGATGCTTCACAGGTGGGGGACTGTCTGTGCTGTGGCTCTGTGCCACACTGGCTGCCCTGGTGGCCGGTGCACTCCAGATTCCGGTGACTATAGGCACCACTGGTCCCGGAGATGTTGTGGCTGAGGTGCTAGTTCGGGACCTATGAGACGGCCGGGTTGGGGGAGGTGTGGGAAAGAGGTCAAGGTTGGACAGGAAATGTTTTTTTGACACACTGGGATGGATAGCTGGAGGGGGTTTGGGAGTGGAGGAAGAGGTTGTGGTTGTAGGAGGTGTTTGTTTGCTGACTTTCAGTGAAGGTGCATGCGCTGGAGGCTGTCATGAGGTGGATGGCTGTTGGGTGGGTGTGTGCCTGCGTTTGTGTATCTTCGGAGGGGGCGTCACAGACACACTGGGAAAGGACACAGAGGACGTGTGAATGGAAGTGGGGGTGGTGACTGCACGTTAGCGGGGTGTGGTGGTGGGTGTGCTGGAGAGGGACGTAGTGGCTGTAGACGTAGTGCATGCAGGTGTAAGTGTAGACGAGACAGGGAGGGAGGAGGGAGACGAGGAGGAGGGGGACACAGTGGAGGCAGTGGAAGTTGGTGTGTCTGCATGTGTGTGATGCTTGCGTGAGTGCCTGTGGGATGTGTGGTGCTTATGTTTGCCTGAGCTTCCCTTGTGTCTTTACGTGTGTGCATGCTGGTCTGTAGGTGTGCTTGGGATAGGCTGAGGTACAGGGGCTTGGGTCAGGGTGGAGGAAGTTGGAGGGGGGAGGCTAGACACAGGGACAATGGCTGCCATCAGTGCTGAGGCCAGAGTCTGAAAAGCTTGCTGAAGGGCCCCCTGACCAGAATGAATGCCCTCCAGGAATGCATTTGTTTGTTGCAACTGCCTTTGTACACCCTGGATGGCATTCAAATTGGTAGACTGCCCAACAGTGAGGGACCTGAGGAGGTCAATGGCCTCCTCACTGAGGGCAGCAGGGGTGACTGGGTCAGGGCCTGAGGTGCCTGGGGCGAAGGTGGTGCCCACCCTCCCGGGTGAGCAGGCACGGGGTGAATGCTGAGGGGCTGCTGGGAGGGCGGTGCTGGAAGGGGGGGTGGCAGCTGTACCTGTATATAGGGGGGCACAGATGCTGCTGCCACCACAAGGGAGCTCCCATCAGAGGACGAGTCTGTGTCACTGGTCTCAGCTCCTGTCCCTGCCATGGAGCTCCCCTCGCCCTCCGTCCCACTGGTGAAGTCCGTAGTGTGGCCCTCCATGGCCATGTGGGATGCAGCTCCCTCCTGCTCCGGTGCCACTGCTCCTCTGCCTGGTGATGCTAATGCACACAAGAACAGGGAGACCACAAAAAGGGGGGGGGGGCGACAGAAGAAAGACATGTTGAGTGCATGCATTACCGCTACCGTTGGCGGACACGACAGACACAGAAGCCCCCTGCACTATGCCGCGCTCTTGGGCTCCACTGTTCAATTCCTGGGAAATTGCCTACAAGACTATGGATGACATCTGCATACATAGATGACACAGGGTCATGACTAGGTGTACTTGGCACTCTACAGAGGTGGGCTGGGGTGCCACATGGCCTGCCTTACGGAGGGACCTTGCCTACAGAACTCGCCCTGGCCTAGGGAATCCTACAGCCCACCTCCCCCACCCAGACCCCTCCACTGCGCGCAAAGTCAGCAGAATGCGAGTGTACTCACCCCCTTGTGGCTGCTGTGATGCCCTCAAGCACCCATCCAACTCTGGGTACGCCACCGCCAGGATCCTGAACATCAGGGGGGTCATGGTGCGACGGGTACCCCTCCCACGTTGGGAGGACATCCCCAGCTGAGCCTCCACCGCCTTCTTGCTTCAGCGGCGAATGCCCTCCCATCTTTTCCGGCAGTGGGAGCTCTGTCTGTGGTAGACCCCCAGGATCCGGACGTCCTTGGCGATGGCATGCCAAATATGTTTTTTTTGGTGGGCGCTGACCTACATGATTTGTACAGGGGAAGAGAAAGATATTACCAACTGCACCATCAAAGTGATTGGCCCCCATCCCTACCCTTGCCATGTGGCACATGCACTCACTGTTGTTTCATGCACGCTGCACTCTACCTCCTTCCTTCCTACATCCACCCCTCTCCACACAGGCATAGCCCATACAGCATGCTCGCAGAGTACTTACCTGTTTGTCTGGAGGGCCGTAGAGTTTCGTGTACTGGGGGAGGACCCCATCCACGAGTTTCTCCAACTCCTCCAATGTGAAGGCAGGGGCCCTTTCCCCAGACAATCAAGCCATTGTCTCTTCCAGACCGAGGTCACAGCAGCACTTGCAGTGTAGGTCCTCTCCTGTCGAAGATCAGGTATCGGGTGATTGAACAGATAGAAAATGGCGGTCACGTCCGCGGCGGTGCGTACCGTCACCGCCGGCGTACATCGTCATTGGCTCCTAGGACCCATAGGGTCCAATGTTAACCAATACAACATTGCGCCGCGGTCTTCGACCGCCTACCACGACGGTATACAACGCCAGCGCAGTTACCTTAAATCCCATTGTCCCACTTTAGAGGTCAAGCAGCCGCCATTTCAGGGGCCCACATGGCTTCGTTTTCAACTGCGTCACACATACCTAGGCCTAGACTCAACACACATACAGGCCACTTTTTGAGTGTGAATGGTGTACTGTGTAAGCTGTGGGTACGTACCTCTGAGTTGTTTGACTCTGTGCTCGCTGTTGTCCTTCATAGGCACCGTCCGCTGGGACATGTGAGGAGATGGCAGCATCCTCCGTTGTACCTACCGTTGGTGGACCTGTCGACAATGGAGGAAAGATACGTGATAATCACACACAGGCTTGACCGTGCCACAATCCAGGATCTGTGTACCCAGCTGGAGCCAGACCTGATGTCAGCTATCCGCCATCCCACAGGAATCCCCCCTCAAGTGCAGGTGCTGTCAGTGCTCCATTTCCTTGCAAGTGGGTCATTTCAAACTACAGTGGCCATAGCATCAGGGATGTCCCAGCCTATGTTTTCCAACATGTTGTCCAGAGTATTGTCTTCCCTGCTGAAACACATGCGGAGCTACATCGTTTTCCCTCAGGTTGAGAATTTGCCTACAGTGAAAGGTGATTTCTATGCCCTGGGACATATCCCCAACATCATAGGTGCCATTGATGGGACACATGTGGCTTTGGTCCCCCCCACAGGAGTGAACAGGTGTACAGAAACCGGAAGAGTTATCATTCGATGAATGTACAGATGGTATGTTTGGCAAACCAGTACATCTCCCATGTGAATGCTATGTTCCCTGGCTCAGTGCATGATGCTTACATCCTGCGGAATAGCAGCATCCCTTATGTGATGGGTCAATTCCAGAGGCACCGTGTGTGGCTATTAGGTGAGCACCTGGAAGCTAGTCAGTGGGAATGGTTGTTTGGGTCTGGGGATATCCCTCCAGGTTAGTGTGTGTCTGACAGTTGTCCCTCGCCATTTGCAGGTGACTCTGGTTACCCCAACCTGTCATGGCTACTGACCTCAGTGAGGAATCCCAGGTCAAGGGCAGAGGAACGCTACAATGAGGCACATGGGCAAACTAGGAGGGTGATCGAATGCACCTTCGGCCTCCTGAAGGCGAAGTTCAAGAGCCTCCATATGACAGGTGGATCCCCATTCTACTCACCAAAGAAGGTGTGCCAGATCATTGTGGCCTGCTGTATGATTCACAACTTGGCTTTGCGACGACAGGTGCCCTTTCTGCAGGAGGACGGTCCAGATGGCGGTGTTGTTGCAGCCGTGGAGCCTGTGGACAGTGAAGACGAGGAAGCAGAGGAAGAAGACATGGACAACAGGGACTCAGTGATCCAGCAATATTTCCAGCGAAACACAGGTAAGAATACAAACCTGCTTACTACATGTACTTATACACTACTACCTATCTATTGTCTGTCTTTTTTACCCAGTGTATGGTCACTGAGTTGTCACTTTCCCTTGCGATTTCACAGATCTGGGTCCCACAGTGTGACATCTGCTTTGATTCCTCATGGACTAGAGCTGTGTGACATAGGTATGATGACATTACAAATGAAAGAGCTTTTTGCCACAGTTATTGCTAATACAGTATTCCGAAATCACAGACTCCAGATTGTTTTGTGCTTTAATGGTGTTTATTTTAGTGCTCAAAATTGGAGGGTGTAGCAAAATGGTGAGGGGTGATGGCGGAGGAATGTCCATGGCAGAGTCCAGTCTATTAGTCTCACAAGTGCATTGCCCAAAAGGGCATAGGAAGTGGAGCTGGGGCAGTTTAAGGATGGACAGGGTGACAAAGTGGGACAGTAGGATGACAATCAGGGTGGTCTCATTTCTTGGCGGGGTCTTGGCATCGTTCTCTGTCTTGTTCCTGGATCTCAGGGACCGTTTGCGAGGTGGTTCTCCCTCTGCAGGGGGTGGGGTGCTGGTGTGGTGGTCTTGTGGCAGTGCCTCCTGTCCACTAGCGCCGGTGGAGGTGGTGGGCAGTTCATCGTCCAGGCTAGTGTCAGGGGCCCCTTGTAGTGCCACAGTGTCCCTCCTGGTGTTGAGTACTTCCTTCAGCACCCCTACGATGGTGCCCAGGGTGGAATTGATGGTTCTGAGTTCCTCCCTGAAGCCCATATACTGTTCCTGCTGCAGGCGCTGGGTCTCCTGAAACTTGGCCAGTACCGTTGCCATCCTCTCCTGGGAGTGGTGGTAGGCTCCCATGATGGAGGAGAGGGCCTTGTGGAGAGTGGGTTCCCTGGGCCTGTATGCCCCCTGTCGCACAGCAGCCCTCCCAGTTCCGCTGTGTTCCCGGGCCTCTGTCCCCTGGACCGTGGGCCCACTACCACTGCCCCCAGGTCTCTGTTGTTGTTGGGGTGGTGGGTTAGCCTGGGTTCCCTGTAGTGGTGGGCACACTGCTGACTGACGTGTCCTGGAGACGGAGGTATGGGCCTGCTGGGTGGGTGCTGTGCTGGTGTTTCCAGACAGGGGAAGCTCTGTAGTGGCCTGTGACTGGGTGTGGGAAACCGACTGTCCCGAGGTCCCCGATGGGCCGGGATGGTCATCTAGATCCAGTTGGACAGAGGTGCTGTCATCACTGTGGGCCTCTTCTGTTGGTGGTGTGGACATGTGTGGACCCTCCTGTCCGGTGACGTTGGGTAGGGGTCCTGCATGGGTATAAAGGCATGATTATTGCATCTGTGTGTGTCAAGGTGTGCAATGGGTGGGTGACCGTGTACCCCAGTGCTAGCATTCCTGTGTGGGACCTTGTGTGATGATGGTTTAGGGGGTGTATGGGTATGTGCAGTGGGCATGCTTTAGTGATGGGTGTCCATGCTTTGGTGTTGCATGCAGGGCCTTGTGTTGGGATGTGTGGTTTGTGATAGTGGGACATTTGTGAGGAGTAGGAGTAATGGGGGTGAGGGCGAGGGTGGGGGTAGGTGATAGCATGCAGGTGGGTGGGGGATGAAGTAGTTAAAGGTTTGCCTTACCAGAGTCCATTCCTCCACCTACTCCTGCGAGACCCTCAGGATGCAGAATCGGCAAGACCTGCTCCTCCCATGTTGTTAGTTGTGGGGGTCCGCCGCCAGTCTGCTGAAACGCCAGGTGGTGTCTGGAGACCACAGAACGCACCTTCCCCCGTAGGTCGTTCCACCTCTTCCTGATGTCATCCCTATTTCTTGGGTGCTGTCCCACTGCGTTGACCCTGTCCACTATTCTTCGCCATAGCTCCATCTTCCTCGCAATGGAGGTGTGCTGCACCTGTGATCCGAATAGCTGTGGCTCTACCCGGATGATTTCCTCCACCATGACCCTGAGCTCCACCTCAGAGAACCTGGGGTGTCTTTGCCGTGCCATCGGGGGGTGTGGGTGATGTGTGGGGTGGTGTGTGTTGTGATGTGTGTGGTGGTATTTAGTGGTGTGTTGTGTGAGGTGCGTGGATGTTATGTGGGTGATGGTGTTGAGTGCCTGTGGATGCTTGTTTGTAGATTGTGGTGTCTCTCTCTGGCCTTCTTTCGGAATTCTTGACAGTAGGGGTTTGTGGGTGATGTGGGTGTGTGTTTTATATTGTAATGGGTGTGTGGGAGTGGTGTGTGTATGTGTATCAGGTATGTATTTCGATTTGTCCAATGTGGATGTGTTTTGTAAATGTCTGTGTATTTTGAGCGCAGCGGTGTGTACCGCCAATGGAATACCGCGGTTGAAAGACTGCCGCGTAGATTTGTGTGTCGTGATAGTGTGGGCATATTTCTGTTGGCGTGATGGTGGAGGTTTTGTTTTCGCCAGTTTATCACTGACCTTTGGTGCGTTGGACTTCTGTGGGTGTCTGAATTTTGGCGGATTCCGCGCTGTGGGTCATAATAGCTGTGGCAGAATTCCGCGGCGGTGTGGTGGCACCGCCAATTTCATAATGAGGGCCTTAATCTCCTTGACATAAATGGGAGATGGCAAGTCTGTGAGTACTGCTACCTTCTTTGAAACATCCACAGAAATTCTTTCGGCAGAAAGAATGTATTCTAAGAATTCTACTTTGGGTACATCAAAAATACATTTCTCAGGTTTACTTACTAGTTGATGGGACCTTAAACATTTTAATATCTCCTCATTATGTAAAACATATTTTAGTCTCAGAAGAAAATACAAGAATATCATGTAATGAGACAATTACAGAATGATTCAGTAGATTGGAGAAGACGGCATCCATAAATCTTTGAAAGACAGGAGGTGCATTAAAATGTGCAAATCATATCACTTGATATTCATAATGCTCAAAAGAAATATGAAACTCTGGCTTCCACTCATCATGCTCTTTAATTCTTAGCAGATGATAGGCACTGCCTAACTCTAGCTCATCAAACATTTTGGCACCCTGATCAGACTCCAGAATATAAAAGCCACAGAAAAACGGTCCCTAATGCTTACTGTAAGAAAGTTTTTTTTTAGTCCAGGTGAATGGTAGCTATGGCACAGAGCAGACAGACTTAAATTAATAAATGTAAGAATCAAAATGACACCATCACAGAAATTCAATTAGGAACATAAGATATAAATTTGAAAAGATTGAAGAGAAAAAGTGCCAAAAAAAAGTAAAGAGCCAATAGAAAGTACTTTTCTCAAATGACCGGGCCCTAGATGCAATTTCAGGCTGACAGCGATGAAGCACTGGTCAGATACATCAAGTGGCTTCCTCCCGTTCAAAGGTTTTACCTTCAAGCTTAGTCTCTGAAGCGGGAAGTCAGAATCCTTCAGAAGAGCAAGGATGCCATGTTGGACTATGTCTATAGAAAAAAAAAATAAGTCCCAACTTTTCTGAGATTGTTGGAGAAGTCCAGCTATACACAGCCAGGGGTCTTAGGACCCCAGGGACATCACTTAAGGGTCAAACCACACTCCAGCAGAGGCCTCCGGCAGTGTCTAATCCAGGTCCAATGGCAACTGATCTGGTGGGCACTTCAGGAAAAAGGCCTATTGTAGCTTGTTGCGCCCCCTTAAAGTCAAAATGGTCAGCGAACTGGCCTTTGGAGTCCACTTCTCTGTTCTGGGTTCAAGGAGGAGTTGGTACAGCCGCTCAGGTCTCCTCAAACGTGTGGGAAGGCTTGTTATAGAACTGGCTTTAGCATTCAACAAATTGTCCCTGTTAGAAACTGAAAACCGTGCACCTGGTGCATTATAATGGAATCACGTCGAAGGATGCAGAATAATAAATCTTATACCTATTACAGTGGGAGAGAAATAATCCTCCTGCCTGGTCCAAATGTAACTGTAACATTATCTAAACAATGGCTAATTGAGATGCCCTAAAAAAGCCAACGGCTTGAGGGTGAAGTCAAAGCACACTGTCTGTAAATTGTACACAGTCTTTGAATGCACCAGTTCTAAAAAGTATGTCCTGAGTGCGTTAAAATACTCTTTGATGCTGCAGTGCATACTTCTGAGAGTCTGCTCTAGTACAGTAGTATGAAAAGCGTTGGCAGTGGATGACAAGGTGAAGCCAGGAAATTGCTTACGAAAAAGTATACACTGTCCACTCATCTGTCTAATTGAGACAGACGGTTAACCAGTCCCTGATTAAAAATAGTAGGAGGAGCCTCCATTAACGTCCACTCTCAAACTGTGCCCTGACAGAAAAAGATATATTTTTTTTAAATAAAATAAACCACAGCTTAGTTCAGATTATGAAAGAGCATTACAATTTGCATGACTCCACATCATTATTGGCACTACTCATCGGTGTCCTCTTCTTCCTAGCAGTACGAGTCCATCAAGACGTGACCTTTAAAGAAGACAGACTGCAGAGACAGAAACAATAATACACTTGGTTATAAAGTTTATACGCCCACTGAGAGTTGGCTGTCTGTATTTTATCAATTACTACCTAGCCCAGGAATCTTCAACATCACAACTACATCTGTGAACCCAGCTTCATTTGTGCACACATTTTTTACTGCAAAAATAAAGATAGATGTTGTGTTTTCTGTTGATGCTAAATGTCAAGTCACAATGAACTAATATTTGTGTGTCCATAATTTTCTTGGAGACAGAAAAATGGAAAGCTTTAACTGATATGTTTCACAAATGAATATCAGCATCATATAAAAATCCCAAGTAAGTGTGCTCAATATTTTCAATCAATCAGGAATTTGTAAAGAGCACTACTCACCCGTGAGGGTCTCAAGGTGCTGAGGGGGGGGGGTAGAAAAAGGGGAGGAGGTGCTGCTACTGCTCGAACAGCAAGGTCTTGAGACTTTTCCTGAAGATTAGGAGGACTTTGGTCTGGCGCAGATGGTTGGGAAGAGTGTTCCACGTTTTGGCGGGGAGGTGCAAGAATGATCTGCCGCCGGTTGTAGTTCTGGGGACGCGTGGGACGGTTGCGAGGTCGGCGGAGCGGAGATGTCGGGAAGGTGTAGAAGGAGAGCCGTCTGTTGAGATATTCTGGTCCTGTGTTCTGCAGTGCTTTGTGAGCGTGGGTGAGGAGTTTGAATGTGAGTTTCTTGTTGACTGCGAGCCAGTGCAGGTTTCTCAGGTGGTCTCTGATGTTGCAGTGGTGGGGGATGTCCAAGATGAGGCGTGCCTAGGCGTTCTGGAGCGTTGCAGCCTCTTCTGGAGTTTGGCTGTGCATCCTGTGGATTTAATTTGTGTTTGAATATTTTCTAATGATTTATCCTCATAATTCCTGCCATATGCAATAAATCGTTTTTATTGACCAAGTTTCTAAATTAATTGCATATTTTCTAAAGTTCAATAAAATACATCCTGGTGTACAGCTACATTTTAGAACAGGCTAGCTTTAATTTAGTAAGTAATACAAGTTGGTGCCCCGGCAGTGCTAGTTTTCATACAGTGTGGTCTTTCTCTGGGAAAAGGAATACAAAAAATAACCACATTTCTCATACGTTATAGCTGGAACACTAACGAGGGATATTACAAATACTTCATACAACTCTGTATCTCTAGGAAGCATCTAGCGTTTTCCATAGGCAGCTGCAAGGAATTGCATCCTTTTCCCGAGTACGAGCTTTAACAAATGGTAGTTTATTAGGAGCAAAATTCCCCATTCTATGTGAATTTCCAAGTCATGAGCAAGCCTGCGCACACATGTCTGGCAAAGAGAACGGGAAAAACTTATGTCTGAAGACCTGGAGGCTGGGTTCAGTGACATCCCCATTCCCCAACCTTGCAGCCCCGGGAGGAATTGCAAGCCAAAGTTTTATCATTAGAAAAGTTTGAACTGTGCAGTACTGCCACTAATACACTGTTACAAATGTCACTGCGAGACAGCTGAGGCTCAATTAAAAACTCAATAGCCAAAGTAATATCCCTGTGTGATGGGCCCTGCGTCCCATAAGAGATTTGTAGAGTATGCTTTTTGGCGCCAGGATCACTTAGACTTTGTCACAGAGATGGAAATGGCACTGCGGACCCAAACTCTCTAATCAACATCTAAGCTTCTATGCCCCAAACAGCCATACAGCTATCCATTCTACGTGATGGTGGCTGGTAGCCAGGCAACGCACACACTGTACTGTGATTCACAGTGCAAGGTTTGTGACTTTAACCTCTTAGCTGCTGGGCCTTCCCCCCCCCCCCAGTGCTGAGCCCTTTTTTGGCTATTTGGGGTAGTTCGCACTTAGGCCTTCATAACTTTTTGTCCACATAAGCTATCCACGCCAAATTTGCGTCCTTTTTTTCCAACATCCTAGGGATTCTAATGGTACCCAGAGTTTGTGGTTTCCCCGGGAGGAGACCAAGAAAATAGCCAAAATACAGTGAAAATTTCGTTTTTCCAAAAAAATGGGAAAAAAGGGCTGCCGAAGAAGGCTTGTGGTTTTTTCCCTGAAAACGCCAGCAATAAAGGGTTTCTGGTGCTGAAATCACTATCTTCCCACCTTTCAGGAACGGGCAGACTTGAATCAGAAACCACATTTTTCAACACAAATTTGGCATTTTACTGGGACATACCCCATTTTTACTATTTTTGGTGCTTTCCGCCTCCTTCCAGTTAGTGACAGGAATGGGTGTGAAACCAATGCTGGATCCCGGAAATCTAAACATTTCTGAAAACTAGACATAATTCTGAATTCAGCAAGGGGTCATTTGTGTAGATCCTACAAGGTTTTCCTACATAAAAAAACAGCTGAAATAAAAAAATATTGAAATTGAGCTGAAAACAACAGCCATTTCTCTTTATGTTTTACTCTGTAACTTTTTCCTGCAATGTCAGATTTCTGAAAGCAATATACTGTTTTGTCTGCTGGACCCTTCTGGTTGCGGGGATATAAAGGGCTTGTAGGTTCATCAAGAATCCTAGGTACCCAGAGCCAATAAATGAGCTGCACCCTGCAGTTGGTTTTCATTCTATACTGGGTATACAGCAATTCATTTGCTGAAATATGAAGAGTGAAAAATAGGTAGCAAGAAAACCTTTGCATTTCCAAAATGGGCTCAGGATAAGGTTTTGAGAAGCAGTGGTTATTTGCACATCTCTGAATTACGGGGTGCCCATACTAGCATGTGAATTGCAGGGCATTTCTCAAATAGACGTCTTTTTTACACACTCTTATATTTGGAAGGAAAAAATGAAGAGAAAGATAAGGGGCAATAACATTTGTTTTGCTATTCTAAGTTCCCCCAAGTCTCCCGATAAAAATGATACCTCACTTGTGTGGGTAGGCCTAGCGCCCGCGACAGGAAATGCCCCAAAACACAACGTGGACACATCACATTTTTTGACAGAGAACAGAGCTGTTTTTTGCAAAGTGCCTACCTGTAGATTTTGGCCTCTAGCTCAGCCGGCACATAGGGAAACCTACCAAACCTGTGCATTTTTTAAAACTAGAGACCTAGGGGAATCCAAGATGGGGTGACTTGTGGGGCTCTGACCAGGTTCTGTTACTCAGAATCCTTTGCAAACCGTGCAGCCCCGGGAGGAATTGCAAGCCAAAGTTTTATCATTAGAAAAGTTTGAACTGTGTAGTACTGCCACTAATACACTGTTACAAATGTCACTGCGAGACAGCTGAGGCTCAATTAAAAACTCAATAGCCAAAGTAATATCCCTGTGTGATGGGCCCTGCGTCCCATAAGAGGTTTGTAGAGTATGCTTTTTGGCGCCAGGATCACTTAGACTTTGTCACAGAGATGGAAATGGCACTGCGGACCCAAACTCTCTAATCAACATCTAAGCTTCTATGCCCTAAACAGCCATACAGCTATCCATGCTACGTGATGGTGGCTGGTAGCCAGGCAACGCACACACTGTACGTGTGATTCACAGTGCAAGGTTCGTGACTTTAACCTCTTAGCTGCTGGGCCTTCCCCCCCCCCCCCCCAGTGCTGAGCACTTTTTTGGCTATTTGGGGTAGTTCACGCTTAGGCCTTCATAACTTTTTGTCCATATAAGCTATATACGCCAAATTTGCGTCCTTTTTGTCCAACATCCTAGGGATTCTAATGGTACCCAGAGTTTGTGGTTTCCCCTGGAGGAGACCAAGAAAATAGCCAAAATACAGTGAAAATGTTGTTTTGTCCAAAAAAATGGGAAAAAAGGGCTGCCGAAGAAGGCTTGTGGTTTTTCCCCTGAAAATGCCATCAATAAAGGGTTTCTGGTGCTGAAATCACTATCTTCCCACCTTTCAGGAACGGGCAGACTTGAATCAGAAACCACATTTTTCAACACAAATTTGGCATTTTACTGGGACATAACCCATTTTTACTATTTTTGGTGCTTTCCGCCTCCTTCCAGTTAGTGACAGGAATGGGTGTGAAACCAATGCTGGATCCAGGAAAGCTAAACATTTCTGAAAACTAGACAAAATTCTGTATTCAGCAAGGGGTCATTTGTGTAGATCCTACAAGGTTTTCCTACAGAAAATAACAGCTGAAATAAAAAAATATTGAAATTGAGCTGAAAACAACAGCCATTTTTCATTATGTTTTACTCTGTAACTTTTTCCTGCGATGTCAGATTTCTGAAAGCAATATACTGTTTTGTCTGCTGGACTCTTCTGGTTGCGGGGATATAAAGGGCTTGTAGGTTCATCAAGAATCCTAGGTACCCAGAGCCAATAAATGAGCTGCACCCTACAGTTGGTTTTCATTCTATACTGGGTATACAGCAATTCATTTGCTGAAATATGAAGAGTGAAAAATAGGTAGCAAGAAAACCTTTGCATTTCCAAAATGGGCTCAGGATAAGGTTTTGAGGAGCAGTGGTTATTTGCACATCTCTGAATTACGGGGTGCCCATACTAGCATGTGAATTGCAGGGCATTTCTCAAATAGACGTCTTTTTTACACACTCTCTTATATTTGGAAGGAAAAAATGTAGAGAAAGATAAGGGGCAATAACATTTGTTTTGCTATTCTATGTTCCCCCAAGTCTCCCGATAAAAATGATACCTCACTTGTGTGGGTAGGCCTAGCGCCCGCGACAGGAAATGCCCCAAAACACAACGTGGACACATCACATTTTTTTACAGAGAACAGAGCTGTTTTTTGCAAAGTGCCTACCTGTAGATTTTGGCCTCTAGCTCAGCCGGCACATAGGGAAACCTACCAAACCTGTGCATTTTTTAAAACTAGAGACCTAGGGGAATCCAAGATGGGGTGACTTGTGGGGCTCTGACCACGTTCTGTTACTCAGAATCCTTTGCAAACCTCAAAAAGAGGCTAAGAAAACACGTTTTCCTCACATTTCGGTGACAGAGAGTTCTGGAATCTGAGAGGAGCTCACTTGTGTGGGTAGGCCTAGCGCCCGCGAAAGGAAATGCCCCAAAACACAACGTGGACACATCACATTTTTTGACAGAAAACACAGCAGTTTTTTCCAAAGTGCCTGCCTGTACATTTTGGCCTCTAGCTCAGCCGGTACCTAGGGAAACCTACCACACCTGTGCATTTTTTAAAACTAGAGACCTAGGGGAATCCAAGATGGGGTGACTTGTGGGGCTCTGACCAGGTTCTGTTACTCAGAATCCTTTGCAAACCTCAAAAAGTGGTTAAGAAAAAAACTTTTTCCTCACATTTCGGTGACAGAAAGTTCTGGAATCTGAGAGGAGCCACAAATTTCCTTCCACCCAGAGTTCCCCCAAGTCTCCCGATAAAAATGATATCTCACTTGTGTGGGTAGGCCTAGCGCCCGCGACAGGAAATGCCCCAAAACACAACGTGGACACATCACATTTTTTGACAGAATACAGAGCTGTTTTTTGCTAAGTGCCTACCTGTAGATTTTGGCCTCTAGCTCAGCCGGCACATAGGGAAACCTACCAAACCTGTGCATTTTTCAAAACTAGAGACCGAGGGGAATCCAAGATGGGGTGACTTGTGGGGCTCTGACCAGGTTCTGTTACTCAGAATCCTTTGCAAACCTCAAAAAGTGGCTAAGAAAACACGTTTTCCTCACATTCCGGTGACAGAAAGTTCAGGAATCTGAGAGGAGCCACAAATTTCCTTCCACCCAGAGTTCCCCCAAGTCTCCCGATAAAAATGATACCTCACTTGTGTGGGTAGGCCTAGCCCCCGCGACAGGAAATGGCCCAAAACACAACGTGGACACATCCCATTTTTTGACAGAAAACACAGCTGTTTTTTCCAAAGTGCCTGCCTGTACATTTTGGCCTCTAGCTCAGCCAGTACCTAGGGAAACCTACCACACCTGTGCATTTTTGAAAACTAGAGACCTAGGGGAATCCAAGATGGGGTGACTTGTGGGGCTCTGACCAGGTTCTGTTACTCAGAATCCTTTGCAAACCTAAAAAAGTGGCTAAGAAAACACGTTTTCCTCACATTTCGGTGACAGAAAGTTCTGGAATCTGAGAGGAGCCACAAATTTCCTTCCACCCAGAGTTCCCCCAAGTCTTCCGATAAAAATTATACCTCACTTGTGTGGGTAGGCCTAGCGCCCGCGACAGGAAATGCCCCAAAACACAACATGGACACATCACATTTTTTGACAGAATACAGAGCTGTTTTTTGCAAAGTGCCTACCTGTAGATTTTGGCCTCTAGCTCAGCCGGCACATAGGGAAACGTACCAAACCTGTGCATTTTTTAAAACTAGAGACCGAGGGGAATCCAAGATGGGGTGACTTGTGGGGCTCTGACCAGGTTCTGTTACTCAGAATCCTTTGCAAACCTCAAAAAGTGGCTAAGAAAAAAACGTTTTCCTCACATTTCGGTGACAGAAAGTTCTGGAATCTGAGAGGAGCTCACTTGTGTGGGTAGGCCTAGCGCCCGCGAAAGGAAATGCCCCAAAACACAACGTGGACACATCACATTTTTTGACAGAATACAGAGCTGTTTTTTGCAAAGTGCCTACCTGTAGATTTTGGCCTCTAGCTCAGCCGGCACATAGGGAAACCTACCAAACCTGTGCATTTTTCAAAACTAGAGACCGAGGGGAATCCAAGATGGGGTGACTTGTGGGGCTCTGACCAGGTTCTGTTACTCAGAATCCTTTGCAAACCTCAAAAAGTGGCTAAGAAAACACGTTTTCCTCACATTCCGGTGACAGAAAGTTCAGGAATCTGAGAGGAGCCACAAATTTCCTTCCACCCAGAGTTCCCCCAAGTCTCCCGATAAAAATGATACCTCACTTGTGTGGGTAGGCCTAGCCCCCGCGACAGGAAATGGCCCAAAACACAACGTGGACACATCCCATTTTTTGACAGAAAACACAGCTGTTTTTTCCAAAGTGCCTGCCTGTACATTTTGGCCTCTAGCTCAGCCAGTACCTAGGGAAACCTACCACACCTGTGCATTTTTGAAAACTAGAGACCTAGGGGAATCCAAGATGGGGTGACTTGTGGGGCTCTGACCAGGTTCTGTTACTCAGAATCCTTTGCAAACCTAAAAAAGTGGCTAAGAAAACACGTTTTCCTCACATTTCGGTGACAGAAAGTTCTGGAATCTGAGAGGAGCCACAAATTTCCTTCCACCCAGAGTTCCCCCAAGTCTTCCGATAAAAATTATACCTCACTTGTGTGGGTAGGCCTAGCGCCCGCGACAGGAAATGCCCCAAAACACAACATGGACACATCACATTTTTTGACAGAATACAGAGCTGTTTTTTGCAAAGTGCCTACCTGTAGATTTTGGCCTCTAGCTCAGCCGGCACATAGGGAAACGTACCAAACCTGTGCATTTTTTAAAACTAGAGACCGAGGGGAATCCAAGATGGGGTGACTTGTGGGGCTCTGACCAGGTTCTGTTACTCAGAATCCTTTGCAAACCTCAAAAAGTGGCTAAGAAAAAAACGTTTTCCTCACATTTCGGTGACAGAAAGTTCTGGAATCTGAGAGGAGCCACAAATTTCCTTCCACCCAGAGTTCCCCCAAGTCTCCCGATAAAAATGATATCTCACTTGTGTGGGTAGGCCTAGCGCCCGCGACAGGAAATGCCCCAAAACACAACGTGGACACATCACATTTTTTGACAGAATACAGAGCTGTTTTTTGCTAAGTGCCTACCTGTAGATTTTGGCCTCTAGCTCAGCCGGCACATAGGGAAACCTACCAAACCTGTGCATTTTTCAAAACTAGAGACCGAGGGGAATCCAAGATGGGGTGACTTGTGGGGCTCTGACCAGGTTCTGTTACTCAGAATCCTTTGCAAACCTCAAAAAGTGGCTAAGAAAAAAACGTTTTCCTCACATTTCGGTGACAGAAAGTTCTGGAATCTGAGAGGAGCTCACTTGTGTGGGTAGGCCTAGCGCCCGCGACAGGAAATGCCCCAAAACACAACATGGACACATCACATTTTTTGACAGAATACAGAGCTGTTTTTTGCAAAGTGCCTACCTGTAGATTTTGGCCTCTAGCTCAGCCGGCACATAGGGAAACCTACCAAACCTGTGCATTTTTCAAAACTAGAGACCGAGGGGAATCCAAGATGGGGTGACTTGTGGGGCTCTGACCAGGTTCTGTTACTCAGAATCCTTTGCAAACCTCAAAAAGTGGCTAAGAAAACACGTTTTCCTCACATTCCGGTGACAGAAAGTTCAGGAATCTGAGAGGAGCCACAAATTTCCTTCCACCCAGAGTTCCCCCAAGTCTCCCGATAAAAATGATACCTCACTTGTGTGGGTAGGCCTAGCCCCCGCGACAGGAAATGGCCCAAAACACAACGTGGACACATCCCATTTTTTGACAGAAAACACAGCTGTTTTTTCCAAAGTGCCTGCCTGTACATTTTGGCCTCTAGCTCAGCCAGTACCTAGGGAAACCTACCACACCTGTGCATTTTTGAAAACTAGAGACCTAGGGGAATCCAAGATGGGGTGACTTGTGGGGCTCTGACCAGGTTCTGTTACTCAGAATCCTTTGCAAACCTAAAAAAGTGGCTAAGAAAACACGTTTTCCTCACATTTCGGTGACAGAAAGTTCTGGAATCTGAGAGGAGCCACAAATTTCCTTCCACCCAGAGTTCCCCCAAGTCTTCCGATAAAAATTATACCTCACTTGTGTGGGTAGGCCTAGCGCCCGCGACAGGAAATGCCCCAAAACACAACATGGACACATCACATTTTTTGACAGAATACAGAGCTGTTTTTTGCAAAGTGCCTACCTGTAGATTTTGGCCTCTAGCTCAGCCGGCACATAGGGAAACGTACCAAACCTGTGCATTTTTTAAAACTAGAGACCGAGGGGAATCCAAGATGGGGTGACTTGTGGGGCTCTGACCAGGTTCTGTTACTCAGAATCCTTTGCAAACCTCAAAAAGTGGCTAAGAAAAAAACGTTTTCCTCACATTTCGGTGACAGAAAGTTCTGGAATCTGAGAGGAGCCACAAATTTCCTTCCACCCAGAGTTCCCCCAAGTCTCCCGATAAAAATGATATCTCACTTGTGTGGGTAGGCCTAGCGCCCGCGACAGGAAATGCCCCAAAACACAACGTGGACACATCACATTTTTTGACAGAATACAGAGCTGTTTTTTGCTAAGTGCCTACCTGTAGATTTTGGCCTCTAGCTCAGCCGGCACATAGGGAAACCTACCAAACCTGTGCATTTTTCAAAACTAGAGACCGAGGGGAATCCAAGATGGGGTGACTTGTGGGGCTCTGACCAGGTTCTGTTACTCAGAATCCTTTGCAAACCTCAAAAAGTGGCTAAGAAAACACGTTTTCCTCACATTCCGGTGACAGAAAGTTCTGGAATCTGAGAGGAGCCACAAATTTCCTTCCACCCAGAGTTCCCCCAAGTCTCCCGATAAAAATGATACCTCACTTGTGTGGGTAGGCCTAGCCCCCGCGACAGGAAATGGCCCAAAACACAACGTGGACACATCCCATTTTTTGACAGAAAACACAGCTGTTTTTTCCAAAGTGCCTGCCTGTACATTTTGGCCTCTAGCTCAGCCAGTACCTAGGGAAACCTACCAAACCTGTGCATTTTTGAAAACTAGAGACCTAGGGGAATCCAAGATGGGGTGACTTGTGGGGCTCTGACCAGGTTCTGTTACTCAGAATCCTTTGCAAACCTCAAAAAGTGGCTAAGAAAACACGTTTTCCTCACATTTCGGTGACAGAAAGTTCTGGAATCTGAGAGGAGCCACAAATTTCCTTCCACCCAGAGTTCCCCAAGTCTTCCGATAAAAATGATACCTCACTTGTGTGGGTAGGCCTAGCGCCCGCGACAGGAAATGCCCCAAAACACAACATGGACACATCACATTTTTTGACAGAATACAGAGCTGTTTTTTGCAAAGTGCCTACCTGTAGATTTTGGCCTCTAGCTCAGCCGGCACATAGGGAAATGTACCAAACCTGTGCATTTTTTAAAACTAGAGACCGAGGGGAATCCAAGATGGGGTGACTTGTGGGGCTCTGACCACGTTCTGTTACTCAGAATCCTTTGCAAACCTCAAAAAGTGGCTAAGAAAACATGTTTTACTCACATTTCGGTGACAGAAAGTTCTGGAATCTGAGAGGAGCCACAAATTTCCTTCCACCCAGAGTTCCCCCAAGTCTCCCGATAAAAATGATACCTCACTTGTGTGGGTAGGCCTAGCGCCCGCGACAGGAAATGCCCCAAAACACAACGGGGACACATCACATTTTTTGACAGAATACAGAGGTGTTTTTTTCCAAAGTGCCTACCTGTAGATTTTGGCCTCTAGCTCAGCCGGCACATAGGGAAATGTACCAAACCTGTGCATTTTTTAAAACTAGAGACCGAGGGGAATCCAAGATGGGGTGACTTGTGGGGCTCTGACCACGTTCTGTTACTCAGAATCCTTTGCAAACCTCAAAAAGTGGCTAAGAAAACATGTTTTACTCACATTTCGGTGACAGAAAGTTCTGGAATCTGAGAGGAGCCACAAATTTCCTTCCACCCAGAGTTCCCCCAAGTCTCCCGATAAAAATGATACCTCACTTGTGTGGGTAGGCCTAGCGCCCGCGACAGGAAATGCCCCAAAACACAACGGGGACACATCACATTTTTTGACAGAATACAGAGGTGTTTTTTTCCAAAGTGCCTACCTGTAGATTTTGGCCTCTAGCTCAGCCGGCACATAGGGAAACCTACCAAACCTGTGCATTTTTCAAAACTAGAGACCTAGGGGAATCCAAGATGGGGTGACTTGTGGGGCTCTGACCAGGTTCTGTTACTCAGAATCCTTTGCAAACCTCAAAAAGTGGCTAAGAAAACACGTTTTCCACACATTTCGGTGACAGAAAGTTCTGGAATCTGAGAGGAGCCACAAATTTCCTTCCACCCAGAGTTCCCCCAAGTCTCCCGATAAAAATGATACCTCACTTGTGTGGGTAGGCCTAGCGCCCGTGACAGGAAATGCCCCAAAACACAACGTGGACACATCCCATTTTTTGACAGAAAACACAGCTGTTTTTTCCAAAGTGCCTGCCTGTACATTTTGGCCTCTAGCTCAGCCGGTACCTAGGGAAACCTACCAAACCTGTGCATTTTTGAAAACTAGAGATCTAGGGGAATCCAAGATGGGGTAACTTATGGGGCTCTGACCAGGTTCTGTTACTCAGAATCCTTTGCAAACCTCAAAAAGTGGCTAAGAAAACACGTTTTCCTCACATTTCGGTGACAGAAAGTTCTGGAATCTGAGAAGAGCCACAAATTTCCTTCCACCCAGAGTTCCCCCAAGTCTCCCGATAAAAATGATACCTCACTTGTGTGGGTAGGCCTAGCGCCCGCGACAGGAAATGCCCCAAAACACAACGTGGACACATCACATTTTTTGACAGAATACAGAGCTGTTTTTTGCAAAGTGCCTACCTGTAGATTTTGGCCTCTAGCTCAGCCGGCACATAGGGAAACCTACCAAACCTGTGCATTTTTGAAAACTAGAGACCTAGGGGAATCCAAGATGGGTTGACTTTCGGGGCTCTGACCAGGTTCTGTTACTCAGAATCCTTTGCAAACCTCAAAAAGAGGCTAAGAAAACACGTTTTCCTCATATTTCGGTGACAGAAAGTTCTGGAATCTGAGAGGAGCCACAAATTTCCTTCCACCCAGAGTTCCCCCAAGTCTCCCGATAAAAATGATATCTCACTTGTGTGGGTAGGCCTAGCGCCCGCGAAAGGAAATGCCCCAAAACACAACGTGGACACATCACATTTTTTGACAGAAAACACAGCAGTTTTTTCCAAAGTGCCTGCCTGTACATTTTGGCCTCTAGCTCAGCCGGTACCTAGGGAAACCTACCACACCTGTGCATTTTTGAAAACTAGAGACCTAGGGGAATCCAAGATGGGGTGACTTGTGGGGCTCTGACCAGGTTCTGTTACTCAGAATCCTTTGCAAACCTCAAAAAGTGGTTAAGAAAAAAACGTTTTCCTCACATTTCGGTGACAGAAAGTTCTGGAATCTGAGAGGAGCCACAAATTTCCTTCCACCCAGAGTTCCCCCAAGTCTCCCGATAAAAATGATATCTCACTTGTGTGGGTAGGCCTAGCGCCCGCGACAGGAAATGCCCCAAAACACAACGTGGACACATCACATTTTTTGACAGAATACAGAGCTGTTTTTTGCTAAGTGCCTACCTGTAGATTTTGGCCTCTAGCTCAGCCGGCACATAGGGAAACCTACCAAACCTGTGCATTTTTCAAAACTAGAGACCGAGGGGAATCCAAGATGGGGTGACTTGTGGGGCTCTGACCAGGTTCTGTTACTCAGAATCCTTTGCAAACCTCAAAAAGTGGCTAAGAAAACACGTTTTCCTCACATTCCGGTGACAGAAAGTTCTGGAATCTGAGAGGAGCCACAAATTTCCTTCCACCCAGAGTTCCCCCAAGTCTCCCGATAAAAATGATACCTCACTTGTGTGGGTAGGCCTAGCCCCCGCGACAGGAAATGGCCCAAAACACAACGTGGACACATCCCATTTTTTGACAGAAAACACAGCTGTTTTTTCCAAAGTGCCTGCCTGTACATTTTGGCCTCTAGCTCAGCCAGTACCTAGGGAAACCTACCACACCTGTGCATTTTTGAAAACTAGAGACCTAGGGGAATCCAAGATGGGGTGACTTGTGGGGCTCTGACCAGGTTCTGTTACTCAGAATCCTTTGCAAACCTCAAAAAGTGGCTAAGAAAACACGTTTTCCTCACATTTCGGTGACAGAAAGTTCTGGAATCTGAGAGGAGCCACAAATTTCCTTCCACCCAGAGTTCCCCCAAGTCTTCCGATAAAAATTATACCTCACTTGTGTGGGTAGGCCTAGCGCCCGCGACAGGAAATGCCCCAAAACACAACATGGACACATCACATTTTTTGACAGAATACAGAGCTGTTTTTTGCAAAGTGCCTACCTGTAGATTTTGGCCTCTAGCTCAGCCGGCACATAGGGAAACGTACCAAACCTGTGCATTTTTTAAAACTAGAGACCGAGGGGAATCCAAGATGGGGTGACTTGTGGGGCTCTGACCAGGTTCTGTTACTCAGAATCCTTTGCAAACCTCAAAAAGTGGCTAAGAAAAAAACGTTTTCCTCACATTTCGGTGACAGAAAGTTCTGGAATCTGAGAGGAGCCACAAATTTCCTTCCACCCAGAGTTCCCCCAAGTCTCCTGATAAAAATGATATCTCACTTGTGTGGGTAGGCCTAGCGCCCGCGACAGGAAATGCCCCAAAACACAACGTGGACACATCACATTTTTTGACAGAATACAGAGCTGTTTTTTGCTAAGTGCCTACCTGTAGATTTTGGCCTCTAGCTCAGCCGGCACATAGGGAAACCTACCAAACCTGTGCATTTTTCAAAACTAGAGACCGAGGGGAATCCAAGATGGGGTGACTTGTGGGGCTCTGACCAGGTTCTGTTACTCAGAATCCTTTGCAAACCTCAAAAAGTGGCTAAGAAAACACGTTTTCCTCACATTCCGGTGACAGAAAGTTCTGGAATCTGAGAGGAGCCACAAATTTCCTTCCACCCAGAGTTCCCCCAAGTCTCCCGATAAAAATGATACCTCACTTGTGTGGGTAGGCCTAGCGCCCGCGACAGGAAATGCCCCAAAACACAACGTGGACACATCACATTTTTTGACAGAATACAGAGCTGTTTTTTGCAAAGTGCCTACCTGTAGATTTTGGCCTCTAGCTCAGCCGGCACATAGGGAAACCTACCAAACCTGTGCATTTTTGAAAACTAGAGACCTAGGGGAATCCAAGATGGGTTGACTTTCGGGGCTCTGACCAGGTTCTGTTACTCAGAATCCTTTGCAAACCTCAAAAAGAGGCTAAGAAAACACGTTTTCCTCATATTTCGGTGACAGAAAGTTCTGGAATCTGAGAGGAGCCACAAATTTCCTTCCACCCAGAGTTCCCCCAAGTCTCCCGATAAAAATGATATCTCACTTGTGTGGGTAGGCCTAGCGCCCGCGAAAGGAAATGCCCCAAAACACAACGTGGACACATCACATTTTTTGACAGAAAACACAGCAGTTTTTTCCAAAGTGCCTGCCTGTACATTTTGGCCTCTAGCTCAGCCGGTACCTAGGGAAACCTACCACACCTGTGCATTTTTGAAAACTAGAGACCTAGGGGAATCCAAGATGGGGTGACTTGTGGGGCTCTGACCAGGTTCTGTTACTCAGAATCCTTTGCAAACCTCAAAAAGTGGTTAAGAAAAAAACGTTTTCCTCACATTTCGGTGACAGAAAGTTCTGGAATCTGAGAGGAGCCACAAATTTCCTTCCACCCAGAGTTCCCCCAAGTCTCCCGATAAAAATGATATCTCACTTGTGTGGGTAGGCCTAGCGCCCGCGACAGGAAATGCCCCAAAACACAACGTGGACACATCACATTTTTTGACAGAATACAGAGCTGTTTTTTGCTAAGTGCCTACCTGTAGATTTTGGCCTCTAGCTCAGCCGGCACATAGGGAAACCTACCAAACCTGTGCATTTTTCAAAACTAGAGACCGAGGGGAATCCAAGATGGGGTGACTTGTGGGGCTCTGACCAGGTTCTGTTACTCAGAATCCTTTGCAAACCTCAAAAAGTGGCTAAGAAAACACGTTTTCCTCACATTCCGGTGACAGAAAGTTCTGGAATCTGAGAGGAGCCACAAATTTCCTTCCACCCAGAGTTCCCCCAAGTCTCCCGATAAAAATGATACCTCACTTGTGTGGGTAGGCCTAGCCCCCGCGACAGGAAATGGCCCAAAACACAACGTGGACACATCCCATTTTTTGACAGAAAACACAGCTGTTTTTTCCAAAGTGCCTGCCTGTACATTTTGGCCTCTAGCTCAGCCAGTACCTAGGGAAACCTACCACACCTGTGCATTTTTGAAAACTAGAGACCTAGGGGAATCCAAGATGGGGTGACTTGTGGGGCTCTGACCAGGTTCTGTTACTCAGAATCCTTTGCAAACCTCAAAAAGTGGCTAAGAAAACACGTTTTCCTCACATTTCGGTGACAGAAAGTTCTGGAATCTGAGAGGAGCCTCAAATTTCCTTCCACCCAGAGTTCCCCCAAGTCTTCCGATAAAAATTATACCTCACTTGTGTGGGTAGGCCTAGCGCCCGCGACAGGAAATGCCCCAAAACACAACATGGACACATCACATTTTTTGACAGAATACAGAGCTGTTTTTTGCAAAGTGCCTACCTGTAGATTTTGGCCTCTAGCTCAGCCGGCACATAGGGAAACGTACCAAACCTGTGCATTTTTTAAAACTAGAGACCGAGGGGAATCCAAGATGGGGTGACTTGTGGGGCTCTGACCAGGTTCTGTTACTCAGAATCCTTTGCAAACCTCAAAAAGTGGCTAAGAAAAAAACGTTTTCCTCACATTTCGGTGACAGAAAGTTCTGGAATCTGAGAGGAGCCACAAATTTCCTTCCACCCAGAGTTCCCCCAAGTCTCCTGATAAAAATGATATCTCACTTGTGTGGGTAGGCCTAGCGCCCGCGACAGGAAATGCCCCAAAACACAACGTGGACACATCACATTTTTTGACAGAATACAGAGCTGTTTTTTGCTAAGTGCCTACCTGTAGATTTTGGCCTCTAGCTCAGCCGGCACATAGGGAAACCTACCAAACCTGTGCATTTTTCAAAACTAGAGACCGAGGGGAATCCAAGATGGGGTGACTTGTGGGGCTCTGACCAGGTTCTGTTACTCAGAATCCTTTGCAAACCTCAAAAAGTGGCTAAGAAAACACGTTTTCCTCACATTCCGGTGACAGAAAGTTCTGGAATCTGAGAGGAGCCACAAATTTCCTTCCACCCAGAGTTCCCCCAAGTCTCCCGATAAAAATGATACCTCACTTGTGTGGGTAGGCCTAGCCCCCGCGACAGGAAATGGCCCAAAACACAACGTGGACACATCCCATTTTTTGACAGAAAACACAGCTGTTTTTTCCAAAGTGCCTGCCTGTACATTTTGGCCTCTAGCTCAGCCAGTACCTAGGGAAACCTACCAAACCTGTGCATTTTTGAAAACTAGAGACCTAGGGGAATCCAAGATGGGGTGACTTGTGGGGCTCTGACCAGGTTCTGTTACTCAGAATCCTTTGCAAACCTCAAAAAGTGGCTAAGAAAACACGTTTTCCTCACATTTCGGTGACAGAAAGTTCTGGAATCTGAGAGGAGCCACAAATTTCCTTCCACCCAGAGTTCCCCAAGTCTTCCGATAAAAATGATACCTCACTTGTGTGGGTAGGCCTAGCGCCCGCGACAGGAAATGCCCCAAAACACAACATGGACACATCACATTTTTTGACAGAATACAGAGCTGTTTTTTGCAAAGTGCCTACCTGTAGATTTTGGCCTCTAGCTCAGCCGGCACATAGGGAAATGTACCAAACCTGTGCATTTTTTAAAACTAGAGACCGAGGGGAATCCAAGATGGGGTGACTTGTGGGGCTCTGACCACGTTCTGTTACTCAGAATCCTTTGCAAACCTCAAAAAGTGGCTAAGAAAACACGTTTTACTCACATTTCGGTGACAGAAAGTTCTGGAATCTGAGAGGAGCCACAAATTTCCTTCCACCCAGAGTTCCCCCAAGTCTCCCGATAAAAATGATACCTCACTTGTGTGGGTAGGCCTAGCGCCCGCGACAGGAAATGCCCCAAAACACAGCGGGGACACATCACATTTTTTGAGAGAATACAGAGGTGTTTTTTTCAAAGTGCCTACCTGTAGATTTTGGCCTCTAGCTCAGCCGGCACATAGGGAAACCTACCAAACCTGTGCATTTTTCAAAACTAGAGACCTAGGGGAATCCAAGATGGGGTGACTTGTGGGGCTCTGACCAGGTTCTGTTACTCAGAATCCTTTGCAAACCTCAAAAAGTGGCTAAGAAAACACGTTTTCCACACATTTCGGTGACAGAAAGTTCTGGAATCTGAGAGGAGCCACAAATTTCCTTCCACCCAGAGTTCCCCCAAGTCTCCCGATAAAAATGATACCTCACTTGTGTGGGTAGGCCTAGCGCCCGTGACAGGAAATGCCCCAAAACACAACGTGGACACATCCCATTTTTTGACAGAAAACACAGCTGTTTTTTCCAAAGTGCCTGCCTGTACATTTTGGCCTCTAGCTCAGCCGGTACCTAGGGAAACCTACCAAACCTGTGCATTTTTGAAAACTAGAGACCTAGGGGAATCCAAGATGGGGTAACTTATGGGGCTCTGACCAGGTTCTGTTACTCAGAATCCTTTGCAAACCTCAAAAAGTGGCTAAGAAAACACGTTTTCCTCACATTTCGGTGACAGAAAGTTCTGGAATCTGAGAAGAGCCACAAATTTCCTTCCACCCAGAGTTCCCCCAAGTCTCCCGATAAAAATGATACCTCACTTGTGTGGGTAGGCCTAGCGCCCGCGACAGGAAATGCCCCAAAACACAACGTGGACACATCACATTTTTTGACAGAATTCAGAGCTGTTTTTTGCAAAGTGCCTACCTGTAGATTTTGGCCTCTAGCTCAGCCGGCACATAGGGAAACCTACCAAACCTGTGCATTTTTGAAAACTAGAGACCTAGGGGAATCCAAGATGGGTTGACTTTCGGGGCTCTGACCAGGTTCTGTTACTCAGAATCCTTTGCAAACCTCAAAAAGAGGCTAAGAAAACACGTTTTCCTCATATTTCGGTGACAGAAAGTTCTGGAATCTGAGAGGAGCCACAAATTTCCTTCCACCCAGAGTTCCCCCAAGTCTCCCGATAAAAATGATACCTCACTTGTGTGGGTAGGCCTAGCGCCCGCGACAGGAAATGCCCCAAAACACAACGTGGACACATCACATTTTTTGACAGAAAACACAGCTGTTTTTTCCAAAGTGCCTGTCTGTACATTTTGGCCTCTAGCTCAGCCGGTACCTAGGGAAACCTACCAGACCTGTGCATTTTTGAAAACTAGAGACTTATGGGAATCCAAGATGGGGTGACTTGTGGGGCTCTGACCAGGTTCTGTTACTCAGAATCCTTTGCAAACCTCAAAAAGTGGCTAAGAAAACACGTTTTCCTCACATTTCGGTGACAGAAAGTTCTGGAATCTGAGCGGAGCCACAAATTTCCTTCCACCCAGAGTTCCCCCAAGTCTCCCGATAAAAATGATACCTCACTTGTGTGGGTAGGCCTAGCGCCCGCGACAGGAAATGCCCCAAAACACAACGTGGACACATCACATTTTTTCATAGAAAACAGTGCCTACCTGTGGATTTTGGCCTCTAGCTCAGCCGGCACCCAGGGAAACCTAGCAAACCAGTGCATTTTTTAAAACTAGAAACCCAGGGGAATCCAAGATGAGGTGACTTGTGGGGCTCTGACCAGGTTCTGTTACCCAGAATCCTTTGCAAACCTCAAAATGTGGCTAAAATAACACGTTTTCCTCACATTTCGGTGACAGAAAGTTCTGGAATCTGAGAGGAGCCACAAATTTCCTTCCACCCAGCGTTCCCCCAAGTCTCCCAATAAAAATGATACCTCACTTGTGTGGGTAGGCCTGGAGCCCGCGACAGGAATAGGTCACACAACGGTCAATGTTGGTCCTTACATGGGGCAGCTGTTGACCCTGGGGTGATCCATTCCTGACGTAGGCACTAGGTGTAGGCACTCAAGTGGGGTAGTGTTTTTATCAGGACAGGTGAGGAGTCACTGGGTGGTAGGAATTTTGTGGATCCTAGCATATTCCTGTAGTTTGTGTGACATAAATGCGAGAAAAATAGAGTTTTTATTCAACATTTCAGCTTTGCAGGGTATTCTGGGTAAGAAAACTTTGGGGAATCCACACAAGTCACACCTCTGTGGACTCCCCCGAATGTCTAGTTTCCAGAAATGTTTGGGTTTAGTGTGTTTCTCTATATGGCCGCCGAACCCAGGACCAAAAACACAGGTGCCTGCCTTACAAAACCAGTTTGTTTTGCCATAGATAATTTTTGATGTCTCCACAATACGATTTGGGTGGTGGAATTTGGGGCTGAACTCAATTGGGGAGCTCCCAATAGAGCACTCGCTCTCTCTCTGCTTGCCGCCGCATTCACCTGCTCTCTGGGTTGGGCTAACCCACTATTACCCAGTTGCACGAACAGCTTGCGAAGGGACAGCAGGACTGTCCTCATCACCTCCCTCATAATGTACTGGAAGAGGAGTTATCGAATGGGACTCCTCCGACTGACAAATCACTCCCAGAGTCTGCGCCATTGTCCTCAGATGCTGTCTCAGTATCTGATGTCTCAATCTCTGATCCTATGTCAGAGCGGTCCTCTATAACCCTAGTGCAGGCAGCAGTCATCCATCAAGATGCCATCTCTGCTATTGGCTAAACTGTTGCTCTAAAACACTAGCCTACGTAGACAGTCACAAAATCGATGGTGTGTGTGAGATACGTGCAACAGTAGAGGCCACCTTACCTGCGCTTCTTCCCTCAATCAGCACGTTCTTTCAAGACACTCCAAAAACACCTTGTCACATACCATTCGTCACAGTCTTTAGCACCTCCTGCGCCCAGTCCAACAATCATTATTGGTGCTCCCACTCCCTCCTCCTCGGATTCCCTCATTACCACCCAGCAAAAGTGCCCTTCATCTCTCCATAGCCGACCTCCACCCCGCACATACATTTCATTGGTATTATAGCGCAGGTAATGGCTGACTTTACTAATGTACTCAGCGATTTACATAAAATACAGATTTGCTCTTTGCAGTAGGCATATAAACCTTCTGCGCTTCTTTATGGCACTAAAACTGCCACTAGACAAGTCTGACCCTTTTCCCCCCAGGGAAACCACACACATATAGACAAAAGTGATATATATATGACAGCCAACCACCTGAAATTCAACTCAAGCAAAACCGAAATAATCCTCTTTGGCCCACACAAAAACACCGGGGACCTCTCATGGTTGCCCACCACGCTAGGCCCTGCACCCACCCCCGCAAACCACGCACGCAACCTCGGCATCATCCTAGACTCCTCCCTCTCGATGACCCAACAAATCAACGCTCTCACCTCCTCATGCTTCAACACACTCCGTATACTGAAAAAAACATTCAAATGGATCCCCACAGAGACCAGAAAAACTGTCACTCACGCACTCATCAGCAGCAGACTTGATTACGGAAACGCCCTCTACGCCAGCACCACTCTAAAACTCAAGCGCAAACTGCATGCATCCAGAACTCAGCAGCACGACTCATCCTCGACCTCCCCCGACACGAACACATCTCTCCACACCTCAAATCCCTCCACTGGCTCCCCATTGACAAAAGGATCACCTTCAAGATCCTCATCCTCGCAAACAAATCATTCCACAACACAGGCCCTGCCTACCTCAACGAGAGTCACCTTCCACACCCCCACACGAAACCTCCGCTCAGCTGACCTCTCTCTCGCCTCTGTCCCCCGCATCAAACACACCACCACTAGGGGGCAGATCCTTCTCCTACCTTGCACCCAAAACCTGGAACGCCCTCCCAACCCACCTTCGCAAGACCCAAAACCTACTTCTTTTCAGGAAGGGCCTCAAAACCTGGCTTTTCAAACAGTGAACCTCCCAGCCCCTTTCCCTCCCCCCGTCTCCCCCAGCGCCTTGAGACCCTCACGGGTGAGTAGGGCGCTTTATAAATCTCTTTGATTGATTGATTGATATATATAGATCTATCTCTATATATATATATATCTACATAGATATATCTATAGATATAGCCATGTACATAGATATATCTATATATATATAGATCTATATATAGATCTATTTTTTTTAGTTGTTGTATGGTTTCCTTGGGGGGCAAAATGGCCCCCAGGGAAACCCTACAACATCTAAAAAAACATATTGCCCCCACAGGGGGTCGCCCTGCCCACAGGCGACCCCCTGTCCTTTTATTTTTATTTTCATTTTGTTTTTTTTTAAATATGCCCCGGGGGGGGGGGGCACCCCCCCAAGTGAAATCCCTGGCGTCTAGTGGTGTTTCCTGGCCCTCGATCACAGCACAGCTGCAATCGGGGGCCAGGAAACACTTTCAGAAGAAAACCATGGAGAAAATAAGGTTTACAATGGGTGTAATTATCATCTTTAATGTTTGAAGTCTGCCCCACAATGAGATATGTTTCGACCAAGAAGTAGGCAGATTGTTGACTTTACTGATAGTTTTAATCATGTTGAGTTGTATTGTGTCGGCTAAATCAATAATAAACCAAATCCCCAGGTATTTAGGGTGTTTCAGTTGCCATTTAAGAACAGAGTCCTCAAGATGTACAGGGATTTAAAAGGGGTTAAGAAAGAACATCTCTGTTTTGTTCTTATTTAAGGTATAACCGGGACTTTGGAAAAGGTGTTTATAATGTCAGTGATCAATGGAATCACATTTTTAATAGGTTAAAAAAAAGAGTATATCATCCATGTGAGATGCGTTTTATAAGTATTGGTGCCTAATTGAAAGCCTCTGATGCTAGGATAAGTGTTTAATAGTGTTAGTAGGTGGTTGATGGTAAGAAGAAAGAGGAGGGCTAGAGGGGACATCCCTACCTAGTGCTTTGGTGGAGGTGAAATGAGGAGGACAATTCCCTAATTATCCTAATATTCGCTTTAGGGTTGGAATAAAGGGCCATGGTCATGTTAATAAATGAGTCGCCAAAATTATGGGCATCAAGCACTGCATGGAGGAAAGGCCAGGATACCTTATCAAAGGCGTTTTCTGTGTCAAGGGCAATAGCTGCCGCAGGTACAGTGGACTGTTTTACCTTCTCTATTATCTGACAGAGGTGCAAATATTGTCTTTGGTGAGTCCACCTTTGACGAAGCCTGCTTGGGAGTTGTGGATAAGTTTAAGGATAAATGAATCTAATTTTTTTTGCTAATGTTTTCAAAAATATTTTGGCTTCCATGTTAAAAAGTGAGATGGGGCAAAACATTTTTGGGTATGAGTGGTCCGTGTTGTCTTTGGAGATTGCAACAATTGTGATTTCTGAAGCAGTGGCAGAGACTTTGCCTTGTATAGCAAAATGGTCTAAGGCATTTTTGAGATGATCAATTATGGCATTTTGGAATTTCTAATGGAAGATGATGGGGAAGCCATCACGGCCTGGTGCCTTCCCACAATGGATCGAATTGATAGCTTTGATGACTTTGGTGGTATCCAATGTTTTATTGAGAAAGGAATTGTTTGTGTCTGAAAGTTTAGTGACTTTTAATGTGAGGAAAAACAGAGCACTGTCTGATTTAGTGCATGATGTTTGGGAACTATACGGGTTAGTGTAGAAATATTAAAGAATTAAAAAATGTCATGGGTTTTGATCCTCTGAGAGCCATCTGGAGCTTTAATGTGAGTGATCTTATTGGAGTTTCTCCTGAATTTGAAGGGGGCCGCTACGGCCTTACCAGCTCTATTAAGAAATAGGAGAAGCTTGGACTTTTGAGCATGAACCCAAAAATAGACCCTTTTACTTACAACAGCATTGTAATTGTATTTCAGTTGTTTAATCTCAGTTAAAAGGTTCTTATTTTTGGGATGTCTAAATGCTGACACTTTTTCTTTGATTCCCAGGTCTAACTTTTGCAAAGTATCTTTATTTTCCAGTTCCTGTTGGACATATATTTAATTATTTGACCTCTTATGGTGGATTTAAATGCGTCCCATAGGACCACGGGGGAAGAGACTGATTGGGTGTTTTCTTTGAAGAAGAAATCTATCTCTTTCTTTAGGTCTGCTCTCTCTTCTTCCTTGTCTAGGACTTCGGTATTCAAATGCCAAATTAGATTTTTTCCTGTGCTAGGGGGTGTTCAAGAGGGTCATGGAGATAGCGGCATGATCTGAGAAAAGAATAGGGTGAATTTTGGCATTGGAGGTGGACTACAGAAGAGAAGCATCTACCAAGAGGTAGTCCATACCAGAGAAGCTTAGAGTGTGGAGGGGAAAAGAAAGTGTAATTATTGCTCGCTGGGTTATGGAGTCTCCTAACGTCTAGAAGGCCATATGTGTTGCATAGGTTTAACATTTGTTTGTGGGATTTGGGGATTCTAAAATTAAAAGCAGAATGGCGATCCAAAATCGGGCCCATTGGAAGACTGAAATCACCTCCCAATATTGTTTTGGAGTGTTGTGGAATATCTGCAAGCTTCTTCTTGACTGGTCGTCAGCATTGGCGGTATATATGTTCATTAAATACACTTCCTGCTCTCCATTATTCAGTCTGGTAAGCAGCCATCTACCATCTGCGTTGTGTTCTGAGGCGATTACAGATAACCCAGAGGTTTTTTAGATAAGAGTAGGTACCCCATTATTTTTTTACATGCTCCAGAACACGTTACATCCATAACCAAGCCTATTTTCATTCTTAAAGCTTCATTAAAACCTAACAAAGTTTCTTGAAGGAAGACTATGGCGATCATTACAACATTGGCGTAAAAGCCGCTTACTGCCGTGCAGAAGACCGCCAACACACCGCGGCGGCCGCGGAAATCCGCCACAGCTATTATGACCCAGAACACGGAATCCGCCAATATTCAGACACCCACACAAGTCCGCTACACCAAAGGTCAGTGATAAACTGGCGAAAACAAAACCTCCACCATCACGCCAACAGATATACGCCCACACCATCATGACACACGAATCCACGTGGCGGTCTTTCAACCGCGGTTTCCCATTGGCGGTACACACCACCGTGCTCAAAATACACACACTCTTACAAAACACAGCCACATTGGACAAATCGAAATATGCACACACCTGATACACATACACACACCACTCCCACACACCCAATACAATATAAAACACACACCCACATCACCCACAAACCCCTACGACCACAATTACTGAGAGAAGGCCAGAGAGAGACACCACCATCAACAATGCTAGCATCCACAGACACACAACCCCATCACCCACATAACTTCTACGCACCTCACACTACACACCACTACATATCAGCACACTTATCACCCCACACACCACCCCACACATCACCTACACCACCCCATGGCACGGCAAAGACACCCCAGGTTCTCGGAGGAGCTCAGGGTCATGGTGGAGGAAATCATCCGGGTAGAGCCACAGCTATTCGGAGCACAGGTGCAGCACACCTCCATTGCAAGGAAGATGGAGCTATGGTGAAGAATAGTGGGACAGCACCCAAGAAATTGGGAGGACATCAGGAAGAGGTGGAATGACCTACGGGGGAAGGTGCGTTCCGTGGTCTCAAGACACCACATTGCGGTTCAGCGGACTGGCGGTGGACCCCCACCTTCTCCCCCACAACTAACAACATGGGAGGAGCAGGTCTTGGCGATTCTGAGGGCCTCGCAGGAGTAGGTGGAACAATGGACTCTGGTAAGGCAAATCTTAACTATTACATCCCCCACCCTATCTGCATGCCAGCACTTACCCCCACCCTCAACCTCACCCTCATCACTCTAACTCCTCACAAATGTCCCAACATCACAAACCACACATCCTAACACCAAGCCCTGCATGCAACAACAAAGCATGGACACCAATCACTAAAGCATGGCCACTGCACATACCCATACACTCCCCTAAACCATCATCACACAAGGTCCCACACAGGAATGCAAGCACTGGGGTACACGGTCACCCACCCATTGCACACCATGCCACACACAGATATAATAAACATCCTTTTATACCCCTGCAGGACCCCTACCCAACGTCACCGGACAGGAGGGTTCACACATGTCCACACCACCAACAGAAGAGGCCCACAGTGATGACAGCACCTCTGTCCAACTGGATCTAGATGACCAGCCCGGCCCATCGGGGACCTCGGGACAGTCGGTTCCCCTCACACTGGCACAGGCCAACACATGGCTTCCCTGCTCTGGAAACACCAGCGCAGCACCCACCCAGCGGGCCCATACCTCCGTCCCCAGGACACGTCAATCAGCAGTGTGTCCACCACTACAGAGAACCCAGGCTAACCCACCACCCAAACAACAACAGGGACCTGGGGGCAGTGGTAGTGGGCACACGGTCCAGGGGACAGAGGCCCAGGAACCCAGGGGAACTGGGAGGGCTGCTCTGCGACAGGGGGAGGACAGGCCAAGGTAACCCAGTCTCCACGAGGCCCTCTCCAACATCATGGGAGCCTACCACCACTCCCAAGAGGCGATGGCAACGGTACTGGCCAAGTTTCAGGAGACCCAGCGCCTGCAGGAGGAACAGTATTTGGGGTTCAGGGAGGAACTCAGAGCCATCAATTCCACCCTGGGCACCATCATATGGGGTGCTGAAGGAAATACTCAATACCAGGAGGGACACTGTGGCACTACAAGGGGCCCCTGACACTAGCATGGACGATGAACTGCCCAACACCTCCGCCGGCGCTAGTGGACAGGAGGCACCGCCACAGGACCACCACACCAGCACCCCACCCCCTGCAGAGGTAGAACCACCTCTCAAATGGTCCCTGAGATCCATGACAAAGACAGAGAACGATGCCAAGACCCCCGCCAAGAAATGAGACCACCCTGAATGTCTTCCTTCTGTCCCACTTTGTCACCCTGTCCATCCTTAAACTGCCCGAGCTCCACTTCCTATGCCCATTTGGGCAATGCACCTGTGAGGCTCATAGACTGGACTCTGAAATGGACATTCCTCCGCCATCACCCCTCACCATTTTGCTACCCCCTCCAATATTGAGCACTAAAATAGACACCCTTAAAGCACAAAACAATCTGGAGTCAGTCTGTGATTTCGAAATAGTGTATTAGCAATTACTGTGGCAAAAAGCTCTTTCATTTGTAATGTCATCATACCTATGTCACCCAGCTGTAGTCCATGATGAATCAAAGCAGAAGTCACACTGTGGGACACACATCTGTGAAATCGTAAGGGAAAGTGACAACTCAATGACCATACACTGGGTGAAAACAACAGACAGTAGAGAAGTAGTAGTGTTAAAGTACATGCAGTAGGCAGGTCTGTATTCTTACCTGTGTTTCACTGGAAATATTGCTGGATCACTGAGTCCCTGTTGTTCATGTCTTCTTCTTCTGCTTCCTCGTCTTCACTGTCCACAGGCTCCACAGCTGCAACAACACTGCCATCTGGACCATCCTCCTGCAGAAAAGGCACCTGTCGTCGCAAAGCAAGTTGTGAAGCATACAGCAGGCCACGATGATCTGGCACACCTTCTTTGGTGAGTAGTAGAGAGAACCACTTGTCATATGGAGGCACCAGAATCTGGCCTTCAGGAGGCCGAAGGTGCGTTCAATCACCCTCCTAGTTCGCACATGTGCCTCATTGTAGCGTTCCTCTGCTATTGTCCTGGGATTCCTCACTGGGGTCAGTAGCCATGACAGGTTGGGGTAACCAGAGTCACCTGCAAATGGCGAGGGACAACTGTTAGACACACACTAACCTGTAGGGATATCCACCGACCCAGACAACCATTCCCACTGTCTTGCTTCCAGGTGCTCACCTAATAGCCACTCACGGTGCCTCTGGAGTTGACCCATCACATAAGGGATGCTGCTATTCCGCAGGATGTAGGCGTCATGCACTGAGCCAGGGAACTTGGCATTCACATGGGAGATGTACTGGTCGGCCAAACATACCATCTGTACATTCATCGAATGATAACTCTTCCGGTTTCTGTACACCTGTTCACTCCTGTGGGGGGGGGACCAAAGCCCCATGGGTCCCATCAATGGCACCTACGATGTTGGGGATATGTCCCAGGGCATAGAAATCACCTTTCACTGTAGCCAAATCCTCCACCTGAGGGAAAACGATGTAGCTCCGCATGTGTTTCAGCAGGGCAGACAATACTCTGGACAACACGTTGGAAAACATAACCTGGGACATCCCTGATGCTATGGCCACTATTGTTTGAAATGACCCACTTGCAAGGAAATGGAGCACTGACAGCATCTGCACTTGAGGGGGGATTCCTGGGGGATGGCGGATAGCTGACATCAGGTCTGGCTCCAGCTGGGTACACAGTTCCTGGATTGTGGCACGGTCAAGCCTGTAGGTGATGATCACATGTCTTTCCTCCATTGTCGACAGGTCCACCAATGGTCGGTACACCGGAGAATGCCACCATCTCCTCACATGTCCCAGCAGACGGTGCCTATGAAGGACAACAGCGAGCACAGAGTCAAACAACTCGTACGTACCCACAGCTTACACAGAACACCAATCATCTAGGCCTAGGTATGTATGACGCAGTTAAAAATGAAGCCATGTGGGCCCCTGAAATGACGGATGCCTGACCTGTAAAGTGGGACAATATGATGTGAGGTAACTGCGCTGGCGTTGTACACCGTCGCGGTAGGCGGTCGAAGACCGCTGCGCTTTGCTGCATTGGTTAACATTGGACCCTATGGGTCCCAGGAGCCAATGACAATGTGCGCCGGCGGTGACGGTACGCACCGCCGCGGACGTGACCGGCATTTTCTATCTGTTCAATCACTCAATACCTGATCTTTGAAAGGAGAGGACCTACACTGCAAGTGCTGCTGTGACCTCGGTCTGGAAGAGAAAATGTCTTGAGTGTCTGGGGAAAGGGCCCCTGCCTTCACATCGGAGGAGTTGGAGAAACTCGTGGATGGGGTCCTCCTCCAGTACACGCTACTCTACGGTCCTCCAGACAAACAGGTAAGTACTCTGGGAGCATGCTGTAGGGGCTATGCCTGGGTGGAGAGGGGTGGTAGTAAGAAGGAAGGGGGTAGAGTGCGGCGTGCATGAAACAACAGTGAGTGCATGTGCCACATGCCAAGGTTAGGGATGGGGGCCAATAACTGTGACGGTGCAGTTGTTAATAAGTTTCTCTTCCCCCTGTACAAATCATGTAGGTCAGCGCCCACCAGAAAAAAGATATTTGGCGTGCCATCGCCAAGGACGTCTGGACCCTGGGGGTCTACCACAGATGGAGCACCCACTGCTGGAAAAGATGGGAGGACATTCGCCGCTGGAGCAAGAAGACGGCGGAGGCTTAGCTGGGGATGGCCGCCCAACGTTGGAGGGGTGCCCATCGCACTATGACCCCCCCTGATGTTCAGGATCCTGGCGGTGGCGTACCCGGAGTTGGATGGGCGCTTGAGGGCATCACAGCAGGCATAAGGGGGTGAGTACACTCTCATCCTGCTGATTTAGTGCGCATTGGAGGTGTCTGGGTGGGGGAGGTGGGCTGTGGGTTTCCCTAGGCCAGGGCGAGTTTAGTAGGCAAGGTCCCTCCGTAAGGCAGGCCATGTGGCACCCCACCCCACCTCTGTAGAGTGCCAAGTACACCTAGTCATGACCCTGTGTCATCCATGTGTGCAGATGTCATCCATAGCCTAGTAGGACATTTCCCTGGAATTGAACAATGGAGCCCAAGAGTGCGGCGTTGTGCAGGGTGGCTTCTGTGTCTGTTGTGTCCGCCAAAGGTAGCAGTAATGCATGCACTCAACATCTCTTTCTTCTGTCGCCCCCCCTTTTTGTGGTCTCCCTGTTCTTGTGTGCATTAGCATCATCAGGTGGAGAAGCAGTGGCACTGGAGCACAAGGGAGTGCATCCCACATGGCCCTGGAGGGTGAAACTACGGACTCGGACTTCAACAGTGGGACGGAGTGCGAGGGGAGCTCCACAGTGGGGACAGGAGCTGACACCAGCGACACAGACTCGTCCTCTGATGGGAGCTCCCTTGTGGTGGCAGCAACGTCTGTACCCCCGCATCTACAGGTACAGCCGCCACCCCCCCTACCAGCACCCCCCTCCCAGCAGCCCCTCAGCCTTTGCCCCGTGCCTGCTCACCCAGGAGGGTGGGCATCACCTTCGCCCCAGGCACCTCAGGCCCTGCCCCAGTCACCCCTGCTGCCCTCAGTGAGGAGGCCATTGACCTCCTCAGGTCCCTCACTGTTGGGCAGTCTACCATTTTGAATGCCATCTGGGGTGTAGAGAGGCAGTTGCAACAAACGAATGCATTCCTAGAGGCCATTCATTCAGATCAGGCGGCCCTTCAACTAGCTTTTCAGACTCTGGCCTCAGCACTGATGGCAGCCATTGTCCCTGTCTCTAGCCTCCCCCTCCAACTTCTTCCACCCAGACCCAATCCCCTGTACCCCAGCCTATCCCAAGCACACCTTCAGACCAGCATGCACACACGTCAACACACAAGGGAAGCTCAGGCAGACATAAGCACCACACATCCCACAGGCAAACGCGCAAGCATCACACACATGCAGACACACCAACATCCACTGCCTCCACTGTGTCCCCCTCCTCCCTCCCAGTCTCGTCACCACTCACACCTGCATGCACTACATCAACAGCCACTACTGCCATCACCAGCACACACACCACCACACCTCGCTCACGTGCAGTCACCACCCCCACTACCACTCACACGTCCCCTGTGTCCTCTCCCAGTGTGTCTGTGACGCCCCCTCCCAAGATACACAAATGCAGGTACACACCCACCCAACAGCCATCCACCTCACGACAGCCTCCAGCGCATGTACCTTCACCCAAAGTCAGCAAACAAACACCTCCTACAACCACAACCTCTTCCCCACTCCCAAACCCCCTCCAGCTACCTGTCCCAGTGTCTCCCAAAAACTTTTCCTGTCCAACCTTGACCTCTTTCCCTCTTTCCCACACCTCCCCCACCCCGTCCGTCTCCTAGGTCCTGAACTAGCACCTCAGCCACAACATCTCCGGGGCCAGTGGTGCCTGTAGTCACCGGAATCTGGAGTGCACCGGCCACCAGGGCAGCCAGTGTGGCACGGAGCCACAGCACAGACAGTCCCCCACCTGTGAAGCATCAAAGGTTGGCCAGTGCCCGGCGGGAGAGGGGGAAGACTCCTGCCACCAAAGCCGCTCCCTGGGGTCCCGGTGGGAGTGCGGAGTCAGCTGCGACACCTTCCAAGGTGGGGAAGGGACACAAGAAACTAGGAAAGTCTGGGAAGAGCAGCACGGCGGAGGAGACCGCCATCATCCTCGCTGCCCAGGAGGCCACAGCCATCATCCCGCTGCCCAGGAGGCCACCACCATCATCCCCGCTGGGCCAGAGAGGACCGCCAGCACAAGCCCCGCTGGGCTAGAGAGGACCGCCAGCACAAGCCCTGCTGGGCCAGAGAGGACCGCCAGCACAAGCCCCGCTGGGCTAGAGAGGACTGCCAGCAGACGCCCCGCTGGGCCAGAGAGGACCGCCAGCACAAGCCCCGCTGGGCTAGAGAGGACCGCCAGCAGAAGGCCCACTGGGCTAGAGAGGACCGCCAGCACAAGCCCCGCTGGGCTAGAGAGGACCGCCAGCAGAAGCCCCGCTGGGCCAGAGAGGACCGCCAGCACAAGCCCCGCTGGGCTAGAGAGAACCGCCAGCAGAAGCCCCGTTGGGCCAGAGAGGAACGCCAGCACAAGCCCCACTGGGACAGAGAGTCACTGCAAAGGAGCCTGCCGCTCCAAGCACCGCTGAACAGGGCACCGCCGCCTCAAGCACCGCTGAACAGTGCACCGCTGCCTCAAGCACCGCTGAACAGGGCACCGCTGCCTCAGGCACCACTGAACAGGGCACCGCCGCCTTAAGCACCGCTGAACAGGGCACCGCCGCCTCAAGCACTGCTGGCCCATGAGCGCCAAGGGCACTGACGCTACTGAGTCCATCACGGGCAGGATGAAGCGCTCTGGGCACAAAGCCCCCTCCAGAACCAGTGGAGAGATACATCCACTACCTCTGTCCTTAGCAGGATGAAGCACTCTGGGCACCAAGCCCCCTCCAGAACCAGTGGAGAGATACATCCACTACCTCTGTCCTAAGCAGGATGAAGCACTCTGGGCTCCAAGCCCCCTCCAGAACCAGTGGAGAGATACATCCACTACCTCTGTCCTTAGCAGGATGAAGCACTCTGGGCACCAAGCCCCCTCCAGAACCAGTGGAGACTGTTATCCACTTGAGAGACTGTGGGTTTGCACTCCCCAGGATTGAACAGTGGGCAACCCACCCACTGTAGAGACTTGTGAGACTGTGGCCTTGCACTCCCTAGGATGGAACAGTGGGCAACCCACCCACTTGTTAGACTTGAGAGACTGTGGCTTTGCACTCCCCAGGATTGAACAGTGGGCAACCCACCCACTGTAGAGACTTGAGAGACTGTGGCTTTGCACTCCCCAGGATTGAACAGTGGGTAACCCACCCAAGGTAGAGACTTGTGAGACTGTGGCCTTGCACTCCGCAGGATGGAACAGTGGGCAACCCACCCACTTGTTAGACTTGAGAGACTGGCTTTGCACTCCCCAGGATGGAACAGTGGGCAACCCACCCACTGTAGAAACTTGCGAGACTGTGGCTTTGCACTCCCCAGTATTGAACAGTGGGCAATCCACCCACTGTAGAGACTTGAGAGACTGTGGCTTTGCACTCCCCAGGATTGAACAGTGGGTAACCCACCCACTGTAGAGACTTGAGAGACTGTGGCTTTGCACTCCCCAGGATTGAACAGTGGGTAACCCACCCAAGGTAGAGACTTGACTTGTGAGACTGTGGCCTTGCACTCCGCAGGATGGAACAGTGAGCAACCCACCCACTTGTTAGACTTGAGAGACTGTGGCTTTGCACTCCCCAGGATGGAACAGTGGGCAACCCACCCACTGTAGAAACTTACGAGACTGTGGCTTTGCACTCCCCAGTATTGAACAGTGGGCAACCCACCCACTGTAGAGACTTGAGAGACTGTGGCTTTGCACTCCCCAGGATTGAACAGTGGGCAACCCACCCACTGTAGAGACTTGTGAGACTGTGGCCTTGCACTCCCCAGGATGGAACAGTGGGCAACCCACCCACTTGTTAGACTTGAGAGACTGTGGCTTTGCACTCCCCAGGATGGAACAGTGGGCAACCCACCCACTGTAGAAACTTGCAAGACTGTGGCTTTGCACTCCCCAGTATTGAACAGTGGGCAACCCACCCACTGTAGAGACTTGTGAGACTGTGGCCTTGCAATCCCCAGGATGGAACAGTGAGCATCCCACCCACTTGTTAGACTTGAGAGACTGTGGCTTTGCACTCCCCAGGATGGAACAGTGGGCAACCCACCCACTGTAGAAACTTGCGAGACTGTGGCTTTGCACTCCCCAGTATTGAACAGTGGGCAACCCACCCACTGTAGAGACTTGAGAGACTGTGGCTTTGCACTCCCCAGGATTGAACAGTGGGCAACCCACCCACTGTAGAGACTTGAGAGACTGTGGCTTTGCACTCCCCAGGATTGAACAGTGGGTAACCCACCCAAGGTAGAGACTTGTGAGACTGTGGCCTTGCACTCCGCAGGATGGAACAGTGGGCAACCCACCCACTTGTTAGACTTGAGAGACTGTGGCTTTGCACTCCCCAGGATGGAACAGTGGGCAACCCACCCACTGTAGAAACTTGCGAGACTGTGGCTTTGCACTCCCCAGTATTGAACAGTGGGCAACCCACCCACTGTAGAGACTTGAGAGACTGTGGCTTTGCACTCCCCAGGATTGAACAGTGGGCAACCCACCCACTGTAGAGACTTGTGAGACTGTGGCCTTGCACTCCCCAGGATGGAACAGTGGGCAACCCACCCACTTGTTAGACTTGAGAGACTGTGGCTTTGCACTCCCCAGAATGGAACAGTGGGCAACCCACCCACTGTAGAAACTTGCGAGACTGTGGCTTTGCACTCCCCAGTATTGAACAGTGGGCAACCCACCCACTGTAGAGACTTGTGAGACTGTGGCCTTGCAATCCCCAGGATGGAACAGTGAGCATCCCACCCACTTGTTAGACTTGAGAGACTGTGGCTTTGCACTCCCCAGGATTGAACACTGGGCATGTGGCCGTCTCGTGGATTTGGTGTCGTGCACTCAACCGGCTGAGCTGCCCCACCTTTCCCTCCCCCTGAGGTGCCTGTTTTCTTGCTCTCTGATGCCCCTGCAGTGTTCTCTCTGTCATGGTCAGGGATCTTGTGTGGGCCTCGCCCATACCGTGTGGGCCCAGTGTTCCACTGACTTAATTGGAGCACTACCTGGACTACTATGCTTGGTATATATTTTGTTTATGGTGTATATATACATTTTTGCCTACTTGATTTTAATATATTACAATGGTTCCACTAATTTCCTTTTGTCTTTGCATTCTTCCAGGGGGGTTGGGGGCGTGACTATCATGTCTTAATATGTATTAGTTTGTGTGTTGTAGTGGGTGAGGGTGGGGTTGGGGGTGTTGCGTGTGTGTGTCCCTGTTTTTTCCCTCCCCCCTCCCCTGTGTCGTAGGTGCAGTACTCACCGTGGTCTTCGCCACCGGCGTTCATACTCCTGGTAGAGGAGCAGGAAGACTATCGCAGGGAGAATTTGGAGTTCCGGCTCCATGGTGTCCTAGTTCCTCGTGGGGTTTGTAGAGGTGAGCGTTTTCCCTTCAAATTCCTGTTTCCGCTGTGTTTTTATCCGAGGTGAATCCGCCCCGGAAAAGGTGACGGATTGGCCTGTCATAATAGTGTGGGCGGTACATTGTCTCCCGCCTGTCTGTTGGCGGTGACCGCCGCGCTGTTTGTTTGTACTGCAGTGGCGGTTGGAGTGTTAAAGTGGCTGTCTTTGTTGCCGGTTTCCGCCACTGTCGTAATTGCACATTTTTTTCCGCTGGCCTGTTGGCAGTCTTACTGACGCTTTAACACCGACCGCCAGGGTTGTAATGACCACCTATGTGTACTTGATAAGCCTCTGAAGTACTCTAGAATTTAGGCCCTTTTCGCCAGGTGATGCAGCCCTTTGGAATTCAGTGAAATAACATTCAGAGAAGACATTGGTAAGTGTTAAAAGTGATTGGGAGAGGGTCTGGTCTAGGAGGCCTAAAATAGGCCAATGATAGCCAATGAAGCCAGATTGCTGGTACAAAATTCCCACTGCAAGAGCATGAAGGAGGCGTACGGGGAAGGAAAGAACAAGGAGGGAGGGACAACAACATTGTGAACTTACGATGAGTGTGGGGGTCCGCAGAGGGAAAATTTAGTGAAAAACTAATTGACGGCTAATCTGGCGCTGGGTCCATCAAGTAGAACAAATTTGGAGCAAATGTTTCTGAATGTTGCTAAAAGGATTGTGTGGATATATCGACATAAGCGACAACAGCAGAAATCAATGCAGAAGTGACGGACCATCCATCATGAGGTATGTAGGGAAATTAATCATGTAGTTTGTAGGGAAACCCATATATCTAATGTGTGTATTGACAGTGTGTAAAAAGTTGTTGCAGGTTGAAAGACTGACTGGTAGTCCCCTGTGTCAGAACGATTCCCTTCCCACCCTAAACTGCCTCATAGGTATAGCCTGGGCTACAGTGGACAGATGCACCAATAACTAAAGGCTACCACCACCCCTGCAGAAAGGACTGGAAATCAGTGCACTGAGCAGATAAGATGGTGACCTGGTTTCGGACCTGATGGTATTGAGAGGCTGGTTCAGGAGCTCTGAATGCATGGGTTGTTGGTCTTGCTTGGCTGCCGAATTGTGATAAAGACTTGCCGATGGACGGCCACGGGTGCTTGATGCAGCGGGGTGGGGGGCTTGCTTCTTGTCATTTCAATCACGTAGTTGCTCCTCAGTGGTGTCTTGAATCAGGGCTGTCTTCTTCAGCTTCCGTAGTCACCCTGCACTGCTAACAACAGCCCGCGCTGGTAGGTGTTCTGTTGGATCAGGCTGAAGGATCAGGCTGGTCCTGTCATCTTGAGGGAGGATGAGGGCTGCACCGAGATGGAAGATGTGTAACGGCGGGGATAAATGTGCATGTCAGGGACTCTGAAGACACTCCCAGTGTTAGCTCAAATGAGCCACTGTTTGTATCCTCACACTGCTGGAACACAGATGTCATCTAGCCCAACATCTGCACTGGAGCTCATAGGCAAGCTGCCATCTTCATTGCACACCAAGCCACACACACCCAGGCATTACTTTGATGTTTTTTGCTGTATGGCAATCCTTCCTGTAACATTGCAGGAGTTCTTGAAATCACTCTGTGTAGGGAAGTAGCGTCCTTCTAGCTTGGCTACCCCCAATTTAGGCCTGTTTGTCAGTGTGTTTGACTGTGTTCACTGGTATCCTGCTAACCAGGACCCCAGTGACTGTTCTCTCTCCTCTGAATTTGGTTGCTGGTAATTTTTTATCCCCACAACTGTCATGCTGGTGCCCCCATGTAAGTACCTAGTATATAGTACCTAGGTACCCAGGGCATTGAGGGCTCCGGGGGATACCTATGGGCTGCAGCAGTTATTCTGCCACCTATAGGGAGCCCATGAAAAGGGTTCTGCAGGCCTGCCATTGCGGTCTGTATGAGCTGGGTGCATGCACCTGGTTTCACTACAGGTCACTACACCAGGTCAATGTAAGTCACCATTATGGTCGGCCCTCCCAGCCCACAGGGCAGGCTTCAGGTACCTGTGTTTGAGGGCACCCCTGCACTAGCAGAGGTGCCCCTAAAAACTACAGCTCCATTTTACTGGACTTTATGAGTGCAGGGATTCCATTTTATATGTGTACCGGACATAGGTCACTCCCTATGTCCAGCTACATAATGGTAACTCTGAACCTGGGCATGTTTGGTATCAAACATGCCAGAATCATACCCCAATACTGTTGCAAGTATTGTAAGTATGATTCAATGCACTCTGGGGGCTCCTTAGAGGACCCCAGCATTGCTACCACCTGTCTTACAGGGTCTTCCTGGGCAGCCTAGCTGCTGCCATGCCTCATACAGGTTTCTGCCCTCCTGTTGCTTGATCTCATCAAGCCCAGGAAGGCAAAACAAAGGATTTCCTTTGGGAGAGGAGGTAACACCCTCTCCTTTTGGAAATAGGTGTGACTGGCTTGGGAGGGGAAGTCTCCCCAAGCCAATGGTTTTGCTTTGAATGACACATTTGGTGCCCTCCATGAATAAACCAGACCAAACCGGTTCAGGGCCCCCCTGTCCCTGCTCTGGCACAAAACTGGACAATGAAAAGGGGAGTTATTACTCCCCTGTCCATCACCACCCCAGGGGTGGTGTCCAGAGCTCCTCCAGACTGTCCCTGGGTTCTGCCATCTTGATTCCAAGGTTGTCAGGGAACTCTGGGAGCATCCGAGTGGCCAGACCAGGCAGGTGATATCAGAGGCACCCTCTGAGGTAGTTACCTGGTTAGGTGACCAAGCCCCCCCTTTGACTATATAGGGTCTTCCTCTGGGGTGGGTCCTCAGATTTGGCTTGCAAGACTCCAGCAGGAATCCTCTGCAACCTCTGCTTCAACTTCTGGCCTCAGAAACCGCGACTGGACCCTCCAGATGCAGATCCACAAGGAAGACTCATCTGCAACATTGTATCCAGAACTCTTGCAAGCTTTGCAATATTTCTCCTGTTGTGCATCCTAAGAAGACTGCAACTCTTCAACCTGCACAAGAAGAAGGAGGAATCTGCCTTGGGGTGAAGGCATCATTCCCCTGTAACTACAGGTACCTGCCTGCATCGATGACTGGCTGCGTGGATTTCCCCTCATCCTCAGTTGCGCGGGTCCTGTATCACGACTGGTGGTCCGGAGAGTCTCCCTTGGTTCTCTCTACCAGCTGTTGCACTTTGGTGGTGGTAAGTCCTTTCCACCCAAGGCAAGACAGTACTCCTGTGCACCATGCCCTTTGCAACTGCCAAGGCTTGTTGCTTCACCTCCAAGGGGAACTTTAGGTGACGCATAGATCCAGCCGCCCAGGGCTCCCTTCTGCAACTTCTTGATCTCTGCGTGGTCCTCCGGCAACATGGGAGCATCTTCTCTGGTGAGGTGTGGGCTGCTTCTGTGACTTCTCGTCCCTGCGGGACACCTGTGGGTGCTGCCTCTGCTCCTGTGGACCTTCTTCAACAGCTGGTAAGTAGAGTCCTCCTGGACCTTGCTAGTCCCCGGAAGCACCTCTCCGTCACAAACCCCGAGTTTGCCTTTGCCAAGGTTTGTTGGTGGAAATCCTTCACCGACACCCATCTGCAATCAAGTTTCCATCGTGGGACACCTTTTGTATGCATCAGGAACTCTTCTCCGGCTTCTGTGCTGCAGTGCTGGCCTGTCTTCCTTCTTCGTCAACCAACTACAAAAGGTACCTCTGGGTGGGTAGTATCTCCTACCCCCCCCCCCCCCGCCCGGACTCCACAGACACTTCTGGACTTGGTCCCCTCTCTCCACAGGTCTCCATCTTCGGTGTTCCATTACTGGTGCCTTGCAGTCTGTTCTGGGTGACTTCTTTTTCTTCTTTTTATCCTTTGGGGTGGTTTTGGGGAAATCCAGTGTTTAACTTTTAACCTGCATTCCTGGTCGCTGGGGGGTACTGCTTACCTGCGTGGTTTCTTAGTACTCCCAGCTCCCCTCTACATGATCTACTTACCTAGGTGGGGGCCCTGTCTTCCCATTCCACTTTCTTAGTATATGGTTTGATCTCCCCCTAGGGCTACTATTGCATACTGCTATTTTACACTGCTTTGTTAACCTTTTTATGGCTCTTACTGTTTATTAGTGTATACAAGAAAACAAACACTTGCTTGGTACTTTATTTTTGGAGCACAGTATCAGAAAACTGGCAAAAACAATATATATATGTATTTACTGTGTGACTGTAGAGGGATTGCATGAGCTTTGCATGTCTCCTAGATAAGCCGTGGCTGCTCATCCACAGCTACCTCTAGACAGCCTGGCTTCTAGACACTCCCTACACTTCACTGAGAGGGGATACCTGGACCTGCCATAAGGTGTAAGTACCATAGCTACCCACCACACGCCAGGCCAGCTTCCTACACTCTGGAAATCTCTGGCATAACTCTGTGCTCGGCATACAGTGCCCTACTTGGCATAGTTTGTGCATCCCTGACAATATTGCAGCCATCTCTGGCATAATAACAACCCTAGCATAGGTGACTTCTTTGTCATGGCTTGGCTAACCTGGTACTACTGTGAGAATCTCTGCCCTACATATTAATAATATATTCTCTTAATCTTTAGACTATTCGGGGAGTCCTTGACATTAATGTAGACAGTCAAGGCATAATGCAATCACTGACAAAAGGTTGTCTCTTTTGGCTCATTGTAAACACATTTTGACATGCTAGTGGTACGAGCATAAAGTAGCCCTAGTTTTCATGCTGTTGAAATCGTTACTGCTACTTTCGCCATCCCTGATATAGGATGGTCAGACATAGCATATGTTGGAGATCCTTTCAATGATCGTAGACAATCTCTTGTACAAGACAGTCCTCCAGACATTTGGTGGCATCCTCTTGCTTCTGATGAGCATAATTGTCAAGTAATATATGTGTATGAAAGGTTGGGTCCGTCTACCTGATGCAGTAATACCTGGGAGTACTGGACATGGAACTAAAGCTGGTATTTGGGGTGAAAATTTACTTATGAGAACTGCGCACATTTACACAAAATAAAGAGCTGATATTACTGAGCAAAACTTGTTTATTTTAAAAAAATGTCAAGCTGATATCTGGTGACAAAATGACTGCATTTTCACAATATATTTAAAGGCGATATTTAAGTGAGAATTCATGATGAGTTGGGAACACTAATGATATTTTCCTAGAGCCAAAGAATATTGTTGCTGCTACTGAGGAGAACGCAGGAGCAAAGCTGGCCTAGTTTCCAAAGACACGTCACAACACCGGGCTTCAGAGCTCCAAGTGTCCTGCATTACTATTATAAGACTCTGGCTGACAAGCTTTGCTTTTTCGTGAAAGGCAGCATTTGTTTTATCCTTGCTCTGTCTGAACGAGGCGATTCATCTCAGCCCGTGACTGCGCAAAACAGCAGCCATACATTGTCTCGGATCTGTCCAATCAAACGGATAACTGTTAGCGGAGCTCTGTACTAGAACTCTGGAGATTTACAGTCGTATTATATCGTTGGCCAACTGAATTCTAATAATGAACTATGTCAACTTTCTATATTGATAACAGAACAAATGTGCGGCACGTCATTTCCCATGAAGCAGGTTGAACGAAACGAGTAAAACAGAGTTTGTGTGTGCAACTTTTGGTTAATGTGTGATGGGAAGCTGGATTGGCATAAAGAGCAGATAAGTGGATATTAGGCAATGGGCATCCTCCTACAAATTCAAGAAGCTAAAGATTACTAAAAGATTACCCCAATGTATGCCCAGAATCCACAATGAAGGAGCTATATTGTGCACCTCTGTCGCCACCATCTGGATTTGGAAATCTGTATTAGGGTACGTTTTTGGAAGAAAGAAAAGCATTAGCATTTCATATTAATGCACTGTAGCCAAACTGGCCCAGTTCTTTTTTAAAGGGTAAAAAATAAGAACGTGCTTATGGACGAACGCCATACTTAAAATGACACGTTTTCAGATTGAAATTGAGATATTTGATGTTTCTTTTTCCCATCTTGAAGAAATTTATAATCTAGGTGTAGGCAAGTGCCACTGTTGGCATGGTTAACCCACACTTTTTGCCTGATACTGATGCCAGCATTGACTGAAAGTGTGCTAGGATCCTGTTACCAAGCCCCAGCCCAGTGTTCTTTCCCAAAATCTGTACCTTTGTAACCACAATTGGCACACCCATGGCACACAGTTAAGTTCCTTCTAAACGGTAACCAGGGTACCAAGGGCCCTGTTACCAGGGAAGGTCCCCAAGGGCTGCAGCATGTAGTATACCACCCAGGGGGACCCCTTACCAAGCACATGATCACTGCCTTGTATCTTGTGTGCTTTGTAGCTTGTGTAGCTTGTGTGTGTTGGTGGGGAGAAAAAGGCAAAGTCGACATCCATGCCCACAAACCACTGCATGTGGCATAGGTAAGCCACCCCCCTAGCAGGCCTTATAGCCCTAAGGCAGGGTGCACTATACCACAGGTGAGGGCATAGCTGCATGAGCAATATGCCCCTACAGTGTCTAAATCCATTCTTAGACATTGTAAGTGCAGTGTAGCCTTATTGATTAAATGGTCTGGAAGTTTGTCATTACGAACTCCTCAGCTCCATAATGGCTTCACTGAATACTGGGAAGTTTGGTATGAAACTTTTCAGCACAATAAAGCCACACTGATGCTAGTGTAGGATTTATCTAAAATGCATCCAGAGGGCATCTTAGAGATGCCCCCTGTATGTTAGCCAGCTAGTGGACAAAGCCCTACTTTTGGCAGCAAGTCCAGTGACCATCCCAATTACGACCACCCCAAAGGTGTCCGGAGCTGAAGTGACCTCCTCCCTGCAGAATCCTCCATCTTGGTTTGGAGGACAGGGACCAATAGGGTTAGACTTGTGTCCATGCCACAGAATGAGGAAGAGGATGGGGTCCATGAGGAATCTGGAGTGAGACATAGGCCCTCATTCTGACCTTGGCGGGCGGCGGAGGCCGCCCGCCAAAGTCCCGCCGTCAGGTTACCGTTCCGCGGTCGAAAGACCGCGGCGGTAATTCTGACTTTCCCGCTGGGCTGGCGGGCGGTCTCGTTCAGACCGCCAGCCAGCCCAGCGGGAAAGACGCTTCCACGATGAAGCCGGCTCGGAATCGAGCCGGCGGAGTGGAAGCTGTGCGACGGGTGCAGTTGCACCCGTCGCGTATTTCACTGTCTGCGCAGCAGACAGTGAAATACATGTAGGGGCCCTCTTACGGGGGCCCCTGCAATGCCCATGCCAGTGGCATGGGCACTGCAGGGGCCCCCAGGGGCCCCGCGACCCCCCCTACCGCCATCCGGATCTCGGCGGTCCGACCGCCGGGATCTGGATGGCGGTAGGGGGGGTCAGAATCCCCGCGGCGGTGCAGCAAGCTGCGCCGCCGCGGAGGATTCAATGGGGCCGCGGTACACTGGCGGGACCCCGCCAGTGGTGCCGGTCCGACCGCGGCTTTACCGCCGCGGTCGGAATCCCCATTGAAGCACCGCCGGCTTGTCGGCGGTGCTCCCGCGGTCCTCCGCCCTGGCGGTCAAAGACCGCCAGGGTCAGAATGAGGGCCATAGTGCCTACCAGAAAAAGTGTTACCAAAGGTAAGTAACTTGTTCTGCTTGAGAATTCAAACTGCAGATTTCTCACATTGTGAATAGGTATCAAACCAGTACCTCCCTAGGAGGTGGGTGACTGGAAAGAATCAAGCCAAGAAATCCTGCAGGATTTTGAGCGCTCATCCCTCCAGACCTGGTTGTCAAGACAGCAGTGCTTTGTGAAAGTGTGGAAGGACATCCATGTAGGGGCCTTGCACATGTCCATGGCGGGCACAGTGTGTATTTGCACAGAGGTAGCAGCCTTTTATCTGGTGAAGTGAGCACATAACTATTCTGGGGGTTGCTTCCGGGTTAGCCCATAGCAGATCTTTCTAAATAAATCCATGGCAACATGGCCCTCTTCTTTACCACTTTTCTATTTTTGCTCCAGAGAAATCAATGAAAACTGGTCATCTTGCTGATAGTCTCTGGTTCAATCTATGTAAAAATTACGAGCCATCTTAGCATCAAGTAGATGAACCAGATCTTTCTCCCTAGACAGGTGAGGTGGAGGGACCATCGAAGGTCAGCAAAGTGATAGATCACCCAGAGGGGAAGGGTGTAACTACCTTCAGCAGATAAGCCATCTTTGTCTGGAGTGCTGGTTTGTTGGGAAACAACAATGGTATGGTTGTTGGACACACAATGTCTGGAGTTCACTATGATTACAACAAGTTACACCATCTTGGTGGTCTAGAACCGTATGGGGCAACTGTGCATAGGATCAAAAGGCATGCACATTAGAGAAGTGAGATCCAAATTACGGTCCTACTGTGGCACCACAAAAGGGGGATGGTGGGTCAGTTGAAAAACCTATTCGAACTGGTGACTTCAAGAGGTATGACTGATCTGTAACTGGCAGAAAGGGCGACAAATCATATGAAGGCTGAAAGGGACGACAAATAACCTTTGTTGTAGGGCCAATGAATGACAAAAACAGAAGGATGTCTGACCAACTTGCTTATAGGGACTGAACTTGATGGAGTGAACACCAGACAGCAAATTCATCCCAGCACCCTCGATATACAGACTTTGTAGCTGGGTGCCAAAATGACACTGAGCATTTCAGCAGGAAGATCAAAAGCCATCAACTTTTGCAGCTCAATCTCCACACATGTAGGTGTAGATTATGCCTGCTCATGAGCAGAAATTGGCTGCAACAGAAGGCTCTCCAGTAGGGACAGCTTGATTGGAGGACAAATGCTCATAGCCTGAAGTTCCGGGCATCACACTCTCCTTGCCCACTCTGAGCCACTGGTTCGACCTGGGCCCGGTCTTTCCTGATCTTTTGCAGAACTCCAGCGAGGAGTGGGAGGGACAAAAAGGAGTACAGGAGACCTAATCCCCAATGCAGTTGGAAGGAATTTCCCTAGGAGGACTGCTTTGGAAATTACAATGTGCAGAAGTTTGGACACTGCACATTCCCTGCAGTGGTGAATAGATCAAACCAGGGTTCTCCTATTACAGGAAAATGCCCTGTGACACCTCCAGGTGTAATTGCCATTTGAGATCCAGCAGGCATTGGTGGATGAGTTTTTCTGCACTTGCGTTTAAAGATCCTGATAGATGAAGGGCGCAAGGGAGCCGGTGAGCAAGATGGCTGCACAGACATGAGACTCCTGTGGTCTGGGGCCTAACCCCGAAAAAATCCTGCCCCAAAAGCCTTCAACACGCATTCATCCCTAGTCGCAAAGGAAGAGCACACCACAGGATGACATATACTTCCACAGACTGACTCACAAATGGCACGGAACCTGCATGGGCATATGAGCAGCCCTGTTGGCATCCATACCGCCCAGTTCTATGATAGCGGTCTTCAGGAAGCACGGGCTGGGCACTTGATCTTTGGACTGGGGTGATCAGCAGCACTGAGAACTGTGCTGTGGCAGCACAATGAGCAGCAGGGCACCGGCTGACGGCCCCCAGTGTGCAGGAGGAACAGCTGGAGGCCTTCACGCCACGGATTTGAGGAGGGTGGGTGCTGGCCAACTTGCATCACTAGGCAAAATATTGTGGATATGGCCTAGCAGCGCAATTATTGGCTCGAGTAAGAATTGCGGCTGTGAGACACAAGGTAGCAACATTAATGGGAGGCCACCATCCCTGTTTGCGCTTACCTCTGGGGGTTGCTTTCCTTTCAGACGCAAGGCCTCTGACTTACCTTAATATTGCCTATTGAACAACATTCTTTTTGATAGAAGTTACTCACAGGATTGGATGAACCTTACCCACCATGAGCAACTTACAATTGTATTAAATGCACGGCCACACCAGCAGACTATATATTAATGGTTCTGAACTCATAATCTAAATAAACATTTCTTGCTGCAGACACCTAAGTTGTGCTGTGGTGCACACAGAGAATAGTACAGAACCTGGGACGCCGCAGCCCCACTTAATCATTTGGGAACCGGACATTCTGCACAGTAGAGATCATTCCAACCCTTCCCTTCGGTTGGGTATGCTTGTGCCCCACTAACTGAGGCATGGCAGGGCCACTGCTCTGTGGAGGGCCCTGCCTTTGCATCCATCTCTGGAGGACATTTCAGTGACATGCAAATCAAGAATGCATTTTCCATGTCCCTTGTTGGCATCACAACACACCAAGAACACAAACCTCATACACCCTGCTGTGCAAAACAATGGGGAAAGCTGACGGCTGCCAGACCAAACTTCAATTTGACTCCTGCAAATCGGCCCATGCCCAGAGTAGTGGCTCAGTTTCAATACCCTCAGAGGACTTATCAACCGGGGGAACTGCTGATGTGGATGATATGAAATCCATTCTTGTCGCCATGCAACAAAGCCTGAAATCCATTGAGAGTAAAATGGGCAATATGTGCATGAGAATGGACGCCATCACTAACAACCTGGAAAAACAGGATGAATGCCTGATCAGGGCTGAGCACTGAATCTCAACTGTTGAAGACACTAGTACTACTCATGGGAACAGCTACTAACTATGGAGAAAATACTCATATTAATATCTGCAAATAATGAGGATTTAGAAGCCAGATCCCGTAGAAATAACTTGCATATAATGGGGATCCCTGAGTCTACTGATGCTGGCCTAATGAAGAAGTTTGTGGAGCTCCTTCTGACAACCCTTTTTGGTGCTGATTCCTTCGCCAAGATGTTGACAGTGGAACAAGCTCACCGGGCGCTGGTGATAAGGCTCCTACCAGGTGCTCCCCCTGCCCGATAATTACTAGACTTTTGAGCTGGAGTGACAGAGTTACCACTTTGCGTCTAGACAAAAACAGTCAAAAGTTGCAATTTGAAGGCAACACAGTGTCCATCCACCCAGACTTCACTGTCCCAGTGCAGGAAGCTCACAGGAAGTTTATCCCCATCAAACAAAAACTATGGCAAGCCAATATCCCTAACGCAATGCTTTATCCTGCACGTTTCCAAATCTCCCACTGGGACAGAGATCATATCTTTACCTCCCCACAACTAGCTGGAGACTTTTTGAAGTGAAATTCCACATGTGCCTCACCGACAAATAATGGAATGTCTCAGTTCATTCCCTCCACTTCTCTATCTGAGCAGCGGTAACCAGATGTACAATGAGAGGACTATGGTTTGTTAGGGGCAATCTATCCTATGCCACCTGACTCAATGACATGTGACCATAAATCCAATGAGATTGAACACAAAATGTTTGATAAAGCCACTGATATATCTATGCCACTCCTCAGCTATATACTGACTACAGTCACCACTACTGCAACTCCTGACAGACTTATTTCCGAGCTATCTGGGGCACACAGAGACACACCCTGGACACCCTCGCTATGGTGAGGTGTTATTGCACAGCTCTCTTGGCAACCCTTCTAAAGGATACCTCTGACTTTGTTGACCACAACTGAACTTATATGGGAGTGATTAGGCGCCCCCAACCCTACATGGCCGGGGTCACTGATGTTTCTGATTGATTCTTTTCTTTTGAGGGGCTGATGGGTGAAATATTCCTGCTGGGACTGGGCTGCCAGCATGGGTGATGAGTGGGTAGGGGATTAAGTTGGTTAATTCCAGATGCATGTTTAATTATACTGATGCTATCACCCTGACTATATACAATGACGCCATGTAACCGCACTCACTCAGGAGTCCCCACTGTTCATATACAGCAGCTAACAAGCGACGCAAACATGCTAATTGCCCTAGACTCTACATCAACTGCCGAACATGGAACGTAAGGGCCTGAGGGGCCCTCGCAAGCACCAACACATACACGCCTATTTAGACAGGCACAACATACACCAAGCACTGTTGCAAGAGACACATTTCAAAGATAATGCAAGCATCTCATTTGTCACATGATGTGCCTCATACAGAAAATGTGATACCTACTCCCCTTTTTCAGAGGCATGGTGTTATTAATCCATAAGGGCACACAGTATATCCCACAGGGAATCCGTAAAGATCCACAGGAACATTATGTGCTAATATGGGGTAGGTTGGCACAATTCTCTCTCACTATTGTTAGCTGCTATGGTCCAAACACTGACAACCCTTCAAATCAAATCAAGTCAAATCAAATTATGGTTTATAAAGTGCAATTACTCACCAGTAAGGGCCTCAAGGGGCTAAGGGGGTTAGTCCTCTGAGCTTCAGTCGAAGAACCAGGTTTTAAGGTCCTTACTGAATTGGGGTAGCGATGGTGACTCCCTGAGGTGCAGGGTGTTCCAGCTCTTTCCCATGAGGTAGGCGAAAGATCTCCCATCAGCAGAGGTCTTACATATGCGGGGTTGGTGGCTAGTGCTTGTTGAGCGGAGCAGAGAAGTCCGGTGGCGGAGTAGAAGGTGATCCAGTGGTTGAGGTAGGCGGGTCCTAGGTTGTGGAGGGCCCTGTAAGTGTGGATGAGGCGCTTGAAGTTAATTTTCTTCTTGATAGGGAGCCAGTGGAGGTCTCTTAGATGATTGGAGATATGTTTGCGGTGGGGAAGATCGAGGAAGAGTCTGGTGGAGGCGTTCTGAATGTGCTGTAATTTCTTGAGGTTCTTCTGGGTGGTAAGGCATGGACGGCATTGCCATAGTCAAGTCTGCTGGTCAACAGGGCATTAGTTACGGTTTTGCATCAGTCCTTTGGGATCCATTTGTAGATTTTCTGGAGAAGTCGGGGAGTGTGAAAGCAGGAGGAAGCGACTGAGTTGGCTTGGTGGGTCATGGTGAGCGATGAGACCAGAATGGCACTGAGATTGCAGGTGTGCTTTGTAGCGGTGGGTAGGGGCCGGGGTGCTGAGGGTCGATGGCCACCTGGAGTCGTGCCACGCTGATGTGGAAGAGGATCTTGGTGTTGTCAGAGTTGAGCTTGAGGCAGCTGTCCATCCAGGCGGCGACGGCTTCCATCCCACTGTGGAAATTCTTCTTGGCAGTAGTGGGGTTTTCGGTCAGTGAGATGATCAGCTGGGTATCGTCTGCATAAGGGACGATGTTCAGTCCATGGTCCCTGATTATGGATGTGAGAGGGGCCATGCAGATGTTGAAGAGCGCAGTGCTCAGAGAGGAGCCCTGTGGAACTCCACAGCTAATCTCCATATGTTCTGATAGGTATGGCGGGAGTCCGACTCTCTGTGTTTGGCCAGACAGGAAGGAACATATCCATTGTAGGGCCTTTCCATGGTTGCCGGCTGTGTGGATCTTGGAGCAGAAGGTGAGGTGTGAGACCGTGTTGAAGGTGGCCGATAGGTCCAGTAGGATGAGGGCTGCTGTATGGTTGAGGAGCGAGCGGATGTCATCTCTAGCAGCAAGGAGGGTGGTCTCCATGCTGGAATTGCTACTAAAGCCTGATTGGGAGGTGTCCAGGATGTTGTTGTCCTCAATGTGCTTATGGAGCTGAGCATTGATGGCCTTTCCAATGACCTTGGCTAGGAAAGGCAGCAGAGAGATGAGGAGGTAATTCTTGAGGTTCAGGGGGTCGGCTGTGGGTTTCTTCAAGAGCTAGGAGATCTCTAGTGCTTCCAGTCCTCTGGGAAGGTAGCTGTCTCTATGGAACAGTTGTGGGTGTGTCGGATCTCAGGTGGGATGGATGTGTTGGCCTTCTTGAAAATGTGGTAAAAACAGAGGTACGTAAGGGCTCTGAAGTGGATGCTGCTCATGATGGTGCTGGTCTCTTCTGTGATGAGGGTGGTCCAGAGGTGTAGGGTCTGTGGTGGTTCGATGGGACAGATCTGGAGGGTTGTTGGAGGGATATGGGCTTCTTGGGATCCGAAGATGTTGTATATGTCTTTGATTTTCCGGTAGAAGAAGTTGTCTAGCCTGTTGCAGAGGTCTTGAGATTGGAGGGATGATTGCTGTTTCTGATTAAGGGTTAGCAAACTCTTTGACGATGGCGAAGAGCTCTTTGGTGTTGTGAGAGGTGGCGCTGATGCTGTCCGGCAAGGCAGCTTTACTGGAGACTCTGATGAGGTGGTGGGATTTTCGTGGACGCTTTGAAAGCCTCAAAGTCTTCTGGGAATTTGCTGTTCCTCCATCTTTTCTCTAGCTGTCTGCAGGTGCGTCTGGAGTCCAGGAGTGCAGGGGAGAACCAGATGGCCTTCTTGCGCTGATGTTTAGCTGAGATCTTACAGAGAGGTGCTAGGGTGTTGGTGCATTCAGAGATCCATTGGTGGAAGTTCCGTGCTGAGACATTAGTGTCTGCTGTGAGAGGCAGAGGAGACTTGCTGACGATGTTGGAGAGCTCTTCCTCAGTGATCCGGTTCCATTTTCTGATTGGAGCTCCAAGTTTGTGGAGGTGGATGGTTGGTGAGGTGATGGTGAAATGGATGTAGTGGTGGTCAGTTCAGTGAAGTGTGGAAAAGTTGTTGAATGCAGTGTTGTTGCTGGAGGAGAAAATGGCGCAGAGCATGTGCCCTGCAACGTGTTTTGGCAAGGTGACCAGTTGCTTTAGTCCTATTGTGACAAGGCTGTCAAGCAGGGAAGCGGTGTTGGTGTCATTGCTGTTGTCAATGTGGTAGTTGAGGTTGCCAAGGAGGAAATTGTTTGAGGAGGCAAAAGCATGAGGAGAAATGATGTCATCGATGGAGTCGCTGAAGGCTGGATGGGGGCCGGGTGGCCTGTAGATGAGGGTGCCGCGGAAGGTTGACTCAGGTGTGGCATGTATCTGGAAATGGAGGTGCTGCAAGAGGGGGGAGTGATATTCTGCGTTGGTTGCCAAGTGGAGGGAGGATTTGTGTACAATGGCCAGGGTGAGAAGGCTGGTCTTTGCAGAGCAGCTTGTAGTCACTGGGGATGGTGATGTCCGGTGCAGATGCTGGGTTTGTCCAAGTTTCAGTGAGGAAGGCGATGTCCGGTGACTGGAGACCAGTAGGTCCCAGAGTTCTACGGCGTGTTTGTGGAGGGAGCGAATGTTAAGGAGGATTCAGATGAGACACTCTGGGTTAGTGTTCAATGGGTCCGCAGTTGGAGGGTCCTGTATTTGTTGTAGGGTGAGGGTGTGGTGGTAGCGGAGGCAGAAGAACGGGCCATGGGTATCTCTGGGTGATGTGAGACTGGAGGCTGCGAATCATCCTCTGTACAGCATGTGGAGGGTATTTGCATTGTAGCGATGGAAGGTTGGAGGGCCAGGAATGTGGCGCTGGGCGCAGTCCAGGCACGGACGGGTGCCGACAGGCATGCCTTCCGTGCGCCTTTGGGCAGGGAAGCAGAGGCACGGGAAATGAGGAGAGAGTGAAAGGAGAGAGAAAGAGACAAAAAAGAAAGAATGAAATAAAAATGACAGAAAAAATGAGTAGAAGTAAGAGAGACAGCATGCTACTTACATGCAGATGGCCACTAGGACACCAGGAATGAAGCACAGGTGGAAGCCTGGGGTGGAGGTGGGCCTCGAACTGAGAGTTGGGAAAACGCTTCGCAGGGAGGAAGGGGGGCAGGCTGTAGGGGCAGGAGCGGCATGGGAAACACGGGGAGATTGAAAGGAGAGAGAAAGAGACAAGAAAGAAAATAAAAAAAGGAAATAAAAATGACAGACTTCTTTGACAGACTATGGGGTCACATAGATGATATTGGATTCATGTACATACGCTGAGGAAGAGACTTCAACCTAGCCCTCACTGCAGACATAGACAGAATGAATAGCTCTTTGGTCTCCCACAGTACGGCAGAACATCATACCCTTATCATGTCAGAACATGGGATGCTAGATGCCTGGCGAATGATGCATTTGCAGAAAGCAGAAGGGACCTTTCATTCAAGGGTACATGCCAGCTGGTCCAGACTGGACTATTGGTACCTCTCTCGTGGACTAGTGCAATGGGTGCACAACACTGCTCACTTGACATGCACATACTTAGATCATTCCCCGGTCCTCTTGAACCTGAACCCCCTGGTTAACACCCTGCCCCTTGCACAACGGTGACTTTCTCCATGGTTCCTCTGAGACACTCCCTTCAGGGAATAATTACTACAAGAAATCCAAAATGTTTTTCACCGAAACTGGGACTCGGTGCCTAGGATATGCACTATATGGAAGGCATTTGAAGTTATGATGCAAGGCATGTGCCTGGCCAAGAGCAGGGGCATGCTACGAACCCTTAGAGACACACCCAAACATATAGAGGAGGACATTAAGGGGGTCATTACGACCCCGGCGGTCGACGTTAATGTGGCGGTAAGTACCACCAACAGTCTGGCAGTACTTACCGCCATATTATGACATTGGTGGGTTGGCTGAAGCCAACATGCCAATGTACCACTCTGACTGCCATGGTGGTAACAGCTGCCGAGCTGGAGATATCCATCTCCAGCCCGGCGGCCACCATTCTTCCACCTGCGGGATTATGACTCCGCCTACCGCCATGGTTTTCATGGCATTCGTAAAGCCACAAAAAACATAGCAGTAGAGCACATCAGTGACAGGGAATTCCTTCCCTGTCACTGATAAGGGTCTCCCCCCCTTACTTTCCAGTAGCCCCCTTACCTCCCTACTGCTCCAGACCCCCCTCTCGCCCCCCAACATTCACACCCCCTTCACACACACGCATACACACACCTATTCCCACATGCTTACACGCATGCATACATCCATTCACACACACATCCGCACACACTTTCAGACATACACGCAGACATGCATTCACATAACACAACATACATGCACTCACACCTCCATACATGCACAAACGCATTCAACACGCAACACACACCTGCATCCACACACACAAAAGCATTCACACACCCACACACACAACACCCCCCTCCCCTGTCGGAGCCCTGACTTACCTGGATCCAGGGGGTCTTCCGGCAGGAGACGGGACGAGGCGCTGCTACCGCCAGCAGCACCCGCCAGCAGAATACCTCCAGGCTGTATTATTGGTCATAATACGGCTGGCGGAGATCTACTGGCATGGTGCTGCTGGTGGCAGCAGTGCCACCTTACTGCCATCCGCCGGCATGGCCACAGCCGGATTTCTGGCATTCTTGTGGCAGAAATCCAGCGGTGGTCAATCTTATGGCAGACAGCAGGTAGCCACAGCGATGGTTTTTTGGCAGCCGTCGCCGCAGCGGTAGGCGGTTTTTACCGCCGATGTTAAAATGAGGGCCTAAATCTTTAGAGACCCAACTGGGGACATGCAATGATTATGGGGTAGCTAAACAAATTAGAATTGCCCTGACTGAATTTCAAGAAACTGCATTACGTGAATGTCTACATAGGGGTCAATGTGCAGGGGTGAGGACATATGGGAAGGGAGAAAGACCAGGACATGGTCTAGCTACTATGCTACATGCACCTCGCTCCATTAAGATTAAAGACAAAGATGGTGTCATATTACGAGACACCTCAGACATATTGCGGGTGTTTGAAACATTTTATAGCAATTTATACACCTTGACTGGAGCACATGGGGTGGCGGTTGATGTCTATCTAGAACATGCTGCACAGGGATGGTTGAGTGATGGGCAGATAGAGTATATTGCGGAAGATATTGAGGACGACAAGATAAGAGAGGCAATAATGCAACTGTAATCTGGAAAAGACCAAGGGCCGGACGGATTGCCAATGGGCTTTTTTAAAACCTACATAAATAGTCTCATACAGATGCTGAAGGCGGTTTACTATGAAGCGAAACAAGAGGGTACCCAGCCACCCACCATGAGGGAATCCATGATTATCACTTTACTAAAACCTAATAAACAGGCAGATGGCTGTGACTCATATAGGCTCCTCTCGCTCATTAACTGTGATGCCAAAATCTTAGAGAAAGTGTTGACAAATCACCTCAGCCTCTTGACATTCTTGGTAACGCCAGACCAATCAGGGATCATTCCCTGGTAGAGCCGCTTCTTACAACTTCAGTACACTGTTTGCCTTCCTACAGAGCATTGATTCGGATCTATCTGCAGTTACAGTTTTTCTGGATGACACTGAGGTCTTCGTTTTACTGGATTGGGACAACCTGATGGTTATGTTCCGGCGGATGGGCTTCCCCCTGGCATTCCTATAGTGAATTGCCCTCCTATATTCCAAACCCACTGCAAAACTTCAAATTAATGGCATGTTTTAGACACCTTTCGATATCACTATGGGGACCCCGCAGGGGTATCGTCTATCGCCTCTGCTGGTTGCACTCGCAATTGAGCCACTAGCCACCGTGCTTAGACAGAATCACCAACAATATGCCATCAGAACTTCAGATAGGCACATATTAGTATCACTCTATGCTTATGACATCACGGTGTACCTTAGGGTTCCATGAGACAGTTTGAATGAAGTGCTTTGTAAATTTGTTCACTTCTGCAGACTGTCTGGCATCCAGATAAATTGGGAGAAATCCAATATCTTCCCCCTAACTGTGACCACTCAGCTGGACATCCTGCTGAAGTGGGGCAACTCCAGCCTCAGATATTTGGACATTGAGGTGTCCAGAATAGAGAGGGTTTACTGTGAACAACCTACAGCACTGCCTTGTCTAATGTGTTGGGCAGCATCACTTGCTGGATATCATTGGCCGTTTCTCTGGCAGAATGGATTTCTCTCATGAAAATGGTTGTTCTGCCGAAACTGCTTTACTTGTTCCCTACCATCCCTCACTCACCAGGAAAAAAAATATTTAAAATGCTTAAGACACAACTGATCCACCTGGCCTGGGCAGACAAGCAACCACAGCTACAATGGGAACTGCTTACTCAGTATTTTGAATGAAGCAGCTTTGAGACTCAGACATGGAATTATATTATCTATGCACCCAAGTTCATTGTGCAATTTACTGGTACAAATCTCAACCTTACATGCCACACCTGCCCATTAAACAGGGATATATGGCCACCATCCCCTCCACTTCATAGCTGGGACCTAAGACACAAACTGCAGCCCCACCTGACTCTATCATAGCCTGCAGAGGTGCATCATGGGGACACCTGACTAAAAGGGCAGGAAAGCCACTAATGTACTCAACCTCCATTCCAATTCACCACCAAACTGACATACCAGTTACATGCTAGATCATATGCCATAATATGCTACCTGGGGCCGGAGTCAACTCTTGGGGAACCTCTATAGAGATGTCCAGTTTACTAATTGTGAAACAGTGTTTGCTGATAAGACACACATACCGCTAGATGTCCTCCTATACATCAGGTTAAAGCACAATGTTAGAACCACCACCCCAGAATTTACCTGGGAACCCCCACACTTAATACATTGCATAAACTACCTAATTTAGAAGGGCCACATCACCTGGTATCTATCTTGCATCTCACAGCAAAACATGATCAGGCATACATGGGAGGAAGCGCGCAGGAGGGTTGGGGCATGAAACTAGATGTCCCTCTCAATGATGCACAGTGGTTATACTGTTGTCGGCAGACGGGATGCATTACTTCTAGTAGCAGATAGTGCATCATTCATTATAAATTCCTCCACAGGATGCATTACACTCCTGTAAGGTTACACAAATATCATCTTCGCCCAGGTGACAGATGCGCTAGATGTGGGGAGGAGGGGGCAGATTTCCTACATTTGACCTGGTCGTGTACCCAAAGTTTGAGCTACTGGAAGGGGATCGAGACTACCCTATCTCTCATAGTTATTCAACCAATCACCTCATGCCACTGGTGGCAATTTTAGGGCACCCAGGAGAAACAGAGGCTGGTATCTGGAAATATGTTTTACTGAGCCTTCTGCTTGCAAATTGTCTGGTGACATGCAAATGGGGCAGAGGCAGCATGCCAAAAGTTAAAGAATGGCTTCATGATTTAATATATTGTAGAGACCAGCTCACTTTTTTGCAGAATTACTCCCACCCAGCTACAGACCTAGGGATATCTGGGGGGGGGCACTGGAGGCCTATCCTCTCACCCAACCTTCAGATGCCATGACATATTCCAACAAATACCCAAGCATTGGCTACCCACCAACATGATACAAGTGCAGATGCACCACATAATTAACTATTGTTTTGAACAGCCCTTCCATACTGGCACCTGCGATTGCCATTGAGGAGTGAATACTTAATAATACTCACAATATACATTGTATAGATGACCAAGGACTCCATATTGCTAAGAGTTACCTAGGTGTGTCTGATTATGTACTTTGTTCGCTGGGTGGTTCCAGGGTGGGGTTGGTTTTATATAGCCAGTAACTGCAATGGACACAACAGTATAATATGATAATGCATAGGAATGTTATAGTTGTTGACTGTTATCAAATGTTCATTCTGTGCAAACTACCTGGATCCTCTGTAGCCTACAAGGAAAATGTTAATAAACAAATAACCTAAAAAAAAGATCCTGAGAGACAATTAGGGAGATGCCCTGAGCGTTCAGCCACGCACAGAAGTGCAAAGCCTCCTGGCACAGGACCCACAGTCCCATTCCATCCTGATGTTGCAATATCAAATGGTGGTTGTGTTGTCTGTGAGCACTTCTGCCCATTCCCTTTTGATGGTTGGGAGGCACACCTTTGGTCCCAAGTGAATTGCTCACAACTCCACAGGCTGATGTAGAGGTGAGCCTCTTCCAGAAATCAGACTCCTCTGATCTTCCAGATGACCTCTCTAACCCAGCAACAGTGCATCCATTACAATCGTTATTTCTCGGTGGGGTAGGGAGAGTGGTCTGCCACTGGTTGAGTTGTGGTCAAGCAGCTACCACTGCAGATCTTTTGCTGTCTCTGTAGGAAAGTAGTCTCTTTTGGCATGGTTACCCTCACTTTTTGCCTGCTGTCAGTACGTTTTGACTGTGTTCACTGGGATTCTGCTAACCAGGTCCCGAGTGATTGTGCGCCCTCCCTCTAAATTTGGTTGCTTAGAACTTAGCACTCCCCACAATTAGCATACTGGTGCCCCACATATAAGTCCCTAGTATATGGTACTTAGGTACCCAGGGCATTGGGGCACAAGTAGATCCCCATGGGCTGAAGCATGTACTGTGCCATCCATGGGAGGCCATGCAAAATATGTCTGCAGGTCTGTCATTGTAGCCTGTGTGGAAAGGTGCATGCACCCTTTCATTACAGGTCACTGCACCAGGTCACTGTAAGTCACCCTTTGGCAGTCCCTCCTAGCCCAGAGGGCAGGGTGCAGTTACCTGGGTATGAAGGCACCCCTGCATGAGCAGAGGTGGCCGTACGAACTCCAGCTCCATTACTCTGGGCTTCATAAGTGCATGGAAGCCATTTTATATGTGTACTGGACACAGGTCACTACTTGTCCAGCTACATAATGCTAACTCTGAACCCTGGCATGTTTGATATCAAACATGTCGGAGTCATACCCCAATACTGTTGCCAGTATTGGTTGCATGACTCCATGCACTCTGGGGACTCCTTAGAGGACCCCCAACATTCCTCCTACCAGTCTTTCAGGGTTTTCCAGGCAGCCTGTGCTGCTGCCACCTCCAGACAGGTTTCTGCTGCTTGACCAGCTCAAGCAGACGAACGCAGAACAAAGGATTTCCTTTGGGAGAGGGAGGCAACAACCTCTCCCTTTCGAAATAGGTGTTACATTGATTGGGAGGTGTAGCCTCCCCAAGCCATCGGTATACTTTGAAGAGCACAGTTAGTGCCCTCCTTGCACAAACTGGTTTGCACCAGTCCAGGGACACCCGGTCCCTGCTCTGGAGCAAAACTGGACAATGGAAAGGGGAGTGACCACTCCCCTGTCCATCACCCTCCCCAGGGGTGGTGCCCAGAGCTCCTCCTGGTGGCCACTTGATTTTGCCATCTTGAATCCAAGGTGGGCAGAGTCCCCCTCGGAGCATCTGAGTGGCCAGGTGAGGCAGGTGACGTAACAGCCTCCTCCTGATAGGTGGTCCCCCTCCTAGGTGACCAATCCCCTTTCTTGGCTATTTAGGGTCTCCCCCTTGGGTGGGTTTTCAGATTCGACGTGCAAGATTCCAGCAGGACTCTTCTGCATCGTTTACTTCATCTGCTGGCCGCTGGGACTGCAATCGGGCCCTCCAGGATCCGACAATCTGCAACACCGGTGACGACTCCGCTCTGCAACATTGCTTCCCCGACTCCTTCCAGCAACTGCAACATTTCCTTGGCTATGCATCCTCTGAGGGCGACAAGTCTTCAGCCTGCACAAGAAGTAAGACCGATCTCCCTTGGGGTGAAGGAGTCACTCCCCTGCATCCGCAGGCACCAACTGCAATGACAACTGGCTGCATTGATTCTCTCTCCTCCGGAACTGCCTGGATCCTGCATCACAGGTGGTGATCTGGAGTGGTCCCATTGGTCCTCTCTTGGGAGATGGTAAGCCCTTGCCACTCCTTGCAGGATGGTACCCCTGTACACCGCGACTCTTGCAGCTATCAAGGCTTCTTTTTTCCTCCATGTAGCCACGGCCTCCCGCACTCTTCCCTGCAAAGCACAGTCTCTGGCCTGCTGCTCCAGTGATGTGGGACTACTCTTCAAGTCTGCTGAGTGGGCCTCTCTGAGACTCCTGTGCCTGCTGCTTCTGGAACTCCTCGTCTGTTCCTGTGCTGCACTGCTGACTTTTTTCATCCACCCCCAACCTGGTCCTGCATCCACAAAATGGTGGGTAGTGGCTCCGGCCATACCCGGACACTCCAACTCGAACTGGACGTGGTCCCCTTCTTTTTCTGGTCCTTTTTTGTTAGGATCCACCAGTGGTTTCTTCCAGTCTTGTATAGGTCTTGCACAGTCCTTTTCCAAATTTCTCCCGTGGGCTTGGAGAAACCTCTTCTCTCCTGTTCACTGGGGGGCACCATGGTACTTACTGTTTGGGCTATCTAGTTTCTCCAGCTCTCCCCAACTGATTCCACTTCCTTGGGTGGGGGACTGCCTTTCACATTCAACTTAATTAGTATATGGTTTGGTCTCCCACTAGGGCCTTCACTATTTGCTTATGTTTTCACTATTTGCTATTGCTTTCTATGCTAATCACTGACTTCTAATGTGTACATAATAGTACTGCTATAGGATTATTGCCTATTCAGTATTTTAGTATTTGTGTTACTATAATAAGGTACCTTTATTTTTGTAACACTATGTGGTTCTTTCATGTGTAAGTGCTGTGTGACTGGGGTGGAATTGCATAAGCTTTGTATGTCTCCTAGATAAGTCTTTGCTGCTCACCCCTGCTACCTCTAGAGAGCCCTGACTTCCTAGACACTGTCTGCACCTCACTAATAGGGGATACCTGGATCTGGTGTAAGGTGATAACACCCTAGGTGCTCACCACACGCCAGGCCACTTCCTACAGTCTCCTTCAACACCTGGGTATAGTCTGATAGGATGCATTGGTGTTGAGCCCACTGAGACTTCAAATCCGACTGCAGAGCCCACATATGACACCAAAAGGCCCAGAAGCCTTAGAGCCACCTAAGTCAAGGGTTGACACATCTGGATCTTAGCTGAATATCTTGGGCTCGTTGTGTGGGAGGGATAGCTTAAAATGTACAGCATCCAGGATCGCCCCAATGAAAGTGAGCTGCTGTGGATTCAGGGATTATTTTGGTTGGCCATCATCTAGTGGTCATGTACAACTGTTTGAGGCAAGCTCGACTTCAGTAGTCACTTGTCGAGTATGGGAAGACTGATATTCCCAAGCTCCGCAGATGGACTGCAATCACCACCATCACTTCTGTGAACTCCTGAGGTGCACTACTAAGGCCAAAGGGGATCACAGTGAACTTAAAGTGCTCTTGCCTTACCTGAAACCACAGATAATGCCTGTGGGATTGCAGTACAGGCATGTGAAATAGGCATCTTGCTAATCCATTGCCACCATTCAGTCATCAGTGTTCAGAGCAAACAGAACAGAACTTGGGCCAGGGTAAGCATTTTGAAGGTGTCCTTGTGATAGAAGAGGGTCAGAGCATAGAGATCTAGGATGGGGCAAAGGCCTCTGCCCATTTTCAGAACCAGAAAATAATGGGAATATGAGCCAGTCATGATATCCGATGGCAACACACTCCCTTTTACTTCCTTGGCCAAGAGAGCTTGAACTTCTTCACAGAGTATGGGCAAGTGGTCCTCTGGGAGTGTTGCAGTGTGGGTGACGGACCCAGTGGACAGAACAGAAAAGTTAGGAAGCAGCTGCGCTCTAAGATCTGGAGATCTCATCTGACGTAATACTCCCCTACCCAGCGAGGTGTATAGTGACCTGACCTCCTACAGGTGATAATACAGCCAAAGTCAAATTAAAACAGTTCTACAGCAGTGGCTGCGGGGAGATGAGGGAAGGGCGAGTTATGGTCTCCATAGAACCTTGGCCTGTGGGCCTGAATGTTGTCAGATGGCTTCTGGCCTCAGCCTAAAAAAAACTGCAGACTTGTTATTGCTGAGGCCCATTGTGAGAAATTAGGTTCTTGGTTGAGGGAGGTGTGATCCCTTCTCAAGCAGCAGCCAAGCCACAATCCTTGTCAGGGCGGATCACAAAAAGTTATTAAATTAACCTTTGCTTATCCCTTTTACACAAAAGCAGTCAGGCTTAACTTATAGACAATTTGTAATGTATTAATGCAGCAATTAAACGGCAATAAAGTGAAAACACAACACAAGAACAATTTCACAATAATGTAGAGAAGTAGAGGAAAATGTAATAAATTGGCTCCAAAATGACAAAAATCTAATCAGTAAAACTGGAGTTATGAATTGTAAAATATCTCAGTGTACCCTACAAGCTAAAAGATCAAAGTGCCAACTACAGAAATCTAGTTGCATGAGACCGGTAACAAGTCAAAAGTTATGGCTGACCACTATGGAGCATGGTTTGGATGCAAGATGTGGATTGGATCCGGTCTCTGCTTACCTTCAGACAAATGTAAAACAGAAATGTCTGAGAAGGTAAAGTTCAATGGGATAAGTCAGCCAGTGGTGTCTAAGGAGGAGGCATTGTCATTAGGGAGTCACTGTATGAAGAAGCAGTGAAGATTCTTCATTGTGACTTTGGCCCTCATTACAATCCTGGCCGTCGGTGATAAAGCGGCGGTAATACCGCCAACAGGCCGGCAGTAAAAAAAATTGAATCACGACCATGGTGGAAACTGCCAACACAGACAGACACTTTAACACTCCGACCACCACGGCGGTAGAAACAAACACTGCGGCAGTAACCGCCGACAGCCAGGCGGAAGACAATGTACCACCCACACTATTACAAGGCACCAATCCGCCAGCTTTTCTGGGGTGGTACCAGCACCATCAAAAGCACAGCGGAAACAGTACATAGAAGGGAAACCACTCACCTCTCAACACCCAACGAGGAGCCAGGACGCCATGGATCCTGAGTTACAGGTGTTACCAATGTTGGTTTACCTCCTCATCTACCAGGAACATCAAAGACAGCGGCGACAACGACGGTGAGTACTGCACCTAGTACACGGGGGTAGGAAAAAGAGAGTGACACACACACACAACACCTCCACCCCCAATCCACAACAACATACACACCACACACATCCAATTACATCCCAGATACACCCCGTCACTCCCTGGAAGAACGAAGGAACAAATTAAATTAGTTTAACAAGTGTAATATTCGAACAATCAGGTAGCCCACAATAACTTCAAATCATCAGTATATACAAATATTTACAGCAAGTACACAAGTCCATACACAGTCCCATTAAAGGGCCGTGGATCAGTGGTCCCAAAAAGCATGAGCTAAGCCCACACATGACACCTGCCTCAAAACGGATAGAACACTGCAGGGGTATCAGCTTGAAAAAAACACAGGCACCTCAGGGGGAAGGGGAGGGAGGGCACCTCAACCGGATGATGGGACGACACTACTGATCCTCGAGGGGGCTCTATGCCCACTGCTTGGTCCTGGGGAGTGCGAAGCCACAGTCTCTCAAGTGGGTGGGTTGCCCACTGCCTGGTCCTGGGGAGTGCAAAGCCACAGTCTCTCAAGTGTCTCAAGTGGGTGGGTTGCCCACTGATTGGTCCTGGGGAGTGCAAAGCCACAGTCTCTCAAGTCTCTCAACTGGGTGCGTTGCCCACTGATTGGTCCTGGGGAGTGCAAAGCCACAGTCTCTCAAGTCTCTCAATTGGGTGGGTTGCCCACTGATTGGTCCTAGGGAGTGCAAAGCCACAGTCTCTCAAGCCTCTGAAGTGGGTGGGTTTCCCACTGCTTGCTCCTGGGGAGAGCAAAGCCACAGTCTCTCTAGTGGATGCCTTCCTCCACTGGCTCTGGAGGGGGCCTGGTGCCCGGAGTGCTTCATCCTGCTAAGGACTGGGTGAGTGGATGCTGTTCTCCACTGGTTCTGGAGGGGGCCTGGTGCCCAGAGTGCTTCATCCTGCCAAGGACTGGGTGAGTGGATGCCTTCCTCCACTGGTTCTGGAGGGGGCCTGGTGCCCAGAGTGCTTCATCCTGCCAAGGACTGGATGAGAGGATGCTGTTCTCCAGTGGTTCTGGAGGGGGCCTGGTGCCCAGAGTGCTTCATCCTGCCAAGGACTGGGTGAGTGGATTCTGTTCTCCACTGGTTCTGGAGGAGGCATGGTGCCCAGTGATGCTGCACCAGCAGTGTGGCAGTTCCCATTCCCTCACCTGGGTGTCTGAGCCACAACATTTACCAGTAACAGGTAGCATGATACTCCATGGAGGCAGAGCCACACTCCTCCTTGCGACGACTAAGGCTGCAAACTGCTGGAAGTGCCAGTGCTGGTGGTGGTGCCCCATGGAGTGTGTTCAGGGTCCAGGATATCTCCTGCAGGCTTGGACGCCTGCCCACTGGGGACGCTACTGATGTCTGCTGTAGTGGCACTGGCTGGGCACGTCGGGGAGCAGGTAGCAGTGGCTGCGGCGGTGTCTGCGGCGGAGATGCTGCCGGTGGTGCAGGTGTCTGCACTTGTGGAGGGAGACACCAGGCGGTCTCCTGCAGCCTCGGAAGGCTGCCCAATGGGGGTGATGCTGGTGACTGTAGTTGAGGCAGCTGCCGTGCAGGTGGTGGTGCAGGTGGCGGTCAATGCGGCGGTGCCCACTGCGGTACAGGTTGCTGGGCTGTCTTGCAGAAGAGGTAACACCAGTCCCTCACCCAGAAGCTCCATGCCCTGCGCTGACTTCCCTTTGCTCTTGTGTCCCTTACCCACCTTGGAAGTCGCTGCTGGGACCTTTGCACTGTCCTCTTTGGTTCTGGAAGAGGCCTTGCCGGGTGGTTGGTGCGGCTTTTCTCTTCTGCATGCTGGCCCCTTCTTTATCTTGGCAGGTGGCGGAAGAGGGTGGTCCTTGGATTCACCAGGTGGCACACTGGCAGCCCTGATGGATGCCCCTATGATGTTCCCGGACTTGTAGGAACCACACTGGACGACGATTTGGTGGCTTTGGTGCTGGGCAGGGCTCTAGACAACCTAGGGGAAGGACGGGGGAGGTGTAGGGAAGAGGTCAATGCTAGCCAGGAAAAGTTTCTTAGACACACTGGGACTGGAAGATGGAGGGGGTTCGGGAGTGGAGGAAGAGGAAGTGGTTGCTGGAGGTGTACGTCTGCTGAGTATTGGTGAAGGTGCATGGGTTGGAGGCTGTTGTGATGTGGATGGCTGTTGAGTGGGTGTGTGCCGGTGTTTGTATGCTTTGGGAAGAGGGCTCACAGACACACTGGGAGAGGACACAGGGGACGTGTGAATGGTAGTGGGGGTGGTGATTGCACATGAGCGGTGTGTGGTGATGGGCGTGCTGGTGATGGAGGTAGTGGCTGAGGATGTAGTGCATGCTTGTGTGAGTGGAGACGAGACTGGGAGGGAGGTGGGCGACGTGGACGAGGAGAACACAGTGGAGGCAGTGGATGGTGGTGTGTCTGCATGGGTATGGTGCTTGTGCGAGTGCCTGTGGGATGTGTGGTGCTTATGTTTGCCTGAACCACTTTTGTGTGTTGATGTGTGTGCATGCTGGTCTGATGGTGTGCTTGGGATAGGCAGAGGTAGAGGGGATTGGGTCTGGGTAGTGGAAGTTGGAGGTGGGAGGCTGGACACAGGGACAATGGCTGCCATCAGTGCTGAGGCCAGAGCCTGAAATGCTCTCTATTGGGCCACCACCCCAGAATGAATGCCCTCCAGGTATGCATTTGTTTGCTGCAAATGCCTCTCGACACCCTGGATGGCATTCAGAATGGTTGACTTCCCAACAGTGAGGGATCTCAGGAGGTCAATGGCCTCTTCACTGAGGGCAGCAGGGTTGACGGGGCAGGGCCTGAGGTGCCTGGGGCGAAGGAGATGCCCACCCTCCTGGGTGAGCGGGCACGGGAAACACGCTGAGGGGCTGCTGGGAGGGCAGTGCTGGCAGGGGGCTGTAAATGGCGACTATACCTGTTTTTGCAGTGGGCACAGATGTGCCCGCCACCGCAGGGGAGCTCCCATCGGAGGAGGAGTCGCTGTCGCTGGTGTCACCTCCTGTCCTCGTTATGGAGCTCCCCTCGCCCTCCGTCCCACTGGTGCCTTCAGACTCCGTACATTCACCCTCCTGGGCCATGTGGTTGCTGCTCCCTCCTGCTCCGGTGCCACTGCTCCTCCACCATTTGATGCTACCTACCGCGACGCTGCACAACGCCAGCGCAGTTACCTCATTTCCCCTTGTCCCTCCTTACAGGTCAGGCAGCCGCCATTTCAGTGGGGCACCTAACTGCGTCACAGCACATTTGGGCAGGAATACGGACAGACAGCGCCACACACCGATTAAATCACAATAGTGCTAAATACCCTTGTGCAACCTATGTGGTACATGACCCTCTGCTCACCATTCTCCTCCATACGGCACATCTGCTGGGGCAGATGATGAGATGGCGTCATCCTCTGGTCTACAGACCCCTGGGGGACCTGTCAACAATGGAAGACAGACACATCATTATCACCTACATACTTGATTGTGCCACAATCCAAGAACTGTGTGCCCAATTAGAGCCTGACCTGTTGTCAGCTATCCGTCAGCCCACAGGTATCCCACCTTTAGTGCAGGTCCTGTCAGTGCCGCATTTCCTGGCCAGTGGTTCTTTTCAAACAACAGTGGCCATGGCATCAAGGATATCACAGCCAATGTTCTCTAACGTGTTGACCAGAGTTTTGTCTGCCCTGCTGAAACACATGCGCAGCTACATCGTTTTCCCCCAGGTGGAGGATTTGCCCACAGTGAAAGGATACTTCTATGCCCTGGGACATATCTCCAACATCATTGGTGTCATTGATGGTATACATGTGGCATTTGTCCCCCCCGCAGGAATGAACAGGTGTACAGAAATTGTAAAAGATACCATTCCATGAATGTGCAGATGGTGTTTTTGGCAGACCAGTACATCTCTCATGTGAATGCCAAGTATCCTGGCTCTGTGCATGATGCTTACATTTTGAGGAATAGCAGCATCCCTTATGTGATGGGGCAACTCCAGAGGCACTTTATGTGACTAATAGGTGAGCCCAAGCTCCCCACACAGTATGAATAGGTGTCTGGGTATGGGATAGTCCCTAAGGGTTGGTGTATGTCTAACAGGTATCCTTTGACATTTGCAGGTGTCTCTGGTTACCCCAACCTGTCATGGCTACTGACCCCAGTGAGGAATCCCAGGACAAGGGCAGAGGAATGCTACAATGAGGCACATGGGCGAACTAGGAGGATTATAGAGCGGACTTTAGGCCTCCTGAAGGCCAGAGTCTGGTGCCTCCATTAACAAGTGGCTCCCTCTACAACTCACCGAAGAAAGTGTGCCAGATCATTGTTGCATGCTGTATGTTGCACAACCTGGCTTTGCGATGCCAGGTGCCTTTTCTGCAGGAGGATAGGCCTGATGTTGGTCTTGTGGCAGCTGTGGAGCCTGTGGACAGTGAAGAAGAGGAGACAGAAGAAGAAGATATTGACAACTGAAACAACATCATCATGCAATACTTCCAGTGAGACACAGGTAAGAGACTGGCACTGCTCCTCTCATATCAGACTACTGTAGGCCATTGTATAAGTCTGCCTTTTTACCTCTGTGTTTGGACCCTGACAGTCCACTTTGGCTTTCCTTTTCACAGATCTGGGTATCACATTCTGCCTTCTGCTATGTTCACTGCTGCCCAAAACTGTCATACTTTGGTATGTGCAAATGAACATTAACATTGCTATTTGTCAAAGAGGTTGTAATAACAGATTTGTGAAAGTACAGACTGACTCCAGATTGTTTTGTGATTCAAGGGTGTTAATTTAAGTGCTAATAAGTGGAGGGGGATGTGCAATGGGCTGGGGTAATGGTGGAGCAATATCCATGGTGGAGTCCAGTCTCTTTGGATCACAGGTGCATTGTCCAAGGGGGCATAGGAAAAGGAGCAATGGTGGTTCATGGTGGTCAGGGTGACATAGTGGGATAGAAGGGTGACAATCAGGAGAGTCTTATTTCCTGGCAGGGGTCTTGGCAATGTTCTCTGTCTTGTGCCTGAATCGCAGGGACTGTTTGCGGGGTGGTTCTCTTTCTGCAGGGGGTGGGGTGCTGTTTGCCTGTTGGTCCTGTGGCAGGACCTCCTGTCCACTAGCGCAGGTGGACGTGGAGGACTGTTCATCGTTCGGGCTGGTGTCAGTGGCCCGGTGGTGTGCCACTGTCTCCCTCATTGTGTTGGCCATGTCTGCCTGCACCCCTGCTATGGTGACCAGGGTGGTGTTAATGGACTTCAAGTCCTCCCTGATCCCCATGTACTGTTCCTCCTGCAGCCGCTGGGTCTCCTGCAACTTGGCCAGTACAGTGCCCATGGTCTCCTGGGAATGGTGGTATGCTCCCATGATGTTTGAGAGTGCCTTGTGGAGAGTGGGTTCCCTGGGCCTGTCCTCCCCCTGTCGCACAGCAGTCCACCCAGTTTCCCTGTTGTCCTGTGCCTCTGTTGTCCCCTGAACCGTGAGCCCACTGCCACTGACCCCAGGTCCCTGATCGTCCTGGATTAGTGGGTTTGCCTGGGGTCCCTGTAGTGGTGGACACACTGCTGCTTGATGAGTCCTGGGGACAGTGGCATGGGCCTGCTGGGTGGGTGCTGTGCTGGTGTTTCCTGAGAGGGGAGGTTCAGTGGTGGTTTGGGACTGTGGCAGGGGAACCGACTGTCCCGAGGTCCCTGATGGGCCGGGCTAGTCATCTTGATCCAGACGCGCAGAGCTGCTGTCGTCACTGTGGGCCTCTTCTGTCGGGGGACTGGATATGGCTGGCACCTCCTGTCCGGTGACGTTGAGTAGGGGTCCTGTTGGGGTGTAAATGCATTGTTATTGTATCTGTGTGTGCCATCTTGTGCAATGGGTGTGTTTCCCTCTAATCCTGTGCTTGCATTATCGCCTTGGCCCTTGTGTGAGTGGTGATTGTGTGCCCTGGCTGAGTCTCTCTACTAGACATGCTTTGGTGATGGGTGTCCATGCAGGTCTGTGATGGGTGTCCATACATTGTTGTGACACGTAGGGCTTGGTATTGGTATGTGTGGGTTGTGATAGTGGGGTGTACGTGAGGTAGTGGAGTGATTGGTGTAAGGGTAGGGGTAGGAGTTTGTGATGGCATGCAGGTATGGTGGGGGATATAGTAGTAAAGTTTTGACTTACCAGAGTACAGTCCTCCTGCTACTCCTGCGAGGCCCTCAGGATGCATGATCGCCAAGACTTGCTCCTCCCATGTTGTTAGCTTTGGGGGACCACCGCCAGTTCTTTGTACTGCTACCTGGTGTCTGGATACTACGAAATGCACCTTCCCCCATAGGTCGTTCCACCTCTTCCTGATGTCATCCCATGTTCCTGGATGCTGTCCCACTGGGTTGACCCTGTCGACAATTCTCCACCATAGCTCCAGCTTCCTTGCAATGGATGTCTGCTGCACCTGTGATACGAATAGCTGCGGCTCTACCCGGATGATTTCCTTCACCATGACCCTGAGCTAATCCTCAGAAAACCTGGGGGTGTCTTTGAGGTGCCATGATGTGGTGTGGGAGATGTGTGAGGTGATGGTTGATGTGATGTGTGCTGTGATGTGTTGGGGTGTGTTTTTTGAGGTGCGTGGATGGTGTATGAGTGATGGTGTTGTGTGCCTCTGGATGCTGGTGTTGTCTTTGTTATTCTCTCTCTCTGCTTCTTCCAAAAATGTCATTGTAAGGGGTTGCGGGTAATGTGGGTGTGTGTTTTATAGTGGTGTGTGGTGTCTGTATGTGTGTCAGGTGTGTGTATTTTGAATTGTCCAATGTGGTTGTGTTTTGTATATGTGTGTATATTTTGAGTGCAGCGGTGTGTAACGCCAATGGTTTACCTCGGTTGAAAGACCGCCGCATTGATTCGTGGGTCGTGATAGTGTGGGCGTATTCCTGTTGGCGTAACGGTGTGGGTTTTGCCATCACCAGTTTATCACTGACCTTTGGTGTGGCGGACTTGTGTGGGTGTCTGTATTGTGGTGGGCTTCTAGATGTGGGTCATAATACCTGTAGCGGATTTCCTCCGCGGCCATGGTATGTTGGCGGCCGTCAGCACGGCCGTCAGCACGGCCGTCAGCGGCCTTTACCACCAGGGTTGTAATGAGGGCCTTAGTCTCTTTTGTAGAAGTCAAAGATCTTCAGTGGAATGCAGCTGTGGGCTGTATCTGACAAAGGGCTTCAAGAGGCTGGATACTGTTCCAAAGAAGAGCCTCTGAACAGGATTTGCTAATGCAAAGTCAGGCCTACTGGTGATGCATCTTGGGCAGATCAACGAGCAGGTAGGTCCAGGTCTCCTCTCAGTTCTCAGAGCAGATTTTGGCAGAAACATCCCAAGTTTTTGGTTTTGGCTGGTTGGGGATATTAAGCACCATTTCAAAGTGTCCAGGACTGGGCGGCACCACTTGGAGGTTTAGGACTCACTTCAGGCTGGTTAAAGGTGCACTTTAAAAGTTGTTGGAGCTTTTTGTGTCCCTGTAGCACTGAACAGAAGATCAGCAACCTAGCTCTTTGAGTCACTCCTTTTGTCCTGCGTCCAAGCAGCAGGAAAGCACGTCTTAAGTAGTAGGACAGTCCTGTGATGGCACAGGGCAGGCTTCAACAAGCAAAGCAGTCCTTTTTGAAGCAGCAGAAGGACTTTTTGAAGCAGCAGATAAGCCCCCTGAAGTACACAGCAGGCATCAGACAGCAATGCAGTCCTTTCAGAATCCTCCACAGGTGGAGAAGCGAACAAAAGGGTGGGTCTGAGGGTCTTACTTTTATACCCAGTGCCAGCTACGAAGTGAAAGAATTTTCTAGAGTTTTGCTCCCACAGATGATCCTGAAATATCCAGCATCCCTGCCGAGCCTCCACTGTGTCTGGGATCACAAAAGGATTCTGTGAAGTTCTTTGTGTGTTTGCTGAAGCTGATCCTTTGAAATGTCAGTGGAGCTGTGCACAACTCCGCCTTTCCCATTCTGACAGGATTGCCCATCCTGCCAACATCTAATCCCCCTTTGTGTTACTGTCTCGATGGAATACACAAAATCCAACTGCCAACTACACCTAGGCATGTGATCCAGTATGTAAGCACCAAATGGTTAAAGCAAAACATGTCAACTTTCTAAAAGTGGAATTTTCTGAACTGTGACTAAAATCAACTTTACCATTAACCTCTTAGCTGCTGGGCCTTCCCCCCACCCCCAGTGCTGAGCCCTTTTTTGGCTATTTGGGGTAGTTCGCGCTTAGGCCTTCATAACTTTTTGTCCACATAAGCTATCCACGCCAAATTTGCGTCCTTATTTTCCAACATCCTAGGAATTCTAATGGTACCCAGAGTTTGTGGTTTCCCCTGGAGGAGACCAAGAAAATAGCCAAAATACAGTGAAAATTTCCTTTTTTTCAAATAAATGGGAAAAAAGGGCTGCCGAAGAAGGCTTGTGTTTTTTTCCCTGAAAATGCCATCAACAAAGGGTTTCTGGTGCTGAAATCACCATCTTCCCACCTTTCAGGAACGGGCAGACTTGAATCAGAAAAGCAAATTTTTCAACACAAATTTGGCATTTAACTGGGACATACCCCATTTTTACTATTTTTGGTGCTTTCAGCCTCCTTCCAGTTAGTGACAGGAATGGGTGTGAAACCAATTCTGGATCCCGGAAAGCTAAACATTTCTAAAAACTAGACAAAATTCTGAATTCAGCAAGGGGTAATTTGTGTAGCTCCCACAAGGTTTTCCTACAGAAAATAACAGCTGAAATAAAAAATATTGAAATTGAGCTGAAAACAACAGCCATTTTTCTTTATGTTTTACTCTGTAACTTTTTCCTGCGATGTCAGATTTCTGAAAGCAATATACCGTTTTGTCTGCTGGACTATTCTGGTTGCGGGGATATAAAGGGCTTGTAGGTTCATCAAGAACCCTAGGTACCCAGAGCCATTAAATGAGCTGCACCCAGCAGTTGGTTTTCATTCTATACTGGGTATACAGCAATTAATTTGCTGAAATATGAAGAGTGAAAAAGAGGTATCAAGAAAACCTTACATCTCTGAATTCCGAGGTGCCCATCCTAGCATGTGAATTGCAGGGCATTTCTCAAATAGACGTCTTTTTTACACACTCTCTTATATTTAGAAGGAAAAAATGTAGAGAAAGATAAGGGGCAATAACACTTGTTCTATGTTCCCCGAAGTCTCCCGATAAAAATTATACCTCACTTGTGTGGGTAGGCCTAGTGCTCGCGACAGGAAATGCCCTAAAACACAACGTGGACACATCCCATTTTTTTACAGAAAACACAGCTGTTTTTTCCAAAGTGCCTACCTGTAGATTTTGGCCTCTAGCTCAGCCGGCACATAGTGAAACCTACCAAACCTGTGCATTTTTTAAAACTAGAGACCAAGGGGAATCCAAGATGGGGTGACTTGTGGGGCTCTGACCAGGTTCTGTTACCCAGAATCCTTTGCAAACCTCAAAAAGTGGCTAAAAAAACAAGTTTTCCTCACATTTCGGTGACAGAAAGTTCTGGAATCTGAGAGGATACACAAATTTCCTTCCACCCAGCTTTCCCCCAAGTCTCCCGATAAAAATGATACCTCACTTGTGTGGGTAGGCCTAGCGCCCGCGACAGGAAATGCCCCAAAACACAACGTGGACACATCCCATTTTTTGACAGAATACAGAGCTGTTTTTTGCAAAGTGCCTACCGGTAGATTTTGGCCTCTAGCTCAGCTGGCACATAGGGAAACCTACCAAACCTGTGCATTTTTGAAAACTAGAGACCTAGGGGAATCCAAGATGGGGTGACTTGTGGGGCTCTGACCAGGTTCTGTTACCCAGAATCCTTTGCAAACCTCAAAAAGTGGCTAAAAAAAAAATCCTCACATTTCGGTGACAGAAAGTTCTGGAATCTGAGAGGAGCCACAAATTTCCTTCCACCCAGCGTTCCCCCAAGTCTCCTGATAAAAATGATACCTCACTTGTGTGGGTAGGCCTGGTGCCCGTGACAGAATAGATCCCACAACGGTCAATGTTGGTCCTTACGTGAGGCAGCTGTTGACCCTGGGGTGATCCATTCCTGATGCAGGCACTAGGTGTAGGCACTCAAGTGGAGTAGTGTTTTTATCAGGACAGGTGAGGAGTCACTGGGTGGTAGGAATTTTGTGGATCTCAGCATATACCTGTAGTTTGTGTGACAGAAATGCGAGAAAAATAGAGTTTTTATTCAACATTTTCAGCTTTGCAGGGTATTCTGGGTAAGAAAACTTTGGGGAATCCACACAAGTCACACCTCTGTGGACGCCCCCGAATGTCTAGTTTACAGAAATGTTTGGGTTTAGTGTGTTTCTCTATATGGCCGCCGAATCCAGGACCAAAAACACAGGTGCCTGCCTTACAAAACCAGTTTGTTTTGCCATAGATAATTTTGATGTCTCCACAATACAATTTGGGTGGTGGAATTTGGGGCTGAACTAAATTGGGGAGCTCCCAAGAGAGCACTCTATCTCTCTCTCTCTGCTTGCCGCCGCATTCACCTGCTCTCTGGGTTGGGCTAACCCACTATTACCCAGTTGCACGAACAGCTTGCGAAGGGACAGCAGGACTGTCCTCATCACCTCCCTCATAATGTACTGGAAGAGGAGTTATCGAATGGGACTCCTCCGACTGAAAAATCAATCCCAGAGTCTGCGCCATTGTCCTATCCCTCAGATGCTGTCTCAGGATCTGATGTCTCAGTCTCTGATCCTATGTCAGAGCGGTCCTCTATAACCCGAGTGCAGGCAGCAGTCATCCATCAAGATGCCATCTCTGCTATTGGCTAAACTGTTGCTCTAAAACACTAGCCTACGTAGACAGTCACAAAATTGATGGTGTGTGGGTAAGATACGTGCAACAGTAGAGGCCACCTTACCTGCGCTTCTTCCCTCAATCAGCACGTTCTTTCAAGACACTCAAAAAACACCTTGTCACATACCATTTGTCACAGTCTTTAGCACCTCCTGCGCCCAGTCCAACAATCATTATTGGTGCTCCCACTCCCTCCTCCTCGGATTCCCTCATTACCACCCAGCAAAAGTGCCCTTCATCTCTCCATAGACGCCCTCCACCCCGCACATACATTTCATTGGTATTATAGCACAGGTAATGGCTGACTTTACTAATGTACTCAGCTATTTACATAAAATACAGATTTGCTCTTTGCAGTAAGCATATAAACCTTCTGCGCTTCTTTATGGCACTAAAACTGCCACTAGACAAGTCTGACCCTTTTCCCCCCAGGGAAACCACACACAGATTGACAAAAGTGATATATATATGACAGCCAACCACCTGAAACTCAACTCAAGCAAAACCAAAATAATCCTCTTTGGCCCACACAAAAACACCTGGGACCCCTCATGGTGGCCCACCACGCTAGGCCCTGCACCCACCCCTGCCAACCACGCACGCAACCTCAGCATCATCCTAGACTCCTCCCTCTCGATGACCCAACAAATCAACGCTCTCACCTCCTCATGCTTCAACACACTCCATATACCGAAAAAGCATTCAAATGGATCCCCACAGAGACCAGAAAAACTGTCACTCAAGCACTCATCAGCAGCAGACTTGATTACGGAAACGCCCTCTACGCCGGCACCACTCTAAAACTCAAGCGCAAACTACACGCATCCAGAACTCAGCAGCACGACTCATCCTCGACCTCCCCCGACACGAACACATCTCTCCACACCTCAAATCCCTCCACTGGCTCCCCATTGACAAAAGGATCACCTTCAAGATCCTCATCCTCGCACACAAATCACTCCACAACACAGGCCCTGCCTACCTCAACGAGAGTCACCTTCCACACCCCCACACGAAACCTCCGCTCAGCTGACCTCTCTCTCGCCTCTGTCCCCCGCATCAAACACACCACCACCGGGGGCAGATCCTTCTTCTACCTTGCACCCAAAACCTGGAACGCCCTCCCAACCCACCTTCGCAAGACCCAAAACCTACTTCTTTTCAGGAAGGGCCTCAAAACCTGGCTTTTCGAACAGTGAACCTCCCAGCCCCTTTCCCTCCCCCCACCCACCCCCCCAGAGCCTTGAGTCCCTCACGGGTGAGTAGAGCGCTTTATAAATCTCTTTGATTGATTGATATATATAGATCTATCTCTCTCTATATATATCTTTCTACATAGATATATCTATAGATATATCCATGTACATAGATATATCTATCTACATATATATATATATATATATATATATATATATAGATCCCCCAGGAAACCTAAATCTAAAAAAAAAAAAATCCCCCACAGGGGGTTGCCCTGCCCACGGGCGACCCCCTGTCCTTTTATTTTATTATTTTATTTTTATTTTATTTTTTAAAAAAACCCTGGGGGGCACATACCTTTTTTTTAAACGGGCGGCCCGTTTTCCGAGGGGGGCGACCCCCCCCTAAGTGAAATCCCTGGCGTCTAGTGGTGTTTCCTGGCCCCCGATCGCAGCTGTGCTGCGATCGGGGGCCAGGAAACACTTTCAGAAGGCCTCGTAAGAAAGGGGAGACTCTCCCCTTTCTTACGAGGCCTTCTGAAACTGTTTCCTGGCCCCCGATAGCACAGCACAGCACAGGGTAAGTGTTTCCTGGCCCCCCGATCGCAGCACAGCTGTGCTGCGATCGGGGGCCAGGAAACACTTTCAGGAAGGCCTCGTAAGAAAGTGGAGACTCTCCCCTTTCTTACAAGGCCTTCCCGAACGTGGGGAAGCCCGTTTTCCCCATTGAAGCAGGAAGCGGCCGCAAGGCTGCTTTCTGCTTCGATGGGGAAAACAACTTTGTCACTTGATGTCACAAAGGGGCGGGTGGGGGGCGGGGGGGAGACACGGAAGCCTCCGTGTCTCCCGGAAAAAAAAAAAAAAAAAAAAATCCTCAGGTGCGACGCACCCGAGGATTTATTAACACCCTCCGTGGTGTCGGCAACTGGTCGTGACCCGCATTTAAGGGGTTAAAGGAGATTTTATGTTACAATTTTTAGACACCAAAAATGACATTTCTACCTGTCCCCAAAATAAGGTTAAATGCCATAAGGTAATTCAATGTTACCTATAGGAGAGTTAGGCCTCACAATAGTGAAAACACATTTTTTAGTTTTTCACTGCCAAGACATGTAAAACTTAAAAGCATGTCACGCATTGTTTAAAATACAATGCACCCTGTCCTAACAGCTGTTTAGGGCTTACCCTAGGGGTGACTTATGGACATTAAAACGTGAGCTCTATGCTTGGCAAATGGTTTATTTTAGCAAGTCAAATTGGCAGTTTAAAACTGCCAACAGGTTGAAATGGCAGGCCTGAGATATTTTGTAAGGGGTTACGTATGTGAGTAACACAATAAGTGCTACAGGCCCAGTAGTCACATTTAATTAACTTGCCCTGAGTGTATGATATACAACTTTATTAGGAATGTATAAGTAATTAATTATGCACTTCAGGTGTAATTAAATGTCACCATGTTTTAGGGAGTGAGCACAAGAACTTTAGCACTAGTTAGCAGTACTAAAGGGCACAGAGTCCTAAGGCCAACAAAAACACATTTAGTAAAATAGTAAGTGAGAAGGCAAAAGGTTTGGGGAAAGACGACCCTAAGGCTGACGGGTCTAACACCTATAATGTTGCTGTCTCTGTATATATCCCCTACCAAAGCCTCGAATTGGGGGGAGGGGGTTGGTGGTGGGGAACTGCTGAGTTGGCAGAGGCCGAGAGAGCAAGCTGTGAGTTTGCTCTATTTACATTTCTCAAGGGTCGAATGTGCCTTTGTCCCAAATGCTTCCGCTTAATTGAACTGCATGTTCATAAAGGACTGGTGGACACTCAAAAAAGGCCATGGAGTGAATCCAAGCATGGTATCTAAGCACCATGCTCATGCTGAATGCCGTACCCAGGCAGCCAGTCATATCTTGGCCAGAACGGATCATAAATTTCACAGCATCTTCACCATTGAGAATCAGATGTTGCAAGATGTGTCTGACATCCTTGGGGACAGCTAGCAAAACATCTGCCACTCTGTCCCACAAGGTGTGTGAATACCATCCAGGGAGGCACAATGTGTTGATGAGTTGCAAGGCAAGACTGGCACTGTAAAGAATGTGTTTCGTGAAATTCTTCATGTGTTTGGATTGCTTGCATGGTGCCTGAACCACTAAGCTCTCCAGGGTGGGGTGGTGAGTGAGGAATTCTGGGTCCCCAGGAGCTGGTCTTGCCATTTGTCTGTTGACAGGTAGTCAAGATCCTGGTTTCACCTAGGTGTCAACCAGTATATCTTATAAGGCCTCATTGAAAGGAAGCAGAGGTTCCCGAATGGCAGCTGCTGAGTTAAGAACCTCTGTGAATTTACTGCTTGCATGGGTTGGTTATGGTTGAAAACTTTGTCCGCTTTTCTAATGAAAAGGAGGTGTATTACTCAGTGGCCATATGAGAGTTTAATTTTATGTCAGGGGAGGTGCTAGACCTGGCAGCTCTTGGTGTGGTTTCCTGTTCTGTTTGCTTCTGACCTCCTGTTTTTGGACCCTGTGCTGTAATTCGTTTTTGCTGGTTTTGATACTCTGGAACTTTACCACTGCTAACTAGTGCTAAATGTAAGTGCTCTCTTTCTAAATTGTATTGGTGATTGGTTATCCCTGATTGGCATATTTGATTTACTAGTCAGTCCCTAGTAAAGTGCACAAGAGGTGCCCAGGACCAGTAAATCAAATGCTACTAGTGGGCCTGCAGCACTGGTTGTGGCACCCACATGAGTAGCCCTGTAAATATGCCTCAGACCCGCCACTGTAGTGTCTGTGTGTGCAGTCTTGCACTGCCAATTCGACCTGGCTAGTAGGCCCATGTGCAGGGTGCAGTGTATTTAAAAGGTAGGACATATACTGGTGGGTGTCCTGGTATTGAAATACTGCCAAATTCTGTTTTCACTATTGCAAGGCCTATCTCTCCAATTGTTGAACACGGGGATTGCTTTAAATATCTTTTAAGTGCAGTTTCACATTGGGAGCAGATAGGCATTTGGAGTTTCGGGTCTCTGAAATCACAATTTTAAAAATAAATCTTTTAGTGAAGTTGTTTTCTAAACTGTCTGTTTGGAGTTGCCACTTTTAGAAAGAGGGCATTTTCTTGCTTGACCATTCTGTGTCTCTGCCTGCCTGTGGAATCTACATCTGGGTCTGACCATTAGGCTGTTTGTAAATTCCCTTTAGACAGTGACTCAAAGGGAGCTAGGGAGTGTCTTTCATATCCGTATGAGTCTCCTGGGCTACAGTTGGGAGGAAGGAGCTGACACCTAAACCTCAAAGAGCTGTGCCTGTCCTCACACAATGCAATCTCCAACCCCCTGGTGTGTTTCTGGGGCCAGGACTGGGCAAGGCAGGATCTTGTAAACAACAGAGACTTTCCTTTGAAGTTTGCCTAATTCAAAGGCAGAAATGAGTATAAGTTGTGGAACCCAAAATCCCACACTTTTAGATTACTTCTGGATCAAGAGGAACTTCTGCCAAGGAGAAGAGCTTGATGCTTAAGGAGGACCTGCCACTTTGCTGTGCTGGCCTGCTGCTGCTAGTTCTGCCTACGAGGGAAAGGACTGGACTTTGCTTTCTAAAATCCTGCTTGTGAAGTGTCTCCAAGGGCTTGAACTGAGCTTGCATCCTGTTAAGAAGTCTCAGGGACAGCAGCGATTTCACTTACCAGCCTGTGGGTTCACTTTCTGTGGATCCTAACTTGCCAGGTAGCGCCCACTCCAGTCTCTGGGCCGCGGGAGTGAAAGCTGGTTGAAAAAGAAGAAAAAACTGTTGTACTGACTCTGGATGATGCCAGGACTGATCGATGCTGCTGCCTGACCCCGCTGCGCCACTTGCAACCGAAGCCGTGGTCCCCCCTGGAATGGGACAACTCCGCCTGACATAGCAGGCCGGACGCCCCAGGCCCCGCTGACGTCCCGTGACTGTGATTCCCGAGTGCCGTTTCACCAATGTCTGTGACACTAGACTCCGCCACAGCACCTGCAGTCCTGTTGTGTGACTGCAACCCTGTGAGTTCGCTCCACCGTGTCTTGACCCACCAGCCATTGAACCTGCCAGGGAATAAGAAACCAATGCTTCGCACTGACACCGCATCACCTCCCCTGTTCCTCAGCAAGGAACCAATGCTGCCCTCGACCTAGTGATGCCTCACCTTCCAACTCTGTGCACCGGCTTGTTTCTTCGTTATCAAAGGTACTATACCTGGAGGTCCGTGCGGCCGGCGTCATTGGCGTCGGATTGTTAGGAATGCCTCACACCAAATTGAAGCATTTGTGTTTCTAAGTGCTATCTTAAAGTTTAATCTATAAAACATAACTTTGCTGGTGTATGTTAGATTTTTGTCATTTTGATCTTGTTTTACTCAGATAAATATTGGCTATTTGTCTAAGCTGGTGTTGAGTGATTTTGTGCTTTTTCACTGTGTTACTGTGTGTGTTGGTACTAATACTTACCCATTACCGCTGAGATAAGCCTGATTGCTTGTGCCAAGCTACCAAGGAGGTGAGGAGGGGTTATCCTAGGTGTGTAGCTCTGTTATCCTGACTAGAGTGAGGGTCCTTGCTCGGACACAGTGCAAACGGACTGCCAACCAGAGAACCCATTTCTCACAGGAGGTGTTCAAGAGACTGGCATCTTGTAGGTCCTGGAACACATTGCTCTCATCATAAATTGTCTCTCCTTAAGCATTCTGATCATGAAACTTCTGATCCTCATCTGAAAAGGTAAAATAACATGATGAAGATTGTGGGGGATTGGGCTTTTGAATTTGATAGCCATGACAGTGTGAAGGGTCTAGACCGCTGCATCTGTCTCGACACAGGGAACAGTGTTGTAGATTGCACAGGGACTTTAGCTGCTGGCTCAGTGCTCGAGGACAGGTCTGACCTCAGGTAGAGGTCAAGTGGCATTGTCGATGTTGGGGAGCGAGCCACAGACAAGACTCCAAAAGGCTGCCACCTCTAATCCTTGGGGCATGAAGGCACTCCAGTGATCTGGTCGGGTAATAAGGATCATAGTTGCGGCCTCCTGTAGATGACATTTCTAGTCTGCTGTGCCACCAGTGCAAGCACAAGGAAATTGCTTAAAAGTTTCCACATCCAGTCTGGCACCTGGGAGACAAGGTGAGGAATACACAATTGGAAGTCTCTATGAGAAATTCAAACACTTGTACTTTAAATGTACCACATGGCTTCAACTTTTCCAAATTTTTCCTGGAGTGTGTCTGGCTCACTTGCCATGCTCACTCAATGCAATAAGGAAAAATTGTTTCATAATTTTCGCCAGCGTTGTTTTTGGTTGTCAGACCGGTCCAGAGGTTCTTCAAAATTTCAACCCACAGCTAACCCTAGCACAACTTTAACTGGTATGCATTATCCTTCCAAGTACAACATTTCTTTGTAGTTCGAACCAAACTAAAGCGGTTCACTTCACAAAGTTGTAGTCAGCACCCTCAAATGTACTGGCTTCTTGCAAAGCCCGAGGTTTCTGCATCATAACAAGCCCTCCCTACAGTTTTTGTTTTATGGTTCTCCAAACCAGTTTCAAGGTCCTTCCACCTTATTTTGCATTAAATTATAGAATAGTGCATATTATTCGGGTGCTCTGGTTGCTTGCGGTGTCCAATTAACTAATGCAGAATTGTTCATTAACACATAATGGAGGGGCCTGAAAACACAACCATCTTTCCAAGGGTCATTTTAGGAAATACATTTGTTCTGTAGCCGGGCTTTGCAACACTAATTGTAAATATTGTTTTAATGAAAACTCTTCAAAAGAGGCTAAAAGGTGGTGCAAGGCCTTTTTTAACAGTTGACAAAAAATATCATTAGGAGCTAACATAAGGCTCACCACTTTAGTGGTGCTGATCTTTGGTATATTTGCTCGCAGGAGCACGAGTTTCTCAGACGCTCCATTTCTGAAGAAATGGAAGCATGCAAAGACACACTCTGACACACCTATAGTCTATCTAATCAGTTCTTCATACATTCCATCCTCACCCTGTTCCCAGAATGCAATTGTAATTTAACCCCAATTCAGTCGATGATCGGTTTATAACGCTTCTAACAGAGGTCACGCGATCTCACAGGATGCACCATTTTGACATTAAGTCATTTTTTCACTGCTATTAACGTCCGATGGAGACATTTAAAATTTTAAAATAATCCTATAGGTCATATTATGACCACTCTCATTATATGGAATGGGGGGTCAAATTAGGCAGGAGTGACTAAATTATGCAGCACAAAAAAAATGCTACATAATACAGCACCTTCTGTGACATTATTTTTATTTCACAGTTTTGTCATTTCAACACACCTTCATACTTTATGGGCACATATTTCCATTTATTAGACCAATTTAAACACATGAATGGACCCATCACGATCTAAACGGTGACAAGTTAACCTTTGGAAGGGGATTGACACTGCATGATACGCATCATTTCTGTTCTTTTTAAGCTTTTTAGGGAATGTTTGTTACATTTGAGGTAGAAACAATATTTTTTTTTCTGTTGAAACCTTTAGATTATGCAGCCGATGGTGGATTATTTGGTAAGAGTCGTCGATCCATAGTTATGCAGAAAATTAGTCAATCTAAATGAAGCAGTGTTAGTACGCTCTCTTGTATTAAAAACGATTTTATACGAAGTGTTTTCTAGTACGAATGTATTACATTATTTAATTGCATGAGAACAAGGATGCATAAGCAAAGGGAAAACAATCAAATACATAAACAGATATGATTTTTTCGACATACTGTAGAATTTCAAAACAGACTATCCATTCTTTATTATTTCTTCTGATCCAGGTGTCAGTGGGACAAGTGTTATTGGACACGTGTCGCCAACATAGGATAAAAATGTCTATCCAGAGGTAGTCCTCGCATCGAACTTTGTCATAAATATATTGCTATTTAGTATTCACTATTTGATTTCTTCATATTATCAATCAAAATCGGAAGTACTACCAAGTCATGTGCACTTTCAACTACATTCTTTATGCATATATTGTTGACTTTCTTACAAGAGGCTGCCAACACTAGGGGGGAAACAGAGACCCCCGCAGCCTCTATTTGCCCCCCCCCCGGCTTCTTGGTTTGGAGGAGGTTCCCCTCACATTCAAAGCTATGCCACTGCATGCTGTGCAAAATGTGTGCAATGGCGTAGGACAGGAAATAGCTAAATCCTCAAGAAAGCCACTCTGCATTCCCCAGCAGGCCACTGTAGCATCGGGAGGCCCCCACTGAGCCCATGACCAGTACAAATCTGTGTGCTCTGGGAGACGTTGCAGTACCCCATCACATTCTGCAGGGTGCACCATCATTTTGCGTTAGTCACTGGCGGACATTAATTTTAGGCCCTTATAAAGTTTGGCAGATGGGATACTCTGTCACAAATGTGATGACTATTCTGTCTGCTGTATAAGTGTCATGGGAAACAGTGTAATTGTAACATAGCAGATAGGATATCCGTCACATTTGTGATAGAGACTCCTGTCTGCTAATCTTTAAATCAAGCTGTTCAATCATCCAGAGATTTTCTCCTAAACCTTCATTTTTAGTATACATAAATCACCCCCAAGGTAGGCCCATAAAAACCACGGAGCGGGGTGAATTGTGTTTAAGCCGTAGGACATTTGGATTTTACATGTCCTGGTACAACTGTCAGGCCTATCTCTCCCATTGGTTAACACTGAGTTACCTTATTACACAAAAATGCTAGCTTTTGATTGGTAACTAGTTAGAAATGTCATGTTTAGAATCACATGAATTGTAACTCAAACTCCTCTTTAATTGTAAAGTTGGATTTTAAGTCATAATTCAGAATAATGAAATTTTTAGAAAGTTGGCATTTTCTTGCCCTAACCATTAGATGCCTGCTGCCAGTGTCCTAGGTCACATGACTGTGAATGACTTTGCTGTTGGGCTTTCTGTATTCCTCCCAATAGTGAGACAAAGTGGACTGAGGGAAGGCAGGATGGGCCATCCCGCCTAGATGGCTAGGGCGGAACAGTTCCCTACCTCACTTACACTTCAAAGGGGCTTGCCTTCACACACACAAAGGAATCTAGCACCTGTCTTTAATCACCCCAAACATCATACAGCCTTGACAAGGGAAGGGAAGAATGCTCTAGAACCAGATTTTATTTCAAAGGGGCTACTCGCTATAAATATTAGACCCTCAGAACACAACTTCAGTACACTTCTGGACCTGCGGACAATACAAAAAGAAGGACTGCCTTGTTCCACACAGGACTGCCCTGCAGCTTGAGGACTGTCTTGACCCCAGAAGACTGTCCTGCTGATTGAAGCCTGACCTGATATCTGAGAAGGAAGGCTGAATCCTGCTCCCTTCTTCTCAGGCTTCCTGAGTGACTCCAAGGAACAGTTGGCTGACCTCCCCGTCTGAGCTACAGGAACACAACATGCTCCGGAGGCCTCCCAATAACTGCTGATCTGACCTGTTGCACTGGACCTGCAACAGGACCTTCCTGTGCCTTGCTGGCTACTGCAAGAGTGGGTTCCTGAGGTGCCTTTCCATGTCCCTGATCCCTGGCAGGTATCAGAGTGCACTCCTCCGTTAAAGAAAGGTGAAATCATGAAGTTTTGTGCTTTTCGCAATCGCAAACAGTCCTGTATGCACTGAGACTCTATCATCTGTGATACCCAACCAGATCTTTGTGCTGTAATGACAACTGTGGGCAGCACCAGGCCTGCTCTTTGCTCAACATAAGTGTCCATCTGTGATGCTCCCTCTGCTCCTCGTGGCCTTCTCCACCGTAAATTAAACTCTTTGCGACTAACTTTGAGAAAGTAAGTTTTCCCTGTGGGACTCACCTGGTCCATGCTCTATCGCAGTTAGCCTGACTCTGTGACTTCCCCCCCGGTCAAGCATGACTGTGAGTGGTGCTTCGTGTGTTTAGATACTATGGCCCTCATTATGACTTCAGTGGTCTTATAAACAGACCGTCGAAGCTGCGGGTGCCAAAAGACCGCTAGTGCTGACGGTCTTCTGACCGCCATATTACGAGTACTGAAGTTTTGCCACCACAATTTGGACAGAAATTGTTCAGCAGCTGTGCTGGCGGCCGGCGGTGCAGAGGCGGTTCCACCGCCATCACCACCATGCCAGTAGGGCTCCGCCCGCTGTATTACGAGCAGTAATACAGAGTGGCGGTGTCCGGATGGCAGTGAGCTGCTGGCGGTGGAAGCGCCTGTTCCTGTTCCCTGGCGGACAACCTCCTCGCTAGACAAGGTAAGTCAATCGTCTGACAGGGGAAGGGGTGGGAAGGTGGGTGGTGTTGTGTGCATGTGTGAGTAGGTGTATGTCTGCATGTGTGTATGCATGTGTGTATGCATGTGTGAATGTAACTGTGAATGCATGTGTGATTGTTGAAGTGAGTGTGTGTTGGAATGTAAGTGTGAATGCGTGTCTGTTGGTGCGAGCGAATGAGTGTACGTATGCATGTTGGTGAATGAGTGCATATATGCATGTGGTGAATGAGTATATGTATGCGTGTTGGTGAATGAATGCTTGTATGCATGTAGGTGAATGACTGTATGTTGATGAATGCGTGTATGTAAGTGTTGGTGAATGTGTGTATGTAAGTGCTGGTGAATGCGTGTATGTAACTGTTGGTGAATGCATGTATGCGGTGTGCGTGTGGGTGTGTGTGTGCGTATATGCGTGGAGGATGGGGTGGAGGGAGGTGGGTGCTGTCACGGAAGGAGGTGTGGGGGTATTGTAATTGCAGGGGGGGTTGAGGGAGTCGTCTGCCGGCGATAGGAGAGAAATTTCCTGTTGGCCACAGCCTTTCCACCAGGGTTTTTGTGGAGGTACTACCCCCGCAGAAACCCTGGTGGAAAGCCGACTCATGATAACACCGGGGGTCTTCAGTGGACAGCCGGCCACACTTGTAATGTGGCGGTCTTCACCGCCGGCCCGTCAGCGGTGAGACCGCCACCGCAGCCCTGAGGGCCTATATCTACCTAAAACTTTGAAATTCCATATCCACACTTCAACTGATTGGACTTTTGTTGTTTTGGTCTCATTTTAAGTTTCACTCTATTTCCCTAAATTAGTGGTGGATTTTTTTTGTATTTTGTTTTCATTTTATCACTGAGGAATGTTGTCTGGTTGAACATGTACTTGAGCTCTAAGGACATATTGAACATTGAATAATGCCCCTTGTGTACCTAAGTGTGACATGCAACCTGCTTTCAGTCCTAGTTCTGCATGGACTCTGTAAAGTGAAGGAACCATGCTGTATGACACTGCTGGATCTGTCAATGCAAGCATTAAACTGTATCACGTCCTGATCATTGTTTCACAACATATTGCTGTCCATTGTGTTAAGAGGCTGAATTGAAATGAGTATGGGCAAGAACTCCCAGACTGCTTTGAGGAGAAGAGTGAAAGTCTAGGGCTGAAGAGTTTGATTAGCTAGTTGAGGCACAGTGATCACTAATAAAAAAGTGATACCTCCAAAGTCCCTTCATACCTTTCAAACTTGGTGTATGACTGCGTATAGGTAACAATCATTTACAGCATATAACTACTCACAGAATAAGCTAGGTCCATTTCACCTAGGAGGAAACAATTACAACACCATGAGGAATGGTTGTTTATACCTTGTGAATGGAAAAGTGAACATAAAAACATATTAGAATGTTTACACAAAAACAAAAATACACTAATGAAAATACAATTCCTACACATGTCCAAAATCCATCAAACGCCCAAGCTGAACCAGAAACCATTTATATACCTGGTTAACTGGCATTCACACATAACTGTAATTTCTAGAAACATTTTACTATCTTGTTAATGTACGAAACTACTTGTCATAATCCTATTTGTACTCTATTAAGTCTTCACGATAATCATCTACACCATGCTCCGCCTGGAACACCAGCACCAACGAAGGAGACGACGGTGAGTATAGCCACCTAGTAGACAAGAGAGGGAGGGAGGAAAAGGAGAGTTACACACACACGCACAACACACACCAGCCCCGACGAAGATGATGACGGTGAGTACAGCTGCCTAGCACACAAGGGAGGAAGGGAGGAAAAGGAGAGTGACACACACAACACATACCATACACACACTCACCATACACACAACCAGCTGCAGAGGAAAACCAGTCTCACAGGACACACGTCATAATAATGCAAGGACAACATTTAGCCAGAACTGATAGTGTAATTTGATGCCAACAGCCATCATATTGTCCATGTGTCATGAGATATTTGAGTCACAGTTCAGAAAGGGCCAATGGCCAGTCCAAAGAACAAAAGGCCCAAATGGCCACAGGGCACAGTCCAAGGCCCAACTTGTTCCCTGACGAAATCCACACTACACTGTGCAGGGGCATCATGTTGGGAATGGTCAGGCACCTCAGGGGGAAGGGGGGTTGGGGGCACCTCAGCTGAAGTGGGGAACTTGCCCACTGGTTCTGGAGGGGGCTCCATGCCCATTTCTGTGTGCTGGGGAGTGCAAGGTCACAGTCTATGAGGTGGGGAACCTGCCCACTGGTTCTGGAGGGGGCTCCATGCCCATTTCCCCTTGCTGGGGAGTGCAAGGTCACAGGCTCTGAGGTGGGGAACTTGCCCACTGGTTCTGTAGATGTCTCCATGCCCATTTCTCTGTGCTGGGGTGTGCAAGGTCACAGTCTCTGAGGTGGGGAACTTGCCCACTGGTTCTGGAGGGGGCTCCTTGTACAACAGTCCCTGGAGTATGGCCTAAATGCCCTCTGCTGGAGGTGAGGGCTGCTGTGTCCCAGCTGGAGGTGAGGCTTGATGTGTCCTAGCTGGAGGTGAGGGCTCCTCTGTCCCAGCAGGAGGTGAGGGCTGCTGTGTCCAAGCTGGAAGTGAGGGCTCCTTGCCCACTGCTGTTGGAGGGGAAACCCTGCCAGCCTCTGCTGGAGGTGAGGACTCATTGCCCACTGCTGTTGGAGGGGAAACCCTGCAAGCCTTTACTGGAGGTGAGGGCTCCTTGCCCACTGCTGTTAGAGGGGGCCTTTTGCCTCTCTTAGTTGTTGGAGTGGGAACCTTCCCTTTCTTGGGTGGTGGAGTGGGATCCTTGCCTCTCTTGGGTGGTGGAGTGGGATTTTTCCCTCTCTTGGGTGGTGGAGTGGGATCTTTCCCTCTCTTGGGTGGTGGAGTGGGATCCTTCCCTCTCTTGGGTGGTGGAGTGGGATCCTTCCCTCTCTTGGATGGTGGAGTGGGATCCTTCCCTCTCTTGGATGGTGGAGTGGGATCCTTCCCTTTCTTGCATCCACGCCTAGGAGGTGCATCCACTGTCCCCGTGGACTGTTTGGCTGAGGTGCTGGGCTGGGTCGTTGTGACCCTGCTCTTACGGGCAGGACAGGGCGGTGGAGGGAAGAGGTCAAGTTGGGCAAGGAAAAGCTTCTTAGGGATGGTGGGGCAGGATGAGGGAGGAGGGATGGGAGTGGAGGTTGGAGGTGTATGTCTGCTAAAGTTGGGTGCAGGTGCATGGGCAGTGTGCTGATGTAAAGTGAATGGCTGTTGAGTGTGTGCGTTTGTGTCTCTTAGGAGGGGCAGACAGGGTGGAAGGGGACACAGGGGACACGTGGATGGATGTTGTGGAAGTGTCTGCATGTGAGGTGTGTGTGCTGCTTGGTGTGGTGATGGTGGTGGTAGCTGTTGAAGCAGTGCATGCAGGTGTGAGTGCGGATGTGACAGTAAGGGAGGTGGAAGAGGAGGAGGGGGAGACAGTGGATGCAGGGGATGTTGTTGTGTGTGCAACTGTCTGTTGTTTATGTGAGTTCTTATGGCTTGAAGTGTGAACTGTGTTTGTCTGTGCCACTCTTTTGAGATGGTTTGTGTGCATGCTTGTCTGTATGTGTGCATAGGATGGTTTCGGGTTGAGGAGATTGGAACTGGGAAGTGGTAGTTGGAGGGGGACGGTAGGAACCGGGACAATGACAGCCATCAGATTGGAGGCCAGAGCCTCCAGGTCTGTTGGGCCGCCGATCCACCGTGAATCCCCTCCAGGAATGCACTGCATTGCTGCATCTGGGATGCTAGCCCCTGGATGGCATTCTCAAGGGTTGATTGCCCTACAGAGATGGATCTCAGGAGGTCAATAGCCTCCTCACTGAGGGCAGCAGGGCTGACTGGGGCATGGCCTGAGGTGCCTGGTGCGAAGGAGATGCCCACCCTCCTGGGTGAGTGGACACGGGCAACTCGTTGAGGTGCTACTGGGAGGGCGGTGCTAGTACGGTGGTGGCAGCTGTACCTGTAGCTAGGGTGGTCCCAGAGGTGTTCGTCACCACCAGGGAGCTTGCATAGGAGGAGGACTCAGAGTCAGTGTTGTCACCTCCTGTCTCCGTCATAGTGTTCCTCTCGCCCTCTGTTCCACTGGTTCCCTCGGCGTCAGTTGGCTCTGCCTCCTGGGTCCTGTGGGGTACAGCTACCTCTGTCACCGGTGCCCCTGCTCCTCTGCCAGATAATGCTGATGCACACAAGGACAGGATGACAGAAGAAACAAGCATTTGCAATGCAACAGGTCTCGAATTTACTTGTGTTGTAAATGCATAACTGGATATTTTTTTCCACATTAATTGGTCAACCCTGCCACATATTTTGGTTCTTTCTGCCACATAATTCCAGTGGCCATGCATATAACTGAAGAGCTAGTAGGCCTACTGGAATGTTTTTTTTTAAACAAGGCCCGTAAAAACACAAACTACTCCCAGGTGCAAAACATATTTACTTGGCAGCTGATACAGGTGACATTGCCCCTGGGGCAATAAATAAATAATTGTACTCCGAGAATGCGTGCTTACTGGATCACTGTCCCTTTACTGCAGTCCAGGGTGTCGAACAAAACGGCCATGGTTTTTCACATGCTTGAGGACAGCCATCTCACATGATATTAATGATCCGCAGTTAGTCTTTAACTGAAATGTTAGTTATAAAATATTGACCATTGTACAGCATAATAAACTGTAAGCTCTCCTGGAGGTTAGTTTTATAAATACATGCACACACAGCTCAAGTTTCCCAAACTCAAACGTGTAGTTCATCTCGTTAGGTTTCTGCTTTGTATTCGTAGTTTGTATCACGTTATAAAAATGAAACAACAAGCCCCAGAATGCAAAGTAGAAACATAAACTAAATGAGCAAATTACACATTGAACTAGGAACCTGGACAACTCTATGAATATTACTCCTAGAGCTGGTTTCCAGCTTGTATCACATTATAAAAATAAAACTACAAGTCTCAGAATGCAAAACAAACAAACTAATTGAGCGAATCGCGTTTTGAACCAGGGAGCTGGACAACTCTACAAATACTACTCCAAGGCTGGTTTCCAGCTTGTATCATGTTATAAAAATAAAACTACAAGTCCCAGAATGCACAGCAGAAACAAACTAAATGAGCGAATCACATTTTGAACTATGGAACTGGACAGCTCTACGAACGCTGGCTACCAACGTTACGATATTACAGTTGAAATGCCCTATTGAATAGTAGTATATCATGATAAAAATACAGCAATGCCAGGATTTTAGCACTGTTCCTGACTGTTTTCATCACAGACTGCAGCTATAGCTTTTGAGCTGGTGTTGGCTGCCTGCATAGGGTTTGGAAGCAGCAGCAGTGCACAAATTTCAAAGCTATTTATTAAGGAGTTCAGTAAAGTTGTATATTGAGCTGAAACAAATAGCTCATTATTCCTGGAGGCAAAAAAAAAAAAATCGTCAAAGCAGAAAATAGCTTTAAAGAGTAACACAGCTGCTGCATATAAATGTTAAAGCACTAAATACTGAGGCAACATAATTTTAAAGTTATATGGCCCTTCAGCTCACTGTTACAGCTGTTGTTTTTCCATTAGTGACAGTTTTTCTGTTTAGATTGCATCTAATGCAAAAATGTCAAAATAACTCTGATGATTAATGTTCTTTCTGGGGAGAAAACTTACTTTTGTGTAATGGAAGCTTGGAGTCATCATAAGGTAGTGCAGTGGGTTTATATGCCTGCTGCAAAGAATGTGTGCTAGGCAAATCACAAAGTGCACATAATGTCAAAATATCAAAATAACTCTGGCGACTTACGGTCTTTCTGGAGAGAGAACATACTTTTGTCTAGAGGAAGCTTGGACTCATGATAAATTAGCACACAGCTTAAAGTGCATTCTGTAAAGAACACGTACTAGGCAGATCACAAAGTGCATATAATGTAAAAATGTAATGTAGTTGGTGCCTACTTCCTGTCTCCAATACAGATTGGGGGTGGGGTGATGCTGGGCTTGTGCATTCCTTTTAGACAGCCACACACAAAGGGAGCTTAGGTGTGACTGATAAGCCATCAACATCCGGATGAGCCATCCTGGGCATGATGGGTGGAAGAGGCAGACACTAAAACCTGAAAGGGCAGTGTTCTGCCACACACAAAGAGCTGCATACCACCCTGTAGTAAGTCTGGAGCCAGGGCAGGAAGGGAGGGACTCTGCACACTTCAAAGACCCTTATCAGAAGTCTACCCCACTCAAAGGTACAACTGGATATAAGTACTGGATCTCTGACACCACCAACACAGTACTCTTCTGGACCTGAGGACATTCTGCCAGGAAGAACGACTCCTGTGCTGCCGAAGGGACTGTTACTCTGCTAGAACTCAGCTGGACTTTGCTGGGCTCCTAATGTGCGGTGCCTGCCCTGATGCCTGTATCCCTCTTTGACTCCTCCTTTCTTTTCTTCTTTCCTGCTTTCTTTCTTGCTTCTTTCTCCTTTCCTTCCTTCTTTCCCCTAATTCTTTCTTTCCTCACTGTACTTCTTTTCCTTTTCTTCTTTTGTTCCTTCTTTTCTTCTCCCCTCTCTTTCATTTTCTTTCTTTCCTACATTCTTGTTTTTTCTTTTTTTCTTTTATTCTTACCTACTTTGTTTCTTTTCTTTTGTCCTTCCTTTCTTTTTTCCTTTCTCCTTTCTTTCTTGCTTTCAATATTTCATGCCTAGTTTCTCAAAGGCAGGAGTTTAGCAGCCAGTGCCAGACCGATTGCCTTTTTAAAAATGTTGTGTTAGCCAAAACCTGTTTTTTTAATTAACGTTATGTGTATAACATTGCTACTAATAAGGGTTTTCAGCCAGACTTCATCTATTGGTCTGTGGTTGTGTCAGTCACATTTATTGTCAACTGACTCTAGCATGTGTCAAAGTGCAATGCACTAGCCCATTTCAGCCACTAGCTGACTTCACTATGCATTATGGCATGCTTTCCTTTCACAAGGCAACCTAACGAGGAGGGTGGGGGGTGGGAGCCCATATAACCCTCTAGAGCCTAGGCTTCACCACTAGAAAATCAAAACTCAAAAAGGAAGCATTAGTAGGATAAATCCAAAACAATTAAAATAGGAGACAACATTATTTATCGCCTCAATGGTACAAGAACACCATCTAAATTGCATTAATGCTATCCTCAAAATCACAATGAGATTATGCTTAGGGGCATTACTGTACTACAATGAAGAAAATCACCAGTACTAATAAGCTGTTCTTCAAAACAAAGTTTACTTATTCAAAATTAAACGTATTTTGCTTTTAAACGAGGACAAAAAGACAACTAATAAACACATGAATCCATCACATCCGCTGTTCTTATAGAAGACACTAACGTTTTTACAAAAGCACTGGTGTTATAACAAAACAATGATGTTAAGGTAGACAGTGTATCCGCACTGACGGACCAATAACTCTTATTATTAGTAACCAATTAATATTGTCCGTCTCCAGGTAGGAGCAACTAATTACAATAGAATGGCTTATGCAGTACACAACTCAATTGCGTAGAACTGTGACTATATCATCAGTCTATCCACACATTTTAAATGTTGTGTTTGCTTTTCTTATTAGGCGTTGATCCTGGAGGATTTAGGTTGACACGTTTTGGCCTTCTGCTTTATGGTCTCTTCAGGACTTGGTAGAACAAATGTCACCCTCACAAAGGGCAGTGCTGGAGAAGGATATCCAGGTACAAGTTGGACATATGCAAGTTTCAATGTCCTCACAAAGCCCGGTAGCTAGAGGCTCAAATATTCATGGTTGGCTAGCCCTCTATATCGGAATTAGTCCATGGGGGCCCTGGCCCCCGGTAGGCCCGTAGATTTAGCTCAATAAAATCAGACAAAATTCTAAAATTTGCTGAGCATAAAACACAATACATAAATAAAGAAAATCATGTAATATAAAAAGCTAGACAGAGGTGCAAAGTGTTTTTATGACAAAGCTAAGGGACCTGTTCTATCATGATTGATCATATATCTATTAAAAATTGAAACCAGGGGGACAACCAACAGAATCACCCTTGTGGTATTATCCTGAGACGTCAAATTGATTCTAAAACTTTCGAGACAGAGAGTACAACACAGCTTCTTACTTCAGTCTTACATACACTCAAAGCATGATGTCAATCTTGAATTCCCAGAACTCGAAAATGAGGAGAAATCTGACGGGCATGTTGTCTCTTATATGCTTTACCAATAAATATCAAGTGCTCTTCATGTTCTTCACGTGGGCACCGCATTGGATATCATTTTGGTTAGGGAGTTTTCTTTACACCATGGGAAGGTAAAGCTTGCAGGTGGTAGAATTCCCAATTTGAACTTTATGAACAATTATCTAGTATATGCAAGGGCAATAATGTCCATAAATCCTTCGAATAGGAAGTTACATCTAACCAATAGGAATCCATCTGACAAACTACTCAATCAAACATCAGTGTCCCATGAGCATAGTATAGTATTCCAGTACCTCAATGACAAACGTTTGGATGCATTATTGGGAAGCCAATAGAGACAAAACCAATATTTGCACAGCCCAAGCCTGCTCAACCATGTCTTTATGTAATCCAACCAGGGGATCGCATAGGACATTAAAAAAGCAGTGGGTCAGTCATTCTTACCCCTAAATAGTCAACTTAATTACTTACAATTTCATTACTCTGTATCACCTAGTACGGAAGTAGAACTGCATTAAACTTCAAAATAGAAAGACAGTTGAATTAACTGCATAAATGACTAAAACCAATACTCAAATAATGCAAACAATTACGCCCTCTTACCTTGAAAAAAATATCTTTTACATTATGATGAATGCTCCAGAAAAGGGCTAAAAAGCTATCAGCGATTCGATCGAATAGGTGGTCCTGATCTTCTTTTCTAGGCTAGAAATAATTAATTACAAATAAATTACTGATGGCAGACATCTCAATTTCATCATATATATATATTTTTAAAATATAAAAAAATATTTTAGCTAGAAGTTCGGAGTGTTTCATGATGTAGGGGACTTAGATATTTAAGGTCTTAATCTGCCATTTCTTGTTTTTGTTTGAGAGCCACATGCTTGAGCGAAATAATTAATTGAAGATGTTGAGTAAATTCTAATCGTAAATGTATTTATTGTATACATAATAAAATCAATTATAATACTTTCATGATATACAAATTGATATCTGTTAGGAACACATCAAATTTACAGGTATATATAAACATGATAAATTGGAACAACGTTAAATATATCATGACAAAGTCTTCTAAATTAGTTTGTTAGATCAAAAAGATGTACATTTTTACCCACACAACCAACGCCTCTATTTATGTGACAATATTGTAAAAAAGTAGCTGCACCAATGGCTTCCAGCCAGATCACCCAAAGACAGGAAGAACAAATGTTTACATACAATAACTAGGTTTTGCTTCATGTTGAATTGCAGCCACATGGATTTTGGGGAAGACTCTGATAGAAACACCTATATAGTAAAATGTATAAAGAATTAAGCTAAAAGCTCTCCTTGCCAATTTGTGTTTTGCACATGCTCATATCTCCTGGGTACACATGTACCACTTCTATCTGGATTAGTAATGTCAGACCCATACACTGTGAATATTTTGGATGAACAAATCAATAAATTATTGGAAAATGTATCACTGCTGAGAGGAAATAGCACAACTAGTGTACCTACACAAGCTGAAGAAATTAAAAAACGTAAGAGACTAAAGAAAAAACATATTTGTACCTATATAAATGTTCAGGTACTACTACAACGATAAAAAAAAATAATACCACACCTTGGGGCCTTCAAAGTAATACATCTCAAATATATTCACAGATGACAAAGAATACTTGAGAGGCTTCAATGGAGGGGGAACCAAGGGCCTGATTAGGAGTTTGGCAGTCCTGTTGCCAGACCACCAATACGGTGGTCTGGAGGCCGTGGCCAAGCCAAACAGTGCGCATTCTGACTGTGCTGACCGGGGAGCGACTGCACTGCTCACAACATGGGCATGGGCTGTGGAGTGGTCCTCCATGGCCCAGTCTTTGCGTTTCTACCAGCCTTTTCATGGCAAGGTCGCCGCCATGAAAAGGCCAGTGAAAAGGCAGATTGTGATCAGCACAGTGGTGCTTAAACATGGCTTTCACCGTCGCCAATGTATTGGGATCCACGATCCTGGCAGTGGCGGCAGCCTTGTGGAGGTCTGACCACCAGCATCATAATGTGGTGATCAGACCACCAAGGTTGTAGCAGTCATAGGACCGCCATACTCGTAATCAGGTCCTAAGTGTTTAAGAGATTGCTTTATAAATAGAAACTGCTCTAAGAAACAGCGAGGCTGAATTTAAAGAGATAGAAGCATTAAAGAAGTAAATTTTGACAATACAGCCATCAAAGAAGCTAAGTCCCTAAAAGAGGAGGTGAATAAACAAACTGAAGAATTCAAATTTTTCACTATCAACCAGAAGGCCACTACATTAGAACAAGACATAAAGAACTAAAACAATAAAAAAAAGTCCCTACCTGAAATAAAAACTATTTTCCACCACTAATTCTTCCAACATTAACAAACACTATCAAGACATAGCATCAAAATCAGAGGAAGAGCAAGGCCAACCCAAGTCCAGAATCAGGGATTTCAACAACCTTTTTTTACAGAGAGGCAGTGGGGTGAGGCACTTGGGAGGAAATCCGAAACAACATCCAATGGGAATAGGATATTTGTCAACACACAGACAAACCTACCTGAGATGAAGGAAAAAAATACTCGGTCTAAGTCTCTTAAGAAAAGTAATTTGCACTGCTCATGCTGTTTTTTAGTGCTGGTTGTTAGTCTCGCACTGTAAAATCAGCACGAGTGGCACAATGTGCAGCGCAAGACGGCACTGCTTCTTTCTGTCGCTTCAGTAGATCTTCTGCTCGAGTGGCAGGTTTCTCAACGCGGGCGGCAGCAACTGCCACGACCACCTGTGTTCAGATATATTACCTGGAGGTGGTCTAGCGTGTGATTTTTCTCACTCACTTGCTAACCTAACATTGCTGAGCTACAAGAGAGGGAAAACTGCGCTCTCTAAGTTTTTGGGAACTCAGCACTCCTTACGGAGCGCAGAGTGGGCAAAACTCTGCAAACTCAGCCCGCGGAGCAGAATTCAACACCCACCCCTAGAAAATAACCTCCATCTCTACCCACACACTATGAGGGTTAAATATTGCTACTGTGTAAGGGATTATCATTTGTGTCAATTTATTAAGAGATCCCATTAAAGCAAGGAGCACAATTTTACAGTTTTTTATGAAACATCATACTCAAAACATTTTGCAGAAAACAATGAATAGCAGCATTATATATAACACGGCTGAGAAACAGGCCAGCTTATTGTCCCAACACAACAACAGTCCCACTAGAAATTATGATCTTTGAGAATGTGGTGGTCAAGGACTAGGAGAATATTTACTAAAGAAGAATATGGATTACCAGGACCTGAGGAGGGACGAATTTGAATTTGAGGCGATAAACACACTATCCTCCAATGATGATCTCACGATTAAATAAGTAGATACATGGGGAGGCGTAGTAGCATTAAATATTGCAAACTATAAGTCTGAACTGGGACAACTTACATATAAACAACACTGCAGAAAATTCCTAGATGACCCCAGTTTTGAAATATGTGAAAAAATTAATGAAATTGCTAAGAGGCATTGACTTAGGATGGTTGCTGTCTAGAGATTTTGAGTTGCTAAATAAGAAAGGTATCAGGATATCAATATTTATTATAAATCCCAAAGTACATAGAAACACAGAAAAACCACATGGGATACCAATCGTTTCAGAGAATGGGTCAATGTTTCAACTAGTTTGACAAAACACTGATTTCTTCCTAAGGCTATTTATCAAATCTAATAAATCCTATGTAAGAGACTCAATGTATGGCTAACACTTTCATGTCCTACTTTGAAGAAAATTAACCATCAGTACGGCAGATCCCTACAAGCAATTTATACCTATTGTGCACATATAGCTGGATGACATGCTTCTTATATAGAAAGGGCCTCAGTATGAATTGAATTCTTTCGCCATCTGGATTAACAAAAGGTATCCAGATCCTACATTTTCCAGAGTAAGCAAGCGAAATCAGAATCATTTACTACATTTACTTGTGTTTTAGGAAGACAGATTTTTTTTAACCAATTTATGAACGAAAACCACAGAAACGAATACCTTGCTGCACTTCTCTAGATTCCACCTGACAAGTCTGAAAGAAGAGCAAACCAAAAGTGAGTTCCTCCATGTTAGGAAGACCTGTTAAAAGAGGTCAGCCTACTTTGAGAATGCTGAGATACTGAGCACTAAGCTTACCCAAAGAGGATAGCCAAGGAACTGGTAGACCAAGCTCTCAAAGGAGTATTGTGTACACCAAGAAAAACTCTTTGAACACCAAAGAAAACAAAGGAAACACCATTAACTAGTGTCACCATTTATAGTCTAGTTCTCAACAAAATCTACAAATCTATTAAGAAACAATAGTCTTACTAGCCCAGTTTGGCCTCCCAGAACCAATGTTCTGATTTAGAAAAGGTAGAAACCTAGGACATTTACTCGTTAGGGCATATGTCCCGACTAAAATCATTCAACAAACACTGTGGAACTTGCTGAATGTAACAGGACATTATACATGCAGGAATTGCACTAGCTTGCCAATATGCACGTGACAGAGTAACTATTAATGAAATTACACACACACAAACATTTTTTATCCACTGCCTAAGTGAATATGAGGTATATGTTATCACTTGTCCCCACCCAAAAATATGCAGAGATGCTCAACACAGATCCCACATAAATTGCATTGTAACCTTAGCATTACTGTTAAACCACTGCATAGAAATGTGTCGTACCTCAGTGGATATACACATCACAGAAAGTGCACGAATTAGACAGAATAAAAGGAGAAGATATGGAAGTAAAGGTAAGTAGACTTGAAATTAGATACATCCAAAGTTCCAATACTGTTAATAATGGCCTGGTAAGCAAATGGTCTGGCTTCTGAATTTCCTATGACATGTTTAGGTGTTCAGTACCCCGATCAGATATACAAAATCAATTAAATCCGTGGTCCTTTATCAAGCAGCATCCAGCCACGGTATATGAAAGCAGGTGTGCACATCGCTGTGCACCCCACAGGGTACAATGATCAATAACCAAGATCAATGAACCGTGTATTACATCTGCCTTTTCCTTCTGGGCAAAATCCCACGCATACAGGGGTGGGAGAGAGGCTGGAATAGTTACCTGCATGAATATATGTCAATATAGCCTTAAAAGAATAGTTGTAACATGTATTTGTCTGCAATTTTCATTTCTGTTCCATTTTGTTTACACGTGTACATACCAGTGAGGTTTTTAATGGCAGTGCACCGACCCATCCAGGTATAGTTAAAAAAAACAATTTGTTCAATATGTTACCCAGGAGAATGTAGCCTCATATAGAAGGTTACAAAATATATTTTCCTCCCAATTTAATTGATGTTCTGTTTTGTATAGATGTCTCTACATCGATGAAGCTTTAAATTGCAGTATACTAGCCAGCCTAGCTATAGTCAACACCGCATATGTTTCAAGCGCTATCCAGTGTTGGCATCATTAATGTAGACACCGAAATGAATTACCATGACATAGCTCCGTATAAGTACAACATAATGTATATAATATGTATAGATGTAATTGTACACCGTGGTTTTGACAGATTTTTTGCATTTTTCCATTTGGTCGTTATGCGATCATCCGATTTTTTGCATTTTAACCAATAAGCATGCACACCTGCCAGATGTGAGTTGATTCACATTATATCACGGACGGCCAACTGCCACACAAAGATAATTTCGACACGAAACCGGCATTTGGAGCCGAACTGTGCAGCAAGGATGCCATGCCGCCTCCATATGCCATCGCCACACCTCAAGATGCTAGAAAAGTATACCACGTTCGATTACATCAGGAGTGAGCACAGACGTGGTGATCTTTTTATTTTTGCTGCCCCCTCCGTCCCCCCATTTTATCCGAAGCAAGAGGCCCCATTCATTTTTATGAATGCCTCAGCAGGCCTTTTGAGCAAGAATGGGCCTCCCCAGTGAGAGTTATCAATTTGGCGCACAAGAGGACGTTATGGCATTCTTGCACATACAGTAAGCCATGTTAGCCGGGCAGAGGCAGGGCTCATTTCGAGCACCTGCATGCATTTAATAATTGTTGCAGGAGGGTTTTTACCGATCTAAATCTATTTTGTCTGCTCCACTTAAAGATGCCAATTTGCAATTTCTGTACCAGGTCCTAGCATGACCTTTATGTATTAGGCACACAAATGTTCATCTATTTGTACCCATGGGCTTTACCCACCAGTTGTTCATGACATACTCAAACACCACAAGGATGATAGAAGCACACCACTGGTGGCCCTTTAGTGATTGATTTCCAGAAGACTAAATGGGCACCTGGAGCACCGGTCACCCATAAGCATAAGTGGCATACCAAACACGGAGCATCGTGCACCTTCAGGATCAACTCTGTATGATCTACGAGGGAGACAGTGACGTACAACACCAACCAGTCGCCACATTATGCTCCCCAGGTACGCTAAGCCATAAGTTCCACCAACCCCACCCTATATAGTTACATGATTTGAAGATCCTTGCACGCATGTGTAAAAATGCCCCTTGCAAATGAGGGGGTCACCACTTCATTGTTATAGTTAGGACCTAAAAAGTTCACCCACTTCTCCTTCAAATAAAGTTTTGCAGTGATCTGTGAAGCATAGGCTGAGAAAAAAGAGAGGTCCCAAAACACAATTTCTCCATGCAATTTTCATGGGGATTTTTGAACAGTGCAACAGCCCAAACAGGTAAATGTAATTGCATCAAATTTGGCAGAAAAATGTTGCTGGCAGAAATTTCAAGAGTCGAGGACTTAACACCTTGTACTGATGTAGTAAAAAATATAAATATATATAAGGGAGCAGGGTGGGGATGTCGTGTCCTCCTAGGTCCCACAGTGGGGACCCAAAAGGACTTTCCTGGAGTCTAAACAAAAAAAGAAATTGTCAGTTTTTGCCCCCTCCCTGAGTTATTATAGGTCAGTGGGACCCTCTCCGAGGCTGCATTTAATAAGGAGAGCGGAGTGCGAGGCCTCCCTCCTTGAGCCATTCTACGCCCGTGAGCCCATCCCAAGGCCAAAAGGTACAGAAAAATGGGAGGGTCCCAGCACCATTTTGAAGGAGGGCATGCAACCTCCTCCCTGTGCTGATTTTGGACCCGGCAACCCCATCTCCTGAGGCCTGGGAATATGTTCAAGATTGAAGGGGAATGCCACCCCCCTCCCCGGGCTGATTTCGGCCCCAGAGCTGCTTTCCCTCAGTGCCTTGCTCAACAAAAGGTGGGTGCCCTGGTGTTCACCTAGGGCACCCACCACACACACTGTCAATGCGGCCCAGGTGGGGCCCCTGTGGCACCAGCCAGCTCCCTGAGGACAGGATCAATATTTATATATGTTTACCTGCCCACATCAATGTGGGCACGTAAACAGATCTGAAGTCTGCTCCCAGAGGGCTAAAGCATATTTGAAGCTCCTGCCCACTGGAAGTGGACTTGGTGTTTGCTGCTACTTGGCTGAAGATTTAAAAGTGTTCCCACCAAGCAAGAGCAACACAGGTTTCTCTGCGCATGCTTCTGCGGGCAAGGAAACTATGTCCTGGGGTGGGCACCATGACCCTGCTGCTGAGCTGGCCCCGGGGGTGTGCTCCCTGGGGCCTTTAGAGGCTCAGGGAGGGGTGTTGCATGTCTCCCAAATGGTGGCCCCAGGGGCAGGCTTCCCTCTTCATGAATAATAAGATCAGCATCAGGGGTAGGCTCCCTAGGGTTCCTAATGGATTGGGGGTGCGGCATGCATCCCCTGCCTCATAAAAATTGTTTTTGGGCCTGGGGGTGGGCTCCCTGGGGACTCTGGAGGCTCCAGAAGGTGGGTAACGCAGCCCCCCCTTTATAGTCACAGCCCTGGTGGTAGGCTCCCCGGGGCTTATAATAAATAAATGCGTGCCAGCTACCATATGTTTTAGTGTCTTACTGGATTGCTGCATTTTGTGCCTTTTTTTGGCCCAGGTGAGGGGCCCCTCTCGTTCCCCCATCCTTAGGTTTAGAGGATCAGGGTATCCCTCCCCAGGAGTAGGTTCCCCATGGCTTATAGGGGGTCATTACAACATTGGTGGTAAAAGCCGCTTACCGCCGTGCAGAAGACCTCCAACACACCGCCGCGGCCGCGGAAATCCGCCACAGCTATTACGACCCACAGCTCGGAATCCGCAAAAATCCAGACACCCACACAAGTCCACCACACCAAAGGTCAGTGATAAACTGTTGAAAACAAAACCTCCACCGTCACGCCAACAGAAATACGCCCACACTATCACAACCCACGAATCCACGCAGCGGTCTTTCAACCGCGGTATTCCATTGGCAGTACACACCGCTGGGCTCAAAATACACACACATTTACAAAACACTACCACATTGGACAAGTATAAATACACACAACTGATACACATACACACACCACTCCCACACACCCAATACAATATAAAACACACACCCACATCACCCACAAACCCCTACTACCAAAACTTCTGAAAGAAGGCCAGAGAAAGACATCACAAACAACTACCAAGCATCCACAGGCACAAAATACCATCACCAACAGAATGTCCACGCACCTCACACAGCACACCACCACATATCAGCACACCTATCACCACACCCACCACCCCACACATCACCCACACCACCCCATGGCACGGCAAAGACACCCCAGGTTCTCTGAGGAGGAGCTCAGGGTCATGGTGGAGGAAATCGTCCGGGTAGAGCCACAGCCATTCAGAGCACAGGTGCAGCACACCTCCATAGCTAGGAAGATGGAGCTATGGCGAAGAATAGTGGACAGGGTCAACGCAGTGGGACAGCACCCAAGAAATAGGGATGACGTCAGGAAGAGGTGGAACGACCTACGGGGGAAGGTGTGTTCCGTGGTCTCAAGACACCAACTTGCGGTTCAGTGGGCTGGCGGCAGACCCTCACCTCCTCCCCCACAACTAACAACATGGGAGGAGCAGGTCTTGGCGATTCTGCATCCTGAGGGCCTCGCAGGAGTAGATGGAGGAATGGACTCTGGTAAGTCAAATCTTAACTATTACATCCCCCACCCTACCTGCATGCCAACACATACCCCCACCCTCACCCTCACCCCCATCACTCCAACTCCTCACAAATGTCCCAATATCACAAACCACCCATCCCAACACCAAGCCCTGCATGCAACACCAAAGCATGGACACCCATCACCAGAGCATGGCCACTGCACATACCCATACACCCCATAAACCACCATCACACAAGGTCCCACACAAGAATGAAAGCACTGGGGTACACGGTCACCCACCCATTGCACACCATAGCACACACAAATGGAATAAACATCCTTTTATACCCCTGCAGGACCCCTACCCAACGTCACCGGACAGGGGAGTCCACACATGTCCACACCACCAACAGAAGAGGCCCACAGTGATGACAGCAGCTCTGTCCAACTGGCTCTAGATGACCAGCTCGGCCAATCGGGGACCCCTGGACAATCGGTTCCCCTCACACAGTCACAAGCCACTACAGTCCTTTCTCCCTCTGGAAACACCAGCACAGCACCCACCCAGCGGGCCCATACCTCCGTCCCCAGGACACGTCAATCAGCAATGTGTCCACTACTACAGGGAACCCAGGCTAACCCACCACCCCAACAACAACAGGGACCTGGGGGTAGTGGTAGTGGGCACACGGTCCAGGGGACAGAGGCACAGAAACACAGGGGAACTGGGAGGGCTGCTGTGCGACAGGGGGAGGACAGGCCAAAGGAACCCACTCTCCACAAGGCCCTCTCCTCCATCATGGGAGCCTACCACCACTCTCAGGAGACGATGGCAACGGTACTCGCCAAGTTTCAGGAGATCCAGCGGCTGCAGGAGGCACAGTATTTGGGATTCAGGGAGGAACTCAGAACCATGAATTCCACCCTGGGCACCATCATAGGGGTGCTGAAGGAAGTACTCAACACCAGGAGGGACACTGTGGCACAACAAGGGGCCCCTGACACTAGCATGGACAATGAACTGCCCACCACCTCCGCCGGCGCTAGTGGACAGGAGGCCCCACCACAGGACCACCACACCAGCACCCCACCCCTTGCAGAGGGAGAACCACCCCGCAAGCGGTCCCTGAAATCCAGGACAAAGACAGAGAACGATGCCAAGACCCCCACCAAGAAATGAGACCACCCTGAATGTCATGTTTCTGTCCCACTTTGTCACCCTGTCCATCCTCAAACTGCCCCAGCTCCACTTCCTATGCCCATTTGGGCAATGCACCTGTGACACTAATAAACTGGACTCTGCCATGGACATTGCTCCACCATCCCCCCTCACCATTTTACAACCCCCTCCAATATTGAGCACTTAAATAAACACCCTTGAAGCACAAAACAATCTGGAGTCAGTGTGTGATTTTGAAATTGTGTATTAGCAATTACAGTGACAAAATGCTTTTTCAAATGTAATGTCAACATACCTATGTCACACAGCTCTAGTCCATGAAGAAACAAAGCAGATGTCACACAGTGGGACCCACATCTGTGACATCGTAAGGGAAAGTGACAACTCAGTGACCATACACTGGGTGAAAACGACAGACAGTAAAGAGGTAGTAGTGTTAAAGTACATGTAGTAGGCAGGTCTGTACTCTTACCTGTGTCTCGCTGGAAATATTGCAGGATCACCGAGTTCCTGTTGTCTATGTCTTCTTCTGCTTCCTCGTCTTCACTGTCCACAGGCTCCACAGCTGCAACAACACCGCCATCTGGACCATCCTCCTGCAGAAAAGGCACCTGTCATCGCAAAGCTAAGTTGTGAAGCATACAGCAGGCCACGATGATCTGGCACACCTTCTTTGGTGAGTAGAATAGGGATCCACCTGTCATTTGGAGGCACCAGAACCTGTCTTTCAGGAGGCCGAAGGTCCGTTCTATAATCCACTGAGTTCGCCCATGGGCCTCATTGTAGTGTTTCTCTGCCCTTGTCCTGGGATTCCTCACTGGGGTCAGTAGCCATGACAGGTTGGGGTAACCAGAGTCACCTGCAAATAGTAAGGCACAACTGTTAGACACACACTAACCTGTAGGGATATCCCCAGACCTAGACAACCATTCCTACTGTCTTGCTTCCAGGTGCTCACCTAAAAGCCACACACGGTGCCTCTGGAGTTGACCCATCACATAAGGGATGCTGCTATTCCGCAGGATGTAGGCGTCATGCACTGAGCCAGGGAACTTGGCATTCACATGGGAGATGTACTGGTCTGCCAAACACACCATCTGCACATTCATGGAATGATAACTCTTCCGGTTTCTGTACACCTGTTCACTCCTGCGGGGGGACCAAAGCCACATGTGTCCCATCAATGGCACCTATGATGTTGGGGATATGTCCCAGGGCATAGAAATCACCTTTCACTGTAGGCAAATCCTCCACCTGAGGGAAAACGATGTAGCTCCGCATGTGTTTCAGCAGGGCAGGCAACACTCTGGACAACACGTTCGAAAATATAGGCTGGGACATCCCTGATGCTATGGCCACTGTTGTTTGAAATGACCCACTTGCAAGGAAATGGAGTACTGACAGCACCTGCACTTGAGGGGGGATTCCTGTGGGATGGCGGATAGCTGACATCAGGTCTGGCTCCAGCTGGGTACACAGTTCATGGATTGCGGCACGGTCAAGCCTGTAGGTGATGATCACATCGCTTTCCTCCATTGTCGACAGGTCCACCAGCGGTCTGTACACCGGAGGATGCCGCCATCTCCTCACATGTCCCAGCAGATGGTGCCTATGAAGGACAACAGCGAGCACAGAGTCAACCAACTTAGAGGTACGTACACACAGCTTACACAGAACACGAATCATAATCTGAAAAGTGACCTGTTTGTGTGTTGAGTCTGGGCCTAGGTATGTGTGACGCAGTTAAAAATTAAGGGGGTCATTCTAACCCTGGCGGTCGGTGATAAAGCGGCGGCCAACCCGCCAACAGGCCGGCGGTCGAAAAAATGGAATTCTGACCCTGGTGGGAACCGCCAACACAGCCCGCCACATTAACACTCCGACCGCCACGGCGGTACAGACAAACAGCGCGGCGGTCACCGCCAACAGGCAGGCGGCAGACAATCTACCGCCCACACTATCATAACTCACCAATCCGCCACCTTGTCCGGGGCAGGAGCCCCGCCGATAAAAACACGGCGGAAACAGACTACGAACGGGAAAACGCTCACCGAAACACACTCCCCGAGTACGGAGGACAGCATGGAACCCGAATTAAACATCCTACCTGCTCTCGTCTACCTTCTCATCTACCACGAGTACGAACGCCGGCGCAGACGACAACGGTGAGTACTGCACCTACGACACACGGGAGGGGGGAGGAGGAAAGGTTACGCCAACACACATAAGCGCCCCCCCCCCCCAAACTTTGTACACACCAATGTGGAGCAACAATGCACAGTGACACCACCCAAACACCCCGGAAAAATGCAAAGACATAATTAAATTTTGAAGAAAAATTTATGTAAAAAATAGGCTCTGATAAATATAGGTTAACTATCCAAAATATCCATACCAAAATAATACTATATACACTGCCATGGAGAACCGAGGCAATTAGTCCTGTACATCAAAATGAAATCGAATAGTTCGTGGGCCACAGTGTAGCGACACAAGGGCAAAGCCCACACAGGAGACCTGAGTCCTTTGGAGAGAACACTGCAGGGGCTTCTGATGAAAAAACTACAGGCACCTCAGGGGGAAGGGAAGGGGGGGGGCACCACAGCCACATGAGTCCACGACGCCAGATCCACGAAGGGGCCACCATGGCCACTGTGCCATCCTGGGGAGTGCAAAGCCACAGTCTCTCAAGTCTCTACAGTGGGTGTGCTGCCCACTGTGCCATCCTGGGGAGTGCAAAGCCACAGTCTGTCAAGTCTCTACAGTGGGTGGGCTGCCCACTGTGCCATCCTGGGGAGTGCAAAGCCACAGTCTCTCAAGTCTCTACAGTGGGTGGGCTGCCCACTGTGCCACCCTGGGGAGTGCAAAGCCACAGTCCATCAGGTGGATGACAGTCTCCACTGGTCAAGGAGGAGGCATGGTGGGCACAGTGAACCCTAAACAGTGCTTGACAGGAAGGGCCCAGCGGAGCGGTGCTTGAGACGGCGGGGCCCAGCGGAGCGGTGCTTGACAGGAAGGGCCCAGCGGAGCGGTGCTTGAGACGGCGGGGCCCAGCGGAGCGGTGCTTGAGACGGCGGGGCCCAGCGGAGCGGTGCTTGACAGGAAGGGCCCAGCGGAGCGGTGCTTGAGACGGCGGGGCCCAGCGGAGCGGTGCTTGACAGGAAGGGCCCAGCGGAGCGGTGCTTGAGACGGCGGGGCCCAGCGGAGCGGTGCTTGACAGGAAGGGCCCAGCGGAGCGGTGCTTGAGACGGCGGGGCCCAGCGGAGCGGTGCATGAGACGGCGGGGCCCAGCGGAGCGGTGCTTGACAGGAAGGGCCCAGCGGAGCGGTGCTTGAGACGGCGGGGCCCAGCGGAGCGGTGCTTGACAGGAAGGGCCCAGCGGAGCGGTGCTTGAGACGGCGGGGCCCAGCGGAGCGGTGCTTGACAGGAAGGGCCCAGCGGAGCGGTGCTTGACAGGAAGGGCCCAGCAGAGCGGTGCTTGAGACGGCGGGGCCCAGCGGAGCGGTGCTTGACAGGAAGGGCCCAGCAGAGCGGTGCTTGAGACGGCGGGGGCCAGCGGAGCGGTGCTTGACAGGAAGGGCCCAGCGGAGCGGTGCTTGACAGGAAGGGCCCAGCGGAGCGGTGCTTGAGACGGCGGGGCCCAGCGGAGCGGTGCTTGACAGGAAGGGCCCAGCGGAGCGGTGCTTGAGACGGCGGGGCCCAGCGGAGCGGTGCTTGACAGGAAGGGCCCAGCGGAGCGGTGCAGAGACGGCGGGGCCCAGCAGAGCGGTGCTTGACAGGAAGGGCCCAGCGGAGCGGTGCTTGAGACGGCGGGGCCCAGCGGAGCGGTGCTTGACAGGAAGGGCCCAGCGGAGCGGTGCTTGAGACGGCGGGGCCCAGTGGAGCGGTGCTTGACAGGAAGGGCCCAGCGGAGCGGTGCAGAGACGGCGGGGCCCAGCGGAGCGGTGCTCTTCTGCACGGCGGGCCCTGTTCAGCGGTGCTCTTCTGCACGGCGGGCCCTCTTCAGCTGTGCCTGTCTTCACGACAGGGCCCTGTTCAGCGGTGCTCTTCTGCACGGCGGGGCCCTGTTCAGCGGTGCTCTTCTGCACGGCGGGGCCCTGTTCAGCGGTGCTCTTCTGCACAGCGGGGCCCTGTTCAGCGGTGCTCTTCCAGTAAGTCTAGGGAGCCAGACCTGGGCTGGACACCCTGCTCACTCGCCCTCCGACCGTGCAGTGGCAGGCCCCTTCGGGGACGGAGTCTTGGGCCCTTTGCTGTCGTCCCTTGCAGGCGGGATGGGGCTTGCGGGGCCCTCCTGCTCCGCGCTCCTGATGGATGACCTCTCCGCCCTGCTGCCCTTTCGCTCCTTAGATGGGGCTCTCGGGCCCTTGCCTCCCCTGGCTGTTGTGGCAGGTGAAGTGGCCGTTGTTGGCTCCTTGGGGGCAGCCATCTCAGTCCTCTCACGGCGGCCCTTCAGTTTACGTGTCCTCTTGCCTGGGGGTGGGCTGGATGTCCCCTTGCTGCTCAGTGAAGTATCACTGCCGCCAAAGGGTGGACTCCAGAAGCCATGCACCACTTGGACACTCGAAGCTGGACTGGTGGTGGCTGAGGTGCTCTTGGGACTCTTAACCGATGGAGGGGGTGGGTCAGGGGAGGGAAAGAGGTTAAGATTAGAGAGTTAATATTTCTTAGGACCAAGGTAAAGGGTAGGAGTAGTAGTGATGGAAGTGGAGGAAGAGGATGTGGTTGTAGGAGAGTCAGGTGTGCTGTCTTTGGGTGCAGGTGACTGAGACGTAGGCTGTTGTGAGGTGGTTGGCTGTTGTTTGGGTGTCTGCCTGCGTTTATGTGTCTTGGAAGAGGGGGTGACAGACACAGTGGGAGAGGACACAGGGGACGTGTAGATGGCAGTGGGGGTGGTGACTGCATGTGTGAGGACTGTAGTGGAGGGTGTGCTGGTGATGGAAGCACTGGCTGATGGTGGTGTGCATGCAGGTGTGAGTGTAGATGTCACAGGGAGGGAGGAGGGAGACGACGACGAGGGGGACACAGAGGTGGCAGTGACTGTTGGAATGTCTGCATCTGGGTGTTGCTGGGGTGAATGCTTGGGTGTCCTGTGGTGCTTGTGTCTGGATGATCTTGCCTTGGGTGTTGAGGTGTGTGCAGGCTGGTCTGATGGTGTGGATGGGATAGGCTGAGGAACAGGAGACAGAGAAAGGGTGGAGGCAGTTAGAAGAGGGAGACTGGAGACAGGGACAATGGCTGCCGTCAGTGCTGAGGCCAGAGCAGTGAAAGATCGTTGATGGGCAGCCTGACCCGAATGAATGCCCTCCAGGTAGGCATTGCTCCGATGCACCTCCCTTTCCACCCCCTTGATGGCATTCAAAAGGGTAGTCTGCCCAACAATGAGCGTCCTCACGAGGTCAATGAGCTCCGCACTGAGGGCAGCAGGGGTAACTGGGGCAGGGGCTGAGGTGCCTGGGGCGAAGGAGAAGCCCGCCTTCCTGGGCGAGCGGGCACGGAGCGAAGGCTGAGGGGCTGCTGGGAGGGCGGAGCTGGAGCGCTGGGTGGCGGCTGTACCTGTTGAGGCGGGGGGCACGGATGTTGCCGCCACCGCTAGGGAGCTCCCAAACGAGGACGTGTCCGTGTCGCTGGTGTCTTCACCGGTCCCCGTTGTGGTGCTCCCCTCGCCCTCCGGATCACTGGTGCCCTCGGTGTCTGTTCCAGTGCCCACCGGGGCCTTGTGACTTGCAGCTCCCTCGTGCTCCGACGCCAATTCTCCTCCGCCTGATGATGCTAATGCACAAGAAGACAAAGAATAAGGGTGGGGGGAGAAATAAAACAAAGTTGAGTGCATGCCTTGTCAATACCGTTGGCGGAGAGGACAGACACAGGTGCCTCATGCACTAAGCCGCGAAATTGGGGTACACTACTCAGTACTTCTGACTAGGCCAACAGGTCTAGGGACAACAGACGCGCACATGGGTGATGCAGGACCATGGATAGCTGTACTTGGCACCCTACAGAGGTGGGGGGCGGGGGCACAGGGCCATGTCTAAGGGAGGGGACTACACTACAGAAAGCGCCCTGGCCTACTGTCACCCACAGCCCTCCTCCCCCACCCAGACGCCTCAACTGCGCTTAAGGATAGCAGAATGTGCAGATACTCACCCCCTTGTGTCTGCTGTGATGTCCTCAAGCGCCCATCCAAATCAGGGTAGGCCACCGCCAGGATCCGGGACATCAGGGGGGTCAGGGTACGACTGGCCCCCCTCCTAGGTCGGGAGGCCATCCCCAGCAGTGACTCAGCGGTCTTCCTGGTCCCGCGGCGGATGTCCTCCCACCTCTTGCGGCAGTGGGTGCCCCGTCTGACGTGGACCCCCAGGGCCCGGACTTCCTTGGCGATGGCACGCCAAATCTCGACTTTCTGATGGGCGCTGACCTATGTGACATGTACAGGGTGGGAAGGAAACATTCATCAGTTTACTGCATGTTAGTTGTGATTGGCCCCCCCTCCCCAACCTTGCCATATGGCACATGCTCTCATCTGTCGTGCGTTGCACTCCTCCATCGCCCCCCCCAACAACTTACATCCACCCCACTCCACACAGGCATCGCCCATTCCATGTGCACCCGGTGTACTTACCTGTTGGTCTGGAGGACCGTAGAGTAACGCATACTGGGGGAGGACCCCATCCATGAGCTTCTCCAACTCTTCAGACGTGAAGGCAGGGGCCCTTTCCCCAGTCGCAGCAGCCATTGTCACTTCCAGACCGAGGTCACAGCAGCACTTGCAGTATAGGCCCTCTCCTGTGGATGATCAGGTCTCGAGTGATTAAGCAGATAGAAAATGGCGGTCACGCCCGCGGCGGTGCGTACCGCGGCGGTGCGTACCGCGACTGCCGGCGCACCTCGTAATTGGCTCCTGAAACCCATAGGCTTCAATGTTAACCAATGCGTTTTCGTATAGCGGTCTTCGACCGCCTACCGCCACGGTGGGCCCCGCCAGCGCATTGACCTCACATCCCATTGTCCCACTTCACAGGTCAGGCCGCCGCCATTTCAAGGGTCCACATGGCATAATTTGTACTGCGTCACACAGGCCTAGGCCTTGCATTGCCACACATACACGCCTTTCAATACATAGATAACCGTGTACTATGCAAGTTCTGGTGAACGTACCTGTGATTTGCTTGACTCTGTGCTCCATGTTGTCCTTCCTAGGCACCGTCCGCTGGGACTTGCGAGGAGAAGGATGAATCCTCGCGTGTACCGCCCGCTGGTGGACCTGTCGACAATGGAAGAACGCCACATCATCCTACGATACCGACTTGACCGTGCCACTATACATGAACTGTGTGCCCAGATGGAGCCAGCCCTGATGTCCCCCATCCGCCAACCCACAGGAATTCCTCCTCTGGTGCAGGTGCTGTCAGTCCTCCATTTTCTTGCAAGTGGCTCATTCCAGACAACAGTGGCCATGTCATCTGGAATGTCTCAGCCCATGTTTTCAAAAGTTTTGTCTAGAGTGTTGTCTGCCCTGACGAAACACATGCGGAGTTACATTATATTCCCTGAGGAGGTTGATTTGGCCACTGTGAAGGGTAATTTTTATGCCCTTGGACATATTCCCAACATAATTGGTGCCATTGATGGAACCCATGTGGCCTTAGTCCCCCCAAAAGACGATGAGCAGGTGTACAGAAACAGGAAAAATTACCATTCTATGAACGTCCAGGTGGTCTGTTTGGCTGACCAGTACATCTCCCATGTGAATGCCAAGTTCCCTGGTTCAGTGCATGACGCGTATGTGATGCGTAATAGCAGCATCCCTCATATGATGGAACAGCTACAGGGACAACGTGTGTGGCTAATAGGTGACTCTGGTTACCCCAACCTGCCTTGGCTATTGACCCCAGTGAGGAATCCCCGGACCAGGGCAGAGGAACGGTACAATGAGGCCCATGGGCGAACTAGGAGGATCATAGAATGGACCTTTGGCCTCCTGAAGGCCAGGTTTAGGTGCCTGCATATGACAGGGGGATCCCTGATGTACTCACCAAAGAAGGTGTGCCAGATCATCGTGGCCTGCTGTATGCTTCACAATCTGGCATTGCGACGTCAGGTGCCTTTCCTGCAGGAGGATGGTCCAGATGGTGGTGTTGAAGCAGCTGTGGAGCCTGCGGAGAGTGAAGAGGAGGAAGACTCTGAGGACGACACAGACAACAGGGACAGAGTTATCCAACAGTATTTTCAGTAGCACACAGGTAAGAATCACCCACGCCATTTTACTTTTCCTGAAAGCCTCCTGCATCTCAACTTTGTCTATTACCCCCCAGTTCTTTTAAACTGATGTTTGATTTTCCCTTCCCTTTTCAGTGCTGTATGACCCACTGCGTGACTTCTGCTTGGTTAGCCCATGGACTAATGCTTATTGATCTCGGTATGTGTTCAGCACAATGTTAACAGAACATAATTGATCTGTAATGTGTTATACATTTGTAAATAATACAGGCTGACTCCTGATTGATTTCAGTGCATTGAGTGATTTATTTTTTGTGCTAGATAATGGTACATGATATTAACACGGTGATGGGTGGGGGTGGAGTAATGTCCATGGCAGAGTCCAGTTCTCAGTCTCACAGGTGCATTGTCCATATGCCTGTGGAAGGATGGAGCAGGGGCAGTTCAAGGTTGGACAGGGTGGCAATGTGGAACAGTGGGATGACTTCAGGGGGTATCTCATGCTGGCGGGGGTCTTGACATCCTACTCTGTCGATTTTTTAGATCTCAGGCTCCTCTTGCGGGGTGGTTGTTCTTCAGCAGGAGGTGGGGTTCTGGTGGCCTGTCGTTGTGGTGGGGCCTCCTGTCCACTTGCGCCGGCGGAGGTGGTCGGCTGTTCCTGGTCCGGGCTAGTGACAGGGGCCCTGTGTGGTGCCACATGGTCCCGCAACGTGTCTTCTATCCGGTTGAGGGCCTGGACTATGCTCCCCATAGCGGTAGAGATGTTGGTGAGTTGATTGGTGTACCCCATATAGCGTTCCTCCTGCTGTGCCTGGATCTCCTGGAACCTGGCCAGTACCGTCGCCATCGTCTCTTGGGAGTGGTGGTAGGCTGCCATGATGGTGGTGAGGGCCTCTTGGAGAGTGGGTTCCCTGGGCCTCTCCTCCCCCCCCGTCGCACAGCAGCCCTCCGAGTTGCCCGGTTTCCCCCGGCCTCTGTCCCCTGGACGGTGTGCCCACTACCACTGCCCCCAGGTCCCTGTTGTTGTTAGGGTGGTGGGTTAGCCTGGGTGCCCTGTAGTGGCAGACACACCACTGATTGACCTGTCCTAGAGACAGAGGCCCTCATTCTGACCTTGGCGGGCGGCGGAGGCCGCCCGCCAAAGTCCCGCCGTCAGGTTACCGTTCCGCGGTCGAAAGACCGCGGCGGTAATTCTGACTTTCCCGCTGGGCTGGCGGGCGGTCTCCTTCAGACCGCCAGCCAGCCCAGCGGGAAAGAGGCTTCCACGATGAAGCCGGCTCGGAATCGAGCCGGCGGAGTGGAAGCTGTGCGACGGGTGCAGTTGCACCCGTCGCGTATTTCACTGTCTGCGCAGCAGACAGTGAAATACATTTAGGGGCCCTCTTACGGGGGCCCCTGCAATGCCCATGCCAGTGGCATGGGCACTGCAGGGGCCCCCAGGGGCCCCGCGACCCCCCCTACCGCCATCCGGATCTCGGCGGTCCGACCGCCGGGATCTGGATGGCGGTAGGGGGGGTCAGAATCCCCGCGGCGGTGCAGCAAGCTGCGCCGCCGCGGAGGATTCAATGGGGCCGCGGTACACTGGCGGGACCCCGCCAGTGGTGCCGGTCCGACCGCGGCTTTACCGCCGCGGTCGGAATCCCCATTGAAGCACCGCCGGCTTGTCGGCGGTGCTCCCGCGGTCCTCCGCCCTGGCGGTCAAAGACCGCCAGGGTCAGAATGAGGGCCAGAGGCATGGGCCGGCTGGGTGGGAGCTGTGCTGTTGTTCCCAGAGGGGGTTGGGTCTGCTGTGGCCTGTGGCTGCCTGAGGGGAACCGACTGTCCAGAGGTCCCCGATGGTCCGGGCTGGTCATCAGGTTCCAGGTCGACAGAGCTGCTGTCATCACTGGGGGCCTCTTCCGGGGGGGGGATGGACATTTCTGGACCCTCCTGACCGGTGTGTTGCTGTTCGGGTTTTGCATGGGGTAAGAGAGTATGGTTATTGTTTCTGTGTGTGCTATTGCGTGTGATTTATGGGTGCCCTTGTCCCCCAGTGCTGGCATTCCCTTGGCGGAGGTGTTGTGGGGGTGTTTGGGGGGGGGGGTATGTGCAGTGGTCATGCTTAGGTGATGGGTGTCCATAGTTTGTGGTGGCATGCAGGGGTTGGTGTTGGGTGGGTTGTGCTGGAGAGACATTCTCAGGGAGGATGTGTGATGGGGGGTTGGGGGTGAGGGTGGGGGTGGGGGTTAGCATGCTGGGGGGGGTGAAGTAGTTGAGTTTGTACTTACCAGAGTCCATTCCTCCGTGTACTCCAGCGAGGCCATCAGGATGCAGGATGTTTAGTACCTCTTGCTCCCATGCTGTGAATTCGGGGGGAGTGGGTGGGGGTCCCCCGCCAGTCTTCTGCACTGCGATGTTGTGTCGCGAGACCATCGAGCACACCTTTCCCCGTAAGTCGTTCCAGCGTTTGCGGATGTCATCTCGATTTCTGGGATGCTGTCCCACCGCGTTGACCCTGTCCACGATCCGCTGCCATAGCTCCGCCTTCCTGGCTATAGTGGTGTGCTGCACCTGTGAGCCGAAGAGCTGGGGTTCAACTCTTATTATTTCCTCCACCATGACCCGGAGTTCTTGGTCCGAAAACCGTGGGTGCCTTTGGGGTGCCATGGGGTGGTGGGGATGAGGTGTGGGGTGGTGTGTGTGGTGATGAGTGTGTTGGTGTGTGGTGCTTTGTGCTTCTATGTGGTGTGTGTGATGGTGTAGTGTGCCTCTGTGTGATGTAGCTCTCTATTCTGTGATGTGTCTCTCTCTCCTTCCTCTCTGATCTTCGGTCGTAGGGGTTTGTGGGTGATGTGGGTGTTTGTTTTATAGTTGCTTGGATGTGTGGGAGTGTTGTTTGTATGTGTGTCAGGTGTGTGTTTTTCAAATTGTCCAATGTGGTTGTGTTTTGTAATGGTGTGTGTATTTTGACCGCGGCGGTGTGTACCGCCAATGGTATACCACGGTTGAAAGACCGCCGCGTGGATTCGTGGGTCAGAATGGCATGGGCGTGTTTGTGTTGGCGTGGCGGTGGAGGTTTGGTCATCTCCAGTTTTCCGTGGCCCGCTGATGAGGCGGCCTTCCTTGGATGTCGGGTTTTTGACGGTTTCACAGTTGGTGGTCAGAATGACCGTGGAGGTTTACCGCGGCCGCGGCGGTAGAATGGCGGAGTTCTGACCGGCGGTAAGCGCCTTTTACCGCCAAGGTCAGAATGACCCCCTAAGCCATGTGGGCCCCTGAAATAGCGGCTGCCTGACCTCTAAAGTGGGACAATGGGATGTGAGGTAACTGCGCTGGTGTTGTACACCCTCGCGGTAGCAGGTCGAAGACCGCGGCGCAATGCTGCATTGGTTAACATTGGACCCTATGGGGGCCAGGAGCCAATGACGATGTATGCCGGCGGTGACGGTATGCACCGCCGCGGACGTGACCACCATTTTCTATCTGTTCAATCACTCGATACCTGATCTTCAACAGGAGAGGACCTACACTGCAAGTGCTGCTGTGACTTTGGTCTGGAAGAGACAATGGCTTGAGTGTCTGGGGAAAGGGCCCCTGCCTTCACATCGGAGGAGTTGGAGAGACTCATGGATGGGGTCCTCCCCCAGTACACGCTACTTGACGGTCCTCCAGACAAACAGGTAAGTACACTGGGAGCATGCTGTATGGTCTGTCTGGAGTGGGGTGGATGAAAGATGGGGAGGAGAATGAGGCGTGCATGAAACGACGATGAATGCATGTGCCACATGGCAAGGGTAGGGATGGGGGCCAATGACTGTGACGGTGCAGTTGGTAATAAAATTTCTCTTCCTCCTGTACAAATCATGTAGGTCAGCGCCCACCAGAGAAAAGATATTTGGCGTGCCATCGCCAGGGACGTCCGGACCCTGGGGGTCTACCACAGACGGAGCACCCACTGACAGAAAAGATGGGAGGACATTCGCCGCTGGAGCAAGAAGACAGCGGAGGGTCAGCTGGGGATGGCCTCCAAACGTGGGAGGGGTGCCCGTCGCACCATGACGCCACTGATGTTCAGGATCCTGGCGGTGGCGTACCCGGAGTTGGATGGGCGCTTGAGGGCATCACAGCAGCCACAAGGGGGTGAGTACATTCTCATCCTGCTGATTTTGCACGCAGTGGAGGTGTCTGGGTGGGGGAGGTGGGCTGTGGGTTTCCCTAGGCCAGGGCAAGTTTAGTAGGCAAGGTCCCTCCGAAAGGCAGGCCATGTGGCACCCCATCTCTGTGGAGTGCCAAGTACACCTAGTAATGCCCCTGTGTCATCCATGAGTGCAGATGTCGTCCATAGCCTTGTAGGCCATGTCCCAGGGATTGAACAGTGGAGCCCAAGAGCGCCGCGTAGTGCAGGGGGCTTCTGTGTCTGTCGTGTCCACCAACGGTAGCGGTAATGCATGCACTCAACATGTCTTTCTTCTGTTGTCCCCCCCCCCTTTTTGTGGTCTCCCTGTTCTTGTGTGCATTAGCATCATCAGGCGGAGGAGAGGTGGCACCGGAGCAGGAGGGAGCTGCATCCCACATGGCCCTGGAGGGCGAGACAACGGACTCAGAAGTCACCAGTGGGACGGAGGGCGAAGGGAGCTCCACGGTGGGGACAGGAGCTGACACCAGTGACACGGACTCGTCCTCTGATGGGAGCTCCCTTGTGGTGGCGGCACCATCTGTGCCCCCAGCTTCTACAGGTACAGCCGCCACCCCCCCACCAGCACTGCCCTCCCAGCAGCCCCTCAGCCTTTGCCCCGTGCCCACTCACCCAGGAGGGTCGGCATCACCTTCACCTAAGGCACCTCAGGCCCTGCCCCAGTCACCCCTGCTGCCCTCAGTGAGGAGGCCATTGACCTCCTCAGGTCCCTCACTGTTGGGCAGTCTACCATTTTGAATGCCATCCAGGGTGCAGAAAGGCAGTTGCAACAAACAAACGCATTCCTGGAGGGCATTCATTCTGGTCAGGCGGCCCTTCAGCGAGCTTTTCGGACTCTGGCCTCAGCACTGATGGCAGCCATTGTCCCTGTCTCTAGCATCCCCCCTCCAGCTTCCTCCACCCAGACCCAATCCCCTGTACCCCAGCCTATCCAAAGCACACCTTCAGACCAGCATGCACACACGTCAACACACAAGAGAAGCTCAGGCAAACCTAAGCACCACACATCCCACAGGCACTCACGCAAGCATCACACACATGCAGACACACCAACATCCAATGCCTCCACTGTGTCCCCCTCCTCCTTGTCTCCCTCCTCCCTCCCAGTCTCGTCTACACTCACACCTGCATGTACTACATCTACAGCCACTACTGCCATCACCAGCACAAACACCACCACACCCAGCTCACGTGCAGTCACCACCCCCACTACCATTCACACATCCCCTGTGTCCTCTCCCAGTGTGTCTGTGACGCCACCTCCCAAGAAACACAAACGCAGGCACACAATCACCCAACAGCCATCCACCTCACGACAGCCTCCAGCACATGCACCTTCACCCAAAGTCACCAAACGAACACCTCCTACAGCCACCACCTCTTCCTCCACTCCCAAACCCCCTCCAGCTACCCGTCCCAGTGTCTCCAAAATACTTTTCCTGTCCAACCTTGACCTCTTTCCCACACCTCCCCCACCCCGTCCATCTCCTAGGTCCCGAACTAGCACCTCAGCCACAACATCTCCGGGACCAGTGGTGCCTGTACTCACCGGAAAATGGAGTGCACCGGCCACCAGGGCAGCCAGTGTGGCACGGAGCCACAGTACGGACAGTCCCCCAACTGTCAAGCATCAGAAGTTGGCCAGTGCCCGGTGGGAGAGGGGGAAGACTTCAGCCACCAAAGCCGCTCCCAGGGGTGCCGGTGGGAGTGTGGAGTCAGCTGCGACACCTTCCAAGGTGGGGAAGGGCCACAAGAAACCCCGCAAGTCTGGGAAGAGCAGCACGGCGGAGAAGATCGCCATCATCCCCGCTGCCCAGGAGGCCACCGCCATCATCCCCGCTGTCCAGGAGGCCACCGCCAGGACCTGCCCTGGAGGCCACCGCCAGCACCTGCCCCGCTGCCCAGGAGGCCACCGCCATCAACCCCTCTGCCCAGGAGGCCAGCACCTGCCCTGCTGCCCAGGAGGCCACAGCCAGCACAAGCCCCGCTGGGCTAGAGAGGACCACCAGCAGAAGCCCCGCTGGGCTAGAGAGGACCGCCAGCACAAGCCCCGCTGGGATAGAGAGGAACACCAGCAGATGAGTAATTGCAGAGGAACCCGCCGCCTCAAGCACCGCTGAACAGGGCACCGCTGCCACAAGCACCGCTGAACAGGGCACCGCCGCCTCAAGCACCGCTGAACAGTGCACTGCAGCCCCAAGCACTGCTGAACAGGGCACTGCCCCCACAAGCACAGCTGAACAGGGCACCGCCGCCTCAAGCACCGCTGAACAGGGCACCGCTGCCTCAAGCACCGCTGAACAGGGCACCGCCGCCACAAGCACCGCTGAACAGAGCACCACCGCCTCAAGCACCGCTGAACAGGGGACCGCCGCCTCAAGCACCGCTGAACAGGGCACCGCCGCCTCAAGCACCGCTGAACAGGGCACCGCCGCATCAACCACCTCTGAGCAGGGCACCGCCGCCTCAAGCACCGCTGAACAGGGCACAGCCGCATCAAGCACCGCTGGCCCATGAGCGCCAAGGGCACTGCCGCTGCTGAGTCCATCACAAGCAGGATGAAGCACTCTGGGCACAAAGCCCCCTCCAGAACTAGTGGAGACTGTCATCCACTACCTCTGTCCTTAGCAGGATGAAGCACTCTGGGCACAAAGCACCCTCCAGAACCAGTGGAGACTGTCAGCCACTACCTCTGTTCTTAGCAGGATGAAGTACTCTGGGCACAAAGCCCCCTCCAGAACCAGTGGAGACTGTCATCCACTACCTCTGTCCTTAGCAGGATGAAGCACTCTGGGCACAAAGCACCCTCCAGAACCAGTGGAGACTGTTATCCACTTGAGAGACTGTGGCTTTGCACTCCCCAGGATATAGCAGTGGGCAACCCACCCACTGTAGAGACTTGAGAGACTGTGGCTTTGCACTCCCCAGGATGCAGCAGTGGGCAACTGACCCACTGTAGAGACTTGAGAGACTGTGGCTTTGCACTCCCCAGGATATAGCAGTGGGCAACCCACCCACTGTAGAGACTTGAGAGACTGTGGCTTTGCACTCCCCAGGATGCAGCAGTGGGCAACCCACCCACTGTAGAGACTTGAGAGACTGTGGCTTTGCACTCCCCAGGATGCAGCAGTGGGCAACCCACCCACTGTAGAGACTTGAGAGACTGTGGCTTTGCACTTCCCAGGATTGAACAGTGGGCATGTGACCCCTCATGGATTTGGCGTTGTGCACTCAACCGGCTGAGGTGCCCCCCCTTTCCTTCCCCCTGAGATACCTGTTTTCTTGCTCTCTGATGCCCCTGCAGTGTTCTCTTTGTCATGGTCGGGGATCTTGTGTGGGCCTCGCCCATACCGTGATGGCCCTGTGTTCCACGGACTTCATTGGAGCACTACCTGGACTACTAAGCTTGGTGTATATTTTGTTTATAGTGTATATATATATTTTTGCGTACTTGATTTTAATATATTACAATGGTTACACTAATTTGCTTTTGTCTTTGCATTCGTCCGCCAGGGTTGTAAAGACCACCATAATAAATAAATGTGGCCTGGTAACCAATTTTTTTTCCAATCCTGCAAGAGTCTTGCGGGATCACAGCATTTCTCTGAAACTCTTGCAAGGCCAACTGAAAAAATTTACAAACATATATTGAAAAAAAGTTAGACCTTACATACTGTTATGAAAACATACATTCAAGTTTACAATAAAAGCCAAAAAGTTAAGGTACACAAGCATTTGCAATTTCTCTGTTATAGTTCCATTACGAAACTGCAATTAATAACACTCACAACCATTATTATAAATTCTACAAAACAACAGTCACTGTCTTTTGCTCACACACCACATTTACCTATTGTATGATGCAATTTGTAGTTGATGATGTATAATCTATAGTAGTTATATATTTTGAAAGAACAAGTGGAACTTTTAGTCACCAGAGTGGCTACGGTTGAAGATGACATATAGTCCTACTAAGCTATTTTTGTAGCCCAGCTAATGAGTTCAGCCAATCATATTTAATGTGACATTTCTTTTTCTGTATTTTATTTGTTTATTGACTTCCATTATCATGTGACCATAAATGGGTTTTTCATTTGTTCATGTAGTTAAAATGAAACTTTACATAAGCCGTCTAGTCTATTTATTTGGGCTTCCTTGCTACTTTGAGTAGTATTGTGCTAAATATGAAGCCCAAAGTACACAGATATCACAAGGTTGTTGGCCCTTATAACTTTATAATGACTTCGTAACTTCACTTGGAAAGGCAAAAAGTATAATCTAAACACTAATTTATCTTCATGGCAAATTAAATCAAAATGCATTCAACCATATCTGCACGATGCCGAATACAAATGATTATAGGCAATCCATTTGGGGAAAAATCTCTTTTTGGACCCTCCCCCGTTTTACCTGTAGATCCCCTTAAGAGATCCCCTTAAGGATTGACACGAAAATTCCCATCGTCTCAAAAAGTAGAAAACGCCATATGTCTGGAAAGTTGAGTGGATTAGGAAATACTTTAAATTCTATCATCATTTTCTCAAGTTAGTTCAAAATTTAAAAAATAAACTGCCCTGGAGAGTAACTGTTCATTTGCCTACATTTTGGACATAACGATCTGTTCCAAAATATCCTGTTGATCTCTCCACAACCTGCAAGATTACTCTTGTGTAGACTGGGTCACGTTTTTACCTTCAAATTGAGGTAAAGAAATACAAAACAGGGGAAAATGTAGAAAAGTCTTCTTGATGCTTGGTTTCAAAGAAAGAAACATTCAGCTGGTGTAAAAGAAAAAAGGGATCCCATACGTGTTTATTAATAAGATTTTTGATTTGCAATTCATCAAATCTAATATCACTGATGACTCAATTACCATATTGATCAAGACAGAGAGCCTGTTTGTTTTAATCTCAGTATTCCAGGAATCCTTTTGATATTTTGCAGATAAATACTTGTTATACAATCGAAATGTTGACCTATTAGTTGAAGTATAGTGCATATATAACTCTGTGGTGTTGAGCGCCTAAGATGTAACAGTTTTGCGAACAGTTGCTGTACTAAAGATGTCTAACTTGGCAAGCTACATACCTGAATATACTACTCAGCCACAGAATGGAAGAGGAACCAACTTTGCCTTAAATGCAGCCAGAGCTTAAGTAACTATTCTATGGTCAATTAAGAAATATTTTAAGCCCATAGACTGCCACCTTTTTAACGCCTAAGTGATGCTAATTGGTCCACCCAGCTAAACCCCTTATGAAATATTTACCCAAATAGGCGTAAATGTTAACGCCATATTTCCATTGTCAGAAGAAGGTATATATATTGTGAGGCTGTGGATTATTAGTGGGTGTGGATGGAAGTACACCACAAGTAGTAATATCACTATGTTGTTAGCTTCTGTAAAGTCTTCAGTAATTTAAACCTGAGCTCATCCCCTGGTAACTTTGGCACAGAACAGACAAGCTTAATTTACGAAAATATGAAAAACATTTAGAGGTACCCCAACAGTTAAAAAGTCGAAAACACAGCAAAATTGGATTGGACTGGGGGAAAGTGGGTTTGATTAAGTGAGGTGGAAGCTTGTTTGCTATATAACTTGCAGACTGAGGAAAGCCATCCTCCGAGTTTGGTGACAGAGAAAATAGTATGTGTACAGTATGCTGATGATATTTTCATCTTGAGCCAAATGCCTATTGGCCTGTAACGGACCATGAATGCACTAAAAGCCTACATGGACCAGCAAGGCTTAGAAATGAACTCAAGTAAAACCAAAGTGGTATGCCTGATCAACACAAAGTACAAATCACTTACTTGGTTCATTAAGGGCAAACAGGTTGAGTTAGCAGCTACATACAAGTACTTGGGCATCAATATGGAGCATCAGATGTCCTTTAAACAACACGTGGTTCTCCTACAGGCAAAAGCACATTCTCTAATATTCTCATTTAAGTTGTTGAAAAAGAAACTCAGCTGCCCGTCATTTGGTCACATACTAACTTTAATGGAAGATTCCAACAGTGGCATATAGTATGGAAATAATGCACAGTGGGGAAACGGAAATGCTCAACCAGCTTCAAACAAAAGCCTACAAAGCAGTATTCTCCTTACCATAATCATTGTTACCAGCTCAGGTTTGTCTCAAATTCGGCTTAAATTAAAAATGACAAAGAATGAATGCCTTTATCAAATTATGCTGTAGACTGTGTGCCTCTGAGTGTGGCTCTCAGAATAAACTATGGTGGATGGAAATCGAGGAGCAAATGAGGAATAAACTAAAACAATCATAAGTAGAATACTTATGACAGGCAATTGAAGAATTACTCATCTGAGATGCATGAGCCAGCAACATGGAAAGAGCAGCCCTTTTGTCGAGTAATCAACTCCTCAACTAAATATATGTCAAGAATTACTTTGCAAAGAGATGGCACACTTGGACTGTAATCAACACTTATAGTAGTTTGAGACCCCAGGCGTATATGACAGCCCATTTTTCACCTGCTTTAAAACACCAGTTCATGTTATATTGTTTTGGGCATCTAGGGCCAGATATATTAATTATCTGGATAGTGATTACCTTAATTGCAGATTTCTGCGAATCGCAGTTAGGCAATGGCTATTTGAATGGATGCTCTTAAAAAATGTTTGCGAATGGGTCACCACCTACTTGAAGTAGGTGGTAAAATGCGAATGTTGTGCAACTGCATTTTGGTCACAAAACATTCTTTCATACCTCTGCGATTTGGTATTAGGAAAGGACACCCTTGACACGACCCTTCCTAATTCCGAATCAGTATGTAATCGCACTTCCAATTTGTGATTTGGTAACAAGTTACTGAATGGCAAATTGGGGTTCATGCATACCAAAATGCATTTTTGCGATCGGAAACACCCTGATTGGGCCCTTTGCGATCGCAAAATGCATGATACATCTGGCCTTTAGACATTATAGATCTTATTACAACTTGGAAGGGCCCATCACCTAACCCATGCTGTCGTCTATGGGTAATCAGTATCATGCATCCTATGTACCTGCCCAGCTGGCGTGGCACAAAGGAAAAAGCTACTCAAGCCAGCATTTTTGAAACTTCACATCTGCACCCGCACACAAGCCGTAACCAGGATGTCTACCCCCTTGCTTGCCAGGGAATAGCATTTTTAAAACTGGTGACGAAGAAACTCAGCGATACTGGGACAGAGATTGGACACGGTCAGCGTACACTTTAAAATGCTCCCCATACAAAGCTTATGCACTTTACAATTAATAATAAGGTAATACAAGATAAAAAGAAGCACCTTACAGCTCAAAGAGGCACCCCTTGCCTCAAGTGGGTCCTAGGTGTGTAAAAATAAAATCCATCTACTACCCCAGAAACGGTAATAAAAACTCTCCTCTTGCACAATCAGAGGATGGGCCCACAACGATTATGATAAAAAATATTTTATCTTTCCTCAATATTTCAAAAGGGAAATGCTTGTAAATAAATAGGTAAGATAATATTTATCTAGTGCGATAAATGGAAAAAACGTAGAGACTCTTAAGCATCTAATCAAACAACTTATATAGAAACTATACAATGATCTATGAACATGTAAAGCGTAGAACAATATACCCATATATATATATATATATATATACATATATATATATATATATATATATACATACATACACATATACATTATTATATATATACTCATACATACATCTACACATATATACATATATGTATTTAACCGTAAGTAAAATATATATTTGTTAAAACAAGCGTAAAGAGTTTGTATATATTTTAGGATTTTTTTTTTATTATACCTATATGTGTAAAGAAATACACATATTTAGATATAGATGCATGTAATACAATGATAAATGTATACATATAGAGGGATATGCAGTCCATTGCTGTTTGTGTATGGTGGTTATGTAGGAAAGGACAACTCTTGAGTAGTCTTCTGAAGATAAGATAGTTATGCATAGATCTTATATCTGGGGGTAATGAATTCCATAGTTTGGCGCTTCAACAGAGGAAGATGTACCACCTATTGTTTTTTACTTGTATGGTGGCCTTTTGAGGTGGTGCAGATCATTTTGTATTGGAGTGGGGCAGATTGTTTTGGATTGGAGTGGGACAGATATTTTGAATTTAAGTGGGGCAGACTGTTCTAGATTGAAGTGGGGCAGATTGGAATGGGGCAGATTGATTTAGAGTGGGGAGGAATGGAGTGCGTAAAATTAGAGTGGGGCAGATTGTTTTGAATTGGAGTTTGGTGAATTGGAGTGGATTGGATTGGACTGGGTGAGTGGTTTGGATTGGAGAGAAGTGGATTGGATTAGACTGAGGTGGATCGGACTGAAGTTGGGTAGATTAGGGTGTTCTGCCCCATTATAAGAATCATTTCTGAAATCACAGATAAGAAAGAAGAAAATAAGTTACTTATCTGTAACTGCAGTTCGCCAGTATTGGTATCTTTCATAGATTCACATGCTTGAATCATTCCCGGTCGTCGGGGGAACATAAAAAGAAGCATATATCACTACCATGGCTATATTGGCAATGAAAAAGTCAGTTTAATAGTCTACCTATGTCCTTTTAAAGAAAGGACCAAACTTAAATTATAACCAATCAGGCAACAGCACCCTCTAGAACACTCCCAACAGAGGCTGAGTCCCTCAGATTTTCGAGCATGAGTAGGAATAAATTATCTTAAACTATAAGGGGAGCCTCTCCGTGGAGGAGGGTGGGTTGCATGTGAATCTATGAAATATACCAATATTGGAGAACTACAGTTACAGGTAAGTCACTTATTTTCTTCTCCAGTTTTGGGTATTTCATAGATTCACATGTTAGAATCAGAGTAGCAAGCAGTTACTGTATTGGTGAATCTTATAGTAGTAGCAAAATTGGTGGATGGTGGGTGGAAAATATATACATCACATTCAATTAGTGTCCCTTTTGCAGTTCAGTCTATAGGGTGTTTCTCTCAAAATTGTAATGTTCCAAAAGATCTTGTGGTGTCAGAGCCAGCCTTGACAGATTGCAAGGCGTCATCGACATGCTTGCCAAACCGAGCGCCAGCATTATAAGGTAAAAATATTAGATACATTTGCACCTCATATTCTAAATGTTGGGACCTTGAACCAACCTTGGCGTCTAAGGACCACTAACCCTGCCAGTTGTGTGGGAATACTGTTGGAACTATATCTACAGGGCAATCCATGCTGTCTGAGGAGGACGTTTCGCCCTCGCCAAATCTTTCTGTTTTTTTTCCTTTCTGTCTTCCAACACAAATTTTATGTCTGATCACATCCGGTGGTTATACCTGCCCTGTGTTGCCAGTGAATTAGCCGAGGCCAACATAGAAAAGGCTGTCATAAACGATGCAGTCATAGACAAGGTCGTTGTAGATGTGGTTAGCGTAGAGGAGGTTATAAGAGACTAGGTTACTGTAGACGAGGCTGTTATAGGCGACTGTCATACATGAGGTTGTTGTAGACAATGGTCATAGATGACCATCGCAGATGAGGCTGTTATAGACGACCGTCGTAGATAACCATGGTAGATGTAGCTGTCATAGACTGTTGTTGACGAGCCCATCATGTGTGAGGCCATCATTGACACAGCTGTCGCCGACGACTGTCGTAGACAACCTTCATATGTGAGTCCGTCGTAGATGAGTCCGTCGTAGATGATGCCATCGTAGATGTGGCCATCCGTAAATTAGGCCATTCGTGGACGAGGCCATTGTGGATGAAGCCTTTGCAGACGATGATGTCGTAGGCGATGCAGTTGTAGATGAGGCCATCGTAGACAATGCCATCAAAGATGAGAACATCGTAGATGAGGCAATCTTAGATGAGACCATTTGAAGACGAGGCCCTTTGCAGATGAGGTCATGGTAGATGAGGCCATCATAGATGAGGGCGTCGTAGACAAGGCCATTGAGGATGAGACTGTCATTGGTGAGGCAATAATAGTCGACATAGTTGTGGGAGCTGGCGTCATTGTAATTGTTGTTAACTATGATTTTTACAGCGGTTTTGCCATAGAAGCCTCATTGTCAAGTTAAGAGGATCTCCATGATGTAGTGTCAGGGTTGAAGAGGGAGTTGAGGGTTCGCCTCAGAGAAAGTTTTTTCCAATTTTGTCTCTCTTTGAGAAGTGCCTATGTCTTGTGGTAAGTCTTTTTACAGCTTTTCTGTGCACCTTTTGGGGATCCTTTTTGCACCCTCTCCCTTTGACCTCTCCTGTGAAGTGAAAGAACCCTCACTGTCATCATCTCAGATTTAAGTTTTTGCAGTCCCAATGATAGCCTTATCTCTCAGAAAGTGAGAGTTTTTGAGGAAAAGATTAGACATATTTTGTAGTTCTTTACCTTCTATTCTGCTTCTCTGACATATTAGTGCCAGGTTCAGAGAAATGGAACATGAAATATATTCTTGGATGATCGAAAAAGAAGTGATAGCTGAAGAAACTGAGCAGAGCTCAGGGACACTCCCTTCAGCCAGCGTGCAATAGAAAATCTGAGGGACTCAGACTCTGTTGGGAGTGCTCTAGAGGGTGATGTCGCCTGATTGGTTATAGTTCAAGTTTGGTCCTTTTTAAAAAAAACAACATAGATAGGCTATTAAACTGACTGGTTCAGTGCATGGTTGCACTGTGCTGTTAAGCATATTTAGAAGTACATTTGCCAACAAGAGTAAATGATCAAGTACTATAGTTTTCCTCTGAAGAGCTGTATTGTAGACCTTGTGCTGCCTTTTTGCCGCCCAATATTCGTCTGTTTAATACGCTTTGTATATGGATTGTAGACCTGGTACTACATATGAAGTGCAGCCATAGGCTACACCCATGTGTTAATGCATGTATCAGAGTCCAGAATATTACGCATCTTATCCTGCTACAACTGCTTCTGGAACGTAAAACTTGTCAGACTCATTTCTAGAATTATAACCTTTTCTGCACTAAATTTCTAAAGCATTAAGGGACAGATGTAGGAAGCCTTTTGTGCCTCGCAAACGGCAAAAAACGCAGTTTGAGAGGCGCAAAAGGCTGAACGCGATGCAGAATCACATTTTCCTATGGACCACTGCCTACTCTGAAAAAACCGAAACCAAATGGTTTCGGAATTTTTTCTTTTTGCAGCTTGTTTTCCTTCAAGGAAAACGGGCTGCAAAGAGAAAAAAAAACTGCTTTATTAAAAAAGAAGTCACGGACATGGTGGTCTGCTGTCTCCAGCAGGCCACCATCTCCGTGAGTGCCTAGACTCGCTATGGGGTCGCAAACTGCGACTCATCTCATGAATATTCATGAGGTGGGTCTTTGCGACTCCATAGTCTGAGACACCTTTCTGCATCTCGGATTGCGAGTTGCAATTTGCGAGTCGCTATGACTCGCAAATTGCAAGTCGCAATCGGATACCTACCTACATCTGGCCCTAAGTGTATTACTAGGCATGTCTTGCATATCTTTGAGCAGCACCTAACTTGCCTTAAAGGGGGAAGGAGGGGCCTGCAAGGTTAACCAAAATGGGGAAAAATTAAGATTTAAAAATGTACTTTGATTATACTCTTCAGGTCTTGGCAGTTCTTTTTTTGAAAAATAAATGCTTCCTTTTTTGGTTGCACGCCCCTCCTAATGTTCACAAGGACAGTCTCAGTTCTCAAAAACTGAATATTCTTTTGAAATCATTACATAAATAACAAAGTTGTAATAAGTACTTTTTAGAAATACATCTTAGTATTGCATTTCTATGGGTTTTGTGACCTCAGAAAAGTATTTAAATGGGCACTTTAGTTGTACTTGACAGCAGTATCCATTTTCCTGTTGGCCTTCATAACAATGGAGACTTGTTCTGAATAAAAGGTTTTGGTGGGCCCATGGTAGTGATAGATACTGCTTTATTATGGTACTGTAGGACTCCCACTTTGAAGATGGGGAAGGATTCAAGCATGCAAATCTATGAAAAATCCAGTACTGGAGAAACAATGTTGCTTTGTAATATTTAGAATAAGATATCTTTTGAGAACAGCGCCCACGAACAAAGGCAAAAGAAAACAAGAGTGCACAGTGAGAGAAGATGTCTCCATAAAATAAAAGAAAGTTAACTATAAAAAATAAATCTTTGAGATTTTGTTTGTCCTGGTGGGAATTCTTTTGCCAGTCACACGCCTTCTGTTTGCATGGCACTAAAATTTCCAAAAAACAAAATAGTACCTCAGTCATGTCAGGAGTCGCGGAGGGCACTGATTAAGCTGAATCAATCAGTGCTTGGTCCATGCTCCAAAGAAAGTGTTGTGTAGCTATTTTAGCCATGTTTTAGACAAGTTGTTTTAGCTAACTAGGCCTGCAGCCGTGCACTTTAATGCAGTTACATTTTATTCAGCATTGCTTTATTTTTCAGCAGCAGCTACTTTAGCGGTGTTGTTTTATTTTCTCTATCTTGTTGTTCTCTTGCCTAGGATAGCATCATGTTCTTAGTAGGACAATTATTTCAATGTGTGCTTTCTTCAAGTCTACAATTAAACAGGGTTGCCGAAAAATGTGGTATGCTGTGTCTCCAGCATTCACAGAAACACACAAACTAATACCTGGGGACCATTTATTTTTAGTTGTTTTATTATAAAAACACCCCTTTGTCCTAGACATGTCAGAGGGAGATTCCAGCCAGACGACCATGACTGTATGCTGATTGCTGCAAGCTTCGCTACAGCTACTTGCTTAAACAACCAAGCCCTGATCCAGATGGGAAGGTGTCTCTTTAGACCTCAGGGTCAGACCTCTTCTTCAGGTATGAGGGATAATGTTGTCCCAGGGGGAAACCCTAAGTGAAGATTAGGCTTAGTATACTGTTTTTGTGTTTTACACTTTTAGTCACATGCCTCCTCCTATTGTTTTTTAGCATTCTTGTTATTGCTATGCATATGCTTTTTTCAAAAATGCCGATATTTTAATAAACGCTTATTTAAATAAATTCTGCCTTCATTGTCTTTGCCTGAGTTAGATCTTGGTAACCGAGAGAAAGGGATGCGATCTGATGTACCACGATTTCCTGGGGAGTCTAACATAAGCCCGGTTGCCACAATCATCCCGGTCAGAGATGGGGCCCTGCTAGTTAGCCGTAAACCCCGGATTAGGCCGACAGGTGTCACCTGGTGTGGAATTGTACCCAGTACCCACAACCCAGGCGATCCTACCACCCAAATCCAGTAGCCTCATTACCCTAATGAGAACCTTCGCGACATGGGCCACCAACATTTGGTCAGGCATGAAAAATCAGATCCTCCTAAGTATCTCTGTCTCACTCAAGGCTAAAGACAACTCAGTACTGTATCTGGAGACGTCTGTGGTATTGACAATTTCCTCCTCAGCTAGGTAGGTGAGACCTATCCTGTGCTGTAGGTTGTTCAAGCTTGAACCATAAAAGGATTGATCCCGAGTTAGTATCCCTATCTCTGAACGCATAAATCAGTAATATGGAGAACCCTCAACGGGTAGCAATAGCAGTAAAAATGAGACGCCCCCTTACTGTTCATTTATTGGTAAGTGGCCTAACGGCCCAGGGAGGTCCAGTTACATTTGTGGTAGAAGCCCATGCAGCCTACAGAACAGAAATATTTTATTCTTGGGTCACCTCTCCAGCAGTAGATGGGAACACAAATACATTTCATAACTATACACCTGTAAATCCACCTGCACAATACAGAACTTATGCATATTTAGAAGTACCTTTACCTTATGAAGACCACAATAATTGGCTGGATGGCTCCCTACACCATAGAAATGTACCCGTTAGGTTAGGTTGGTTGAGGAATGCTGGCTCGACCTGGCATTTATTGGCCACATATACACCACATCCTTATGCAACAGGCTTGGCAGTAGCTGAGGTCCACCGCTTATAAACAAAAATAATAACATAATATATATTGTTAGTACAATTTGTTATGCAAACATTAAACACAATCCCAGCACAAGCTGCTCCAGCACAGACGAATGCAGAAATGCCAGGGATAAATCCTGCAACTGTACATTTGATCATGGGTAAAGTACCCCCCAAAAGGGAGGAGATTCCGTTTTGGTTATCTCAAAAAATAAATGCACTGGAAGCAGTCTTTCCCCATATGGGACCTGAGGATAAAAATAGAATTTTGACAATGTGCTTGCCTTTTGGGATGGATACCAATATGGACATTGGGCATGGTATTTGCGTGCTCTACACAACCGCACATAGTACACCAATGCTTGCCAAACTTCTGGAGGTGTTGAATCAAATTAAAGATTAATACGGGGCTGCCCGGCCCTAGATTTGGGGATGCAATTAATAGGTAATTTTGTCACTGTATCTTCAATCATATTAAGTAACATTAAAGGGAAAGCATTTGCAGTGCACATGAGGCTCCGTGACATTCCGGTACAGGATCAAGAACGTGAGCTGCCAAAGATTATCGCTAAAACATTCTCTAGTATAGGTCGAGATAGTCTGGGAGTCAGACCAACTAAGCCACAAGTACAGGGTAGATCCAATAAGGATGCTGCCAAGAAGACATCTGAGGAATCAAAAATGCTGGGATAAAAAACAACAAACACCTAAAAAAGGGCAGAATCTCTGCATTCAGAGACCCCGCAGAATAGGTATAACCTTAGAAATAGGGATAATATAAAAATGCCAGATAGATACCAGTATACTGATACACGCCAATCTCGTTCCTTTCAGGACTCACCGGAAAAGCACAGTGAGAGAGGTGGGTGGTCAGGTCAGCGGACAGAGTACATGAAACCTAGAAAGAACTCACAACGCTTGTCGGAAGTTTCTGTTAAAAAAGAAAAGAAACTTCCACAACAGAAACCACTATTTAAAAAGAAAAAAGTGGCAGTAGTTGCAATGTGACATGCCACTCAAGAACAGGGCTTTACTAAAGAACAAGACATGGGTGCTATCACTGCTAGACAGTGTAGCAGAAGTCACAATAGTTCCCCGGGACTTTCTAGAGCATGTGGAGGTGAAAGCAACTGATGACTATCTACAAGTAGAGACTGTAGACATAAGTGTCTCCACACCAGATAGGGAGTATGAAGTAACTATTCAGTTAGAAGGGGTCATCAAACGCATAATAGACGCCATCTTTTGGGATCGCGTTGTCTCTATTTATGATATTTTACTGGCCGAAAAAGATTGGCCACCGGTATTTGTCTGTAATTATTGAAAAATCCTTCTCACCCCTGGTTCCGAAAGAGCTCATTGAAAAATACACCATTGATTGGGCAGTGGTGCAGGCATCTGCACTATATCGCAATCACGTAGGGTAGGACAAAGATTCTCCCTACCACATAATACCAATAAAATTGCAACCTCAGCCACAACCACAATATCCAATCAAATATGAGGCAAAAGCCCCAGTGAGGGAAATCCTCACACAATTAGAGTACCAGGGTGTCATTGAACCCTCAGACTCATCAATGAATAATCCATTATTTCCAGTCACTAAACCCGACCACACATATAGAATAGTCTTAGACTATAGGCATTTAAACAGTCACACAAAAACATATGCTATACAAAATGCACATGGTACAGCACTAATGAACAACACTGTGCGAAGAAAATACAAAACAACCCTGGATATATCCAACGGGTTCTTCTGCCAAAACACAGCGCCTGAAAGTAGGGACTTAACAAATTTCAGCACTTTAGGCTCTTAGAAAAATGTTTTGCCGACTCCCACAAGGCTATAAGAACAGTCCTGGACTGTTCTCCACTCGTGTGACATAAATATTAAACGAAATAGACTTGAGGCGTTGTCGTATGTGGATGATATTCACCTCACATATGATGACCTTATACAACATTTAAGACGGGTAGCCCGCTTTGTTGTAGATTTCGCCGAAATCGGATACAAATTCAATAAAAAAAAAAAAGAAATTTAGCCTTTCTCAGTGTTCTGTTTCCGGGATACGAATTGTCGGATGAAGGCAAGAGCCTGGTGCCCCAATTTTTAGAAAAATGTGCTCAACTACAAACACCAAATACAATAAACATGCTCCAATCAGTGTTGGACTTCCTGAATTTTGGCAAAACTTACATTACAGACTATGCACAACTATTAAGCCATTATATGACCTAATACGTCCTGACTTTACCAGCAAATTATGGACAGTCGATCACACACACATTCTCAAAGCATTACAAAAAGACATGCTTGAAGATAAACACCTAAACACAAGGGACAATGAAAAACATTTGGTCATCAGAGTAATTGCTGGTGCCATTGGGTTCACCTATGTGACTTTCAATGAGGGTGAGACTGTCCCAATTTCATATAAATCACACCTATATTCTACAGCCAAACAACACTTTGCTCCCACTGAGAAGCTTCTCACTGCTGTTCAGATGGTGGTCCTTAAAGAGAGACCTCTGGCCCAAGGGAAACGCATTATTGTCGTATCCCCAGTCCCATCCCTTGAGGCTGTCACCAAGGCAAGCCTCCCGAATGCTAAAGCATTAATGGGCAACGTCTCTGACTGCCACTGATGTTGATTATGTGTTTGATTTTAAATTCCAGACCCAAGAATTCCTACAATATGAGTTTGAATATCCAGTTCCAGCAAATACATTACCTATTAAACAATACAAAACAATTGTGTACACCGATGGTTCAGCACAACCTGCTTTAGGTACCAAACAAAAATACTCAGCTGCTTGCGCGGTCGTGAGTGGATATATGAAGGGTGGCAAGTTCAATCCAGAAAAAACATACACACAGACTGTAGGGGACTGTACAGCACAACTTGCAGAGCTTAGGGCTCTGGTCATGGCACTGGAACATACAGATCATGAACAGATGACTCTGTCTGTGATTCATACTACTGTGTCCAGTCGATCAATAAGTACTTCATCACCGGCGAAAATGGGCTCAGAGATTCAAAAGGTAATGCCATATAACACAGACTTCTGTGGGGGAAGGTAGCGGATCTTAAGGAGAAACTACCCAATGTCCATGTTGTACATACACTAGGAAACCAATGTGTGGGAATGCACGTTAAAGGCAACACTTTAGCTGATGAAGCAGCAAAGTCGGCAGTTGCAATGGCTTCGGTCGCGGCAGTAACACACTCTAGAACAAGAGTGGATGATGAAACATTAGCAGCTGTAGGAGCAAAGGCTGAGGCACACCTATGGCCAAAGCCTATGCCACTAAATATTTCTACCGGATGGGAAGCGTGCTTGATGCAGAAGTAAACATTCCAGGCGTGGGGTCCGAGTGATTCCTAAAAAAGACCTGAGACCAGAGTTAGTAAAAGCAGCGCATGAGGGAATTGCATCTGCACATGCAGGGGTGGCCACTACAATTTCAATAGTACAATCATGCTATTAGTGGCCAGGTCTTTACAAACAGGCTAAGCAGTATGTACTTTGTTGTGACATATGCCAACAAATAAAAGGCTCCAGTGTTAAGCGCCCACCACAGACACCCCTCTTAATTTCCACAAGACTGTTAAAATGTGTGTTCTTCGACCATTGTTGTCCCCTGACACCAGAGAGTGCATACAAATACATTTTAGTTGCTGTAGACTCATGCTCCAGATTTCTATGGGTCTGGCCACATGGCTCGACTGACGCTCAAACTTTTATTAAAGATTTGAAGGTCTTTGTCGATACATATGCTGTTGCAGCTTTCCATTCGGACTGGGGTCCTTCTTTTGCCTCAAGGGCTTACAGGGATACCATGGCTTAGTTAGGGGTCCAACCACATTACTCGTCTCCATTTCATCCTGAGGGAAATAGTGTTGTGAAGCAACGAAACCGCAATCTAAAGCAATCCTTAACAGCTAGAGTATTAGGCGCGGGTCGTAGTTGGCTTACATGGAGTTCAGAGAGCACTTAATAATGTGCCTAGAAGGTCCCTGGGAGGGCGTACTTCGTACAAGTGCCTGTTTCGAACTTAAAATGTATGTTCCAGATCTTGATGGTCCTGGCGAGAAGGCGGCACATACACCTTTTGACATAAGTGAATGTGCCACTGTCTTGCGGGAGTTACAGCAATTCTGTGATGACAACGCACCTGCCAGTGCTGCCTCCTCTGGAATTAGGGATGTACCAGTAACATTTACCGGCTGGATTCCCAAGCTGGGGGATCTAGTAAGTGGAAAGATTGCTATGAAAAAGGAGTTCGGTCGTTCTTATCGTGCACCAGGCCCAATACACAATACCAGAACTGTAATTCTACCACCGTTGCATGGTTCGAAAGAGAATCGCTTTGTCTCAATCAACAATGTCCAACTACACAATGTGGCCGATCCTGCACAGCAGAACTAGTGGACTCCAAGATAGTATCCGAATCCCTCCCACTACCAACGAGGATCTTCACCTTCAAGTCATCATCAACAATACTGATACCTCTCCGAGCTTGGGGAGGGTGGAAAATGAGTTTTCATTTGTTCCGCTGACGACTACTACTTCATTGATTTCTGCTAATATGGAGCAACCTTCTACAAATTCTATACAAACGGATGTCGTAACATACTACACACCACCAAGGGACTCTTCAGCAGTTTCTTTTCTTCTAAATACACCTCCAGCATTTGTTTGTACAGATTATGGTTATTTCGCTGATGCTGATGAATTTTCTTCGGACCCATCTTCCTCAACTGTGACTGAACTTTCAAGAGCACGTAAGCTAATACATTGGCTAAAAATGAACTATCTCACTCGTCCATGGAACTATCAATGGTTTTCACTGACTGTGGTTGCCTTTCTTCTTTGGATTGGGTTTGTCATTGTTTTCTTTCTTCTTATACATGGTCATTACCTTCCTGATCGCTCTACAGTTGAACTGGTGGATGAAGTCTTAAAACCACACTTTTCTTCACATAAAATACACAGAGACTTGTCCCTAGTGAACATAAAAGCTGTGCCAATTTCTGATGGGATTGTATGGGATAAAGTCTTATTCGACATATATGGTCCTACAGAGATCATTCAAATTCCTTGTGTGGTCAAACTTTCATTGACTGATGTAATTACACCTGGAGCAATTTCTGATTATTGGGATGTAAAAATAGTTGATACTATGATGTCTGATCTACAGTATTATACAGTTTTTGAACATGATGAGGTGTACCATATTAAAGGAAATAATGGAGATATGTTCTGGTCTAGTCATTATAGAAATCATTTAATTCACAGAGCTAGTACCCCAAAAACTGTTTTTGAATATGCACAATGGAAGCCCTGCCCAACTCCGCCAATAGACAGCTCAAAAACGTATAGTGAAAAGTTTGCATATTTCTCTGGGCACAATGTCAAGAATGCTAAGTCATATACTTTCAAATTGCCAGTGATGGATGATTTGCATGTATTATTGACTGATACAGAATTGATATATTCTGATTCCTTTGTTTCCCGATTGATCAAAGAAGGTTATGACCATTGGTTTAATTCGATTGATTTAAAAAGTTTGTTGGAAACTAAAAACTTGGCAAATTAGAGGTAAAGCAGCTTTATTTAGAGCTTGTATGATTCCTGTTCAGATGACATTCTTAGCGGCAGCGAATGCGAGACTTCTGTAAGCTATTCGATGGTTTGTAAACAGCTGTCCTTGCACGGGGCATGCAGTGCTTCCGCGGCAAATTTAGCTTGTTATCTGAAAGGAGTCCCGGTATCCTTGAAAAGACCTGCGTTCCAGTTGCTCTCAAATGGATAAGGAATCAGTGAGAGCTTTTGTGGACTGTGAGCAGGAATACCTTAGGTCATTTCCGTCTCCAAAATTGTTACATGTTGCAGGAAGGCCCTTTTTCCCCCGCACAATTCAAAGGAGTAACAGACATCTGCCCCTATACTGCTTCTTCTGATGTTAATTTTGACAAGTTGAGCAGACTAAAGTGTTCCAAAAACATGTGGCACTTACATCAGCCCGCAAGACTTATGCGCTTGAAGTTGCGAGGTCATCAGAGGAGATTCTGTCCCTTTTAAATACTAATTTTCCAAGACACTTTGGTGAACTTGTGGGACAAATATTCAATGGGTCCAGTACTAGTGGAATCACCCACATTTTTAAGGCTGTTGATTCTGTTTTCGTTCACACCTTCTCCTCTATATTTGGTTTAATACCATTAGCCATACATTTAGGGGGTCATTACAACATTGGCGGTAAAAGGCACTTACCGCCATGCAGAAGACCGCCAATACACCGCTGCGGCGGCGGTAGTCTGCCACAGCTATTATGACACACATCCCAGAATCCGCCGAAATACAGACACCCACACAACTCCGCCACACCAAAGGTCAGTGTTAAAGTGGCGAAAACAAAACCTCCACCTCCACGCCAACAGAAACACGCCCATGCTATTACGACCCACGAATCCACGCGGCGGTCTTTCAACCGCGGTATTCCATTGGCGGTACAAACCGCTGCGCTCAAAATACACACACATCTCCAAACACCGCCACATTGGACAATTCAAAATACACACACCTGATACACATACAAACACCACTCCCACACACCCAACACAATATAAAACACACACCCACAAACCCCTATGACCAAAATTCACGGCCGAAGGCCAGAGAGACAGCGCACCATACAGAGGCACACAACACCATCACCCACACCACATCCACGCACAAAACACCACACACCACTACACATTACCACACACATCAACACTCACACCACCCCACACATCACACACACCACCCCATGTCACGCCAAAGACACCCCCGCTTCTCCGAGGAGGAGCTCAGGGTCATGGTGGAGTAAATCATCCGGGTAGAGCCACAGCTATTTGGCTCACAGGTACAGCACACCTCCATAGCCAGAAAGATGGAGCTATGGCGCAGAATCGTGGACAGAGTCAACGCTGTGGGACAGCACCCAAGAAATAGGGAGGACATCAGGAAGAGGTGGAACGACCTACGGGGGAAGGTGCGTTCAACGGTCTCCAGGCACAACATCGCGGTTCAGCGGACTGGCGGCGGACCTCTTCCCCCACAACTAACAACATGGGAGGAGCAAGTCTTGACGATCATGCATCCAGAGGGCCTCGGAGGAGTCGGTGGAGGAATGGACACTGGTAAGTCAAATCTTAACTATCATATCCCCCACCCTACCTGCATGCTATCACACACCCCCACCCTCACACCCTCCCCTATCACTCAAACTCCTCACTAATGTACTCATAACACAAACCACACATCCCAACACCAAGCCCTGCATGACACAACTAAGCATGGTCACCCCTCACAAAAGCATGCCCACTGCACATACCCAGAACACCCCCTAACCATCATCACACAAGCCCCCACACAGGAATGCTAGCACTGGGGTACACAGACACCCACCCATTGCACACCATCACACACACACATGCTATAATCATGCTCTTATGCCCCTGCGGGAACCCGAAGGACCGTCACCACACCAGAGGGTCCAGACAACACCACTCCACCCCCAGAAGAGGCCCACAGTGACGATAGCAGCTCTGCCCTACTGGATCCTGATGACCAGCCCGGACCATCGTGGGCCTCGGGACAGTCGGTTCCCCTTGCACAGGCACAGCCCACCACAGACCTTCCACCCTCTGGTAACACCAGCACAGCACCCACCCAGCGGGCCCAAACCTCCGTACCCAGGACAGGTCAATCAGCTGTGTGCCCACCACTACAGGGAACCCAGGATAACCCACCACCCCAACAACAACAGGGACCAGGGGGCAGTGGTAGTGGGCACACGGTCCAGGGGACGGAAGCACAGGAAAACAGGGGAACTGGGAGGGCTGCTGTGCGACAGGGGGCGGACAGGCCAAGGGAACCCACTCTCCACGAGGCCCTCTCCTTCATCATGGGAGCATACCACCACTCCCAGGAGACGATGGCAACGGTCCTGGCCAAGTTTCAGGAGACCCAGAGCCTGCAGGAATAACAGTATTTGGGGTTCAGGGAGGAGCTCAGGACCATCAGCTCCGCCCTGGGCACCATCGTAGGGGTGCTGAAGGACATACAGCAGACCATGACGGACACCGTGGCACTCCAAGGGGCCCCTGACACTAGCCAGGACGATGAACTGCCCACCACCTCCGCCGGCGCTAGTGGACAGGACGCCCCGCCACAGGACCACCACACCAGCACCCCACCCCCTGCAGACGGACAACCACCACGCAAGCGGTCCCTGAGAGCCAGAAACAGGACAGAGCAAGATGGCAAGACCCCCTGATTGTCCCCCCACTGACCCACTTTGTTACCCTGTCCATACTAGAACTGCCCCAGCTCCACTTCCTATGCCCAGATGGGCATTGCACCTGTGAGACTAATAGACTGGACTCTGCCATGGACATTCCTCCACCATCACCCATCCTCATATTACAACCCCCTCCCATTTCTGAGCACTTCAATAAACACCCTTGAAACAAAAAACAATCTGGAGTCAGTCTGTGAGATTGTAAATATGTATTATCAATGACAGAGTCATAATGCGTTCCCCATTGTAAAGCCAACATACCTATGTCACACATCACAAGTCCTTGAAGGATGCAAGCAGATGACACACGTTGATAACCACACCTGTGAAACCGTAATGTAAAGGAACAACTCAGTAACCAAATACTGGTTGAAATCGACAGACAGGATAGAGGTAGACGTGTGAAAGTTAATGTAATGGTAAAAATTAAAATGTTCTCACCTGTGTGTCACTGGAAATATTGCTGTATGACTGACTCCCTGTTGTCTTTGTCTTCTTCCTCACCTTCCTCCTCATCACTGTCCACAGGCTCCACAGGCTCCACAGCTGCCACAACACCGTCATCTGGACCATCCTCCTGCAGAAAAGGCACCTGGCGTCGCAAAGCCAAATTATAAAGCATCGAGCAGGCGATGATGATCTGGCACACGTTCTTCGGTGAGTAGAATAGGGAACCACCTGTCATGTGGAGGCACCTGAACCCGGCCTTCAGGAGGCCGAAGGTGCGTTCGATCACCCTCCTAGTCCACCCATGGGCCTCATTGTAGCGTTCCTCTGCCCTGGTCCTGGGATTCCTCACTGGGGTCAGTAGCCATGACAAGTTGGGGTAACCAGAGTCCCCCAATAGCCACACACAGTGCCTCTGGAGTTGAGCCATCATATCAGGTATGCTGCTATTCCGCAGGATGTAGGCGTCATGCACTGTGCCAGGGAACATAGCATTTACCTGCGAGATGTACTGGTCTGCCAAACAGACCATCTGAAAATGATAACTCTTCCTCTTCCTGTACGCCTGTTCACTCCTGTGGGGGGGGACCAGAGATACATGGTCCCATCAATGGCACCTATGACGTTGGGGATATGTCCAAGGGCATAGAAGTCACCTTTCACTGTAGCCAAATCTCCCACCTCAGGGAAAATGATGTATCTCCTTACGTGTTTCAGCAGGGCAGACAACACTCTGGACAAAACGTTGGAAAACATAGGCTGGGACATCCCTGATGCCATGGCCACTGTTGTCTGGAATGACCCACTTGCAAGGAAATGGAGCACTGACAGCACCTGCACGTCAGGGGGGATTCCAGTCGGATGGCGGATTGGTGACATCAGGTCTGGCTCTAACTGGGTACATAGTTCCTGGATTGTGGCACGGTCAAACCTGTAGGTGATGATGACATGTCGTTCTTCCATTGTCAACAGGTCCACCAGCGGTCGGTACACCGGAGTATTCTGCCATCTTCTCACATGTCCCAGCTGACAGTGCCTACGAAGGACAACAGCGACGAATCAGTCATTTTTCATCCAGGTATGTACCCACAGTTACACACAAGACTACACCAATGACAAAACCCTTCCTGTATGTGTGTTGAGTGTAGGCCTAGCTATGTGTGACGCAGAGGTAAATGAAGCTATATGGGCCCCTGAAATGGCGGCTGCCTGACCTCTAAACTGGGACAATGGGGTTGTGGGGTAACAGCTCTGGCATTGCACACCGTGGCGGTAGGCGGTCGTAGACCGTGGCGCAATGCAGCATTGGTTAACATTGGACCCTATGGGTCCCAGGAGCCAATGAACAGGTGCGCCGGCGGTGATGATGCGCACCGCCGCAGACGTCACCGACATTTTCTGTCTGTTCAATCACTAGATACCTGACCTTCGACAGGAGATGACCTACACTGCAAGTGCTGCTGTGACTTCGGTCTGGAAGCGACGATGGCTGCTGCGTCTGGGAAAAGGGCCCATGCCTTCACTGCTCAGGAGTTGGAGAAACTGGTAGACGGGGTCCTCCCCCAGTACAGGCTACTCTACGGTCCTCCAGACCAACAGGTTAGTACACAGGGAGCACATTGTATGGGCTAGGCCTGGGTGGAGAGGGCTGGCTGTAAGAGGGAAGGGGGCAGAGTTCATAGAACATTAATGCATGTGAATGAATGGGCCACATGGCCAGAGTAGGGAGGGGGCCACTCACATCGACGGTGCAGTTGGTAATGACTGTTCCTCTTCCCTTTGTGCATGTCATGTAGGTCAGCACCGACCAGAAAAGGGACATTTGGCGTGCCATCGCCAAGGAGGTCCGGACCCTGGGGGCCCACCAGAGACGTGGAATCCACTGCCGGAAAATATGGGAGGACATTCGCCGCTGCAGCAAGAAGACGGCGGAGGCTCAGCTGGGGATGGCCTCCCAACGTGGGAGGGGTGCCAATCGCACCATGACCCCCCTGATGTTCTGGATCCTGGCGGTGGCCTACCCGGAGTTGGATGGGCGCTTGAGGGCATCACAGCAGACACAAGGGGGTGAGTACAACCTCATTCTGCAGACTTTGTGCGCAGTAGAGGGGTCTGGGTGGGGGATGAGACCTGTGGATGACAGGCCAGGCAGAAAAACGAAGACTAGGCCCCTCTGTAATGCAGCCCATGTGGCCCTCTACTCCACCTCAGTAGAGTGCCAAGTCGAGGTATACTTGCCCCTGTGGCATCCATGTGTGCAGATGTCCACCATTGCCATGTAGGCCATATCCCAGAAATTGCATATGCAGAGGACAGGAGCGTAATGCAGGGGGCTGCTGTGTCTGTCTTGTCCGCCAACTGTAGCGGTATGCCATGCACTCAACCTGTCTTTCTTCTGTCTCCCCACTCCCCCTTTTTCTGCTCTCCCTGTTCTTTTGTGCATCAGCATCATCAGGCGGAGTTACAGTTGCACCGGAGCACGAGGGAGCTGCATCCCATATGGCCATGGAGGGCCACACCACGGACTCAGAATGCACCAGTGGGACGGAGGGCGAGGGGAGCTTCGCGTCGGCCACCGGATCACCAAGCAGCGACACGGACTCATACGCCGATGGGGGCTCCCTTGTGGAGGCGGCACCATCTGTGCGCCCCACTTCTACAGGTACAGCCGCCACCTCCCCTACCAGAACCGCCCTCCCAGCAGCCCCTCAGCGTTCGCCCCGTGCCCGCTCACCCAGGAGGGTGGGCATCACCTTCGCCCCAGGCACCTCAGGCCCTGCCCCAGTCACCCCTGCTGCCCTCAGTGAGGAGGTCATTGACCTCCTCAGGTTACTCACTGTTGGGCAGTCTACCATTGTGAATGCCATCCAGGGTGTAGAACGAGAGTTGCAACACAGTAATGCATTCCTGGAGGGCATTCATTCTGGTCAGGCTGTCCTTCAGCGAACCCTGCAATCTCTGGCGTCAGCACTGATGGCAGCCATTGTCCCTGTGTCCAGCCCCCCCAACCTCCACCCAGACCCAATCCCCTGTACCCCAGCCCAATCCCAAGCACACCTACAGACCAGCATGCACACAAGTCAGCACACACAAGTAGCTCAAGCAAACATAGGCACCACACAACCCACAGGCACTCATGCAAGCCTTACCCACATACAGACACAGCAACATCCACTGCCTCCACTGTGTCCCCCTCCTCCTCTTCTCCCTCCCAGTCTCGTCTACACACACACCTGCATGCACCACATCTACAGGCACCAGGAATCGCACAAGGACACCCAGCACCCCAAGCCGCTCACCTGCACTCACCACCTCCACTGCCATTTTCATGTCCCCTGTGTCCTCTCCCAGTGTGTCTCTGACGCCCCCTCCCAAAGTACACAAACGCCGGCAATCACACAACCAACATCCATCCACCTCACGACAGCCTCCAGTACCTGCACCTGCACCCAAATCACCTAAAGTTACACCTCCTACAACCACCTCCTCTTCCTCCACTCCCAGACCCCCTCCAACTACCCATCCCAGTGTTCGTCAGAAACTGTCCCTCTGTAAAGTTGACCTTTTTGCCCCCACCCCCCCTCCAATTCATCAGTCCCGTCGTAGCGCCTCAGCCAAAAAGCCTCCAATACCAGTGGTGCCTGTTCAAGGTATGTGGAGTGCACCGGCCACCAGGGCAGGCAGTGTGACCCGGAGCCAAGGCACTGGCAGCCCACCCCCTGTAAAGGCTCTGAAATTGGAGAGTGGACGACGGGACCGTGTGAAGCCTCCTGGTGGGAAAACAACTCACATGGGTTCCAAGGGGATTGGAGAGTCAGCTGTGACTCCACCAAAGGTGGGGAAGGCCCAGAGGAAGTCTGGCCAGCATGTTGTGAGTATCACGGCGGAGAAGGGCGCCATCATTCCCGGCGGTCGAGACCCAACCGCCAGCACTGTTGGCACTGGTCAGGAGACCACCGTCGGAGTCATAGGCCACGAGGGCCCAAGTATCGTCACTGGTCAGGAGACAACCGCCGGAGTCATAGCCCAGGAGGGCCCAAGTATCGTCACTGGTCAGGAGACCACCGCCGGAGTCATTGCCCAGGAAGGCCCAAGTATCGTCACTGCTCAGGAGACCACCGCCGGAGTCATAGCCCAGGAGTGCCCAAGTATCGTCACTGGTCAGGAGACCACCGCCGGAGTCAGTACCCAGGTGGGCCCCGGCCGCCACAGCCCAGGTGGGCTATGAGGGAATGCCACACACCAATGCCCAGTCTAGAAAACGTCATGCCACACACCAATGTCCGTACCAGAATCGCCATTGCAAAGCACCGCTGAACAGTCCTGAACCACCATGGCAAAGCACCGCTGAACAGTCCAGAACTGCCATAGCAAAGCACCGCTGAACAGTCCAGAACTACCATGGTGAAGACCACCGAACAGTCCAGAACCGCCATGGTGAAGACCACTGAACAGTCCCGAACCGCCATGGTGAAGACCGCAGAACAGTCCAGAACTGCCATGGCAAAGCACCGCTGAACAGTCCCGAACCGCCATGGTGAAGACCGCTGAACAGGGCATGCACCGGGTAAGAATGAATAGACCGCCACATCAAGCATCCTTATCCCATGTGCAGCTGGGACAGTGACGGGACAGGAACTTTCACGGGGAGACTAATCCAGTTTGGGCACAAGTCCCCCTCACGAGCCACTGGAGGATGTTATCTACTTGCGAAATTGAGCCTTTGCACTCCCCAGGATGGCACAGTGGGCAAGCCACCCACTGTAGAGACTTGAGAGACTGTGGCTTTGCACTCCCCTGGATGGCACAGTGGGCAAACCACCCACTGTAGGAACTTGAGAGACTGTGGCTTTGCACTCCTCAGGAAGGAACAGTGGGCAAACCACCCACTATAGGGAATTGAGAGACTGTGGCTTTGCACTCCCCAGGATGGCACAGTGGGCAAACCACCCACTGTAGGGAATTGAGAGACTGTGGCTTTGCACTCCCCAGTAAGGAACAGTGGGCAAACCACCCACTGTAGAGACTTGAGAGACTGTAGCTTTGCACTCCCCAGGAAGGAACAGTGGGCAACCCACCCACTGTAGAGACTTGAGAGACTGTGGCTTTGCACTCCCCAGGATGGCACAGTGGGCAAACCACCCACTGTAGGAACTTGAGAGACTGTGGCTTTGCACTCCCCAGAATGGCCCAGTGGGCAAACCACCCACTGTAGGAACTTGAGAGACTGTGGCTTTGCACTCCCCAGGATGGCACAGTGGGTATGGAGCCCTGTCGTGGATCTGGCTTTGCAGTCATCCGGCTGAGGTGCCCCCCCTTCCCTTCCCCCTGAGGTGCCTGTAGTATTTTTATCTGATGCCCCGGCAATGTTCTCTCCGATTGTGGTCAGGTATCTTTTGTGGGCCTTGCCCATGCATTTTTGGACTAGTGGTGCACGGACATTGATATGTACATATCTGCACTACTTCTCGTACTGTATATATTTCTGCAAGAATTTTGTTTACATTTGTATATTTTTGCATTACTTGTTTATTGCAACATTACAATGTTTGAACGGATCTCGCTTTGTCTTTGCATTCTTCCGGGGGGATTGTGGGTTGTTACTGTGATGTTTGGAAATGCATTGGTGTGTATGTTGTAATATGCGAGGGTGGGGGTGTTTTTGTGGGTGTCCCCCTAACTTTTGCCTCCCCCTCCCCAATGTCGTAGGTGCAGTACTCACCGTTGTCTTCGGCGCCTTCGTAGATGGTGGTCGTTGAGGAGCAGGAAGACAAGCGCAGGGAGTATTTGGAGTTCCGGCTCCATGGAGTCCTTGTTCCTCGTGGGATGTGTTAAGGTGAGCGTTTTCCCATTGCAGCAACTGTTTCCGCCGTGTTTTTATCCACGGTGAATCCGCCCCGGAAAAGGTGGCGGATTGGTGGGTTGTAATACTATGGGCGGTACATTGACTTCCCCCTGTCTGTTGGCGGTGACCACCGCGCTGCTTGTCTGTACCGCCATGGCGGGCGGTGTGTTAAAGTGGCTGTCTTTGTTGGCGGTTTCCGCCAGGGTCATAATTCCCTTTTTTTGTCCGCCGGCCTGTTTGCGGTATTACCGCACCTTTAACATCGTCCGCCAGGGTTGTAATGACCCCCTTAGTGTTTTCAAGGGATTCCCATTCACTTTGGCTATAATCAGTGGCATTCTGCTGTTGCTACTTTTTCTGCGCAATGGCTGTCCCTTCACAGCAAGGAGGACTGAAAACGTTACCACCGGCGCAAATGTGTCATGAACGCCTGATGCAGTATTTCAGAGCACCTCTCCTGCAACAGCTGGAGTGTGACTGATCTTTGTCATTCCGACCAGTTTTGGATTGTGTGCAGCCTGTGTTTCGATGCCTCTGGTGCCTCTTTGAATGAGCATTGAAAGTCTGTCTTTCTATGCAGGGTTAACTTTCATTGGATGCTGATCTGTTGACATTCTCGATGAGGGCTCATCATCGGACATGCGCATTGAGGGTACGTTTGCTGAGTTGTCCTTTGTGGATTCGGCAACTCTTAACTCTACAGTGGCCATGACACGGAATGCTGCTACCTCAGCTGAAGCTCAGGCTCTGGAACACGAGTGCTCTGTGGTCTTCCTTGGACATGAGTTGGATATTTTTTCACATGCCGAAGTTGATCGTCTCATGGCTTCAATTGTCCTGAAAATAATTGGCGATGTCCAAATTGACTTTGACTTTTGAATTTGGTTCCACATGCCACGTAGTGGTATTTGAAATTGTCCTTTTTCTATTGCTTGTGTTTCGTGATATTGTCAGAATTGAAGCCTTGGTTAATGCTTTAGTTAAGGGTTTTCTATGCCTTTTTTCTGCATTTGCTTTGAACTACCTATGACCAGCAAGGGGAGGGTATTGTGTAGCTATTTTAGCCATGTTTTAGACATGTTTTAGCTAACTAGGCTTGAAGCTGTGCACTTTAATGCAGTTACATTTTATTTAGCGTTGTTTTTTTTTTTCTAGTAATAGCTACTTTAGCGGTGCTGTTTTATTTCCTCTATCTTGTTGTCCTTTTGCCTTGGAAAAGCATCACGTTCTTAGTAGGACATTTATTTCCCTTTGTGCTTTCTTCAAGGCTACAGTTAGATAGGGTTGCCGACAAATGTGCCATGCTGTGTCTCCAGCATTCATAGAAACACAGAAACTAATACATGGGGATCATTTCTTAGAATGTTAGTTGTTTTATTATAAAAACACTCCTTTGTCCCAGACACTTTAGAGAGAGATTCCAGCTAGATGAACACAACTGTATGCTGATTGCTGCAAGCTTCGCTGCAGCTACTTGCTTAGATGACTGAGCCCTGATCCAGATGGGGAAGGTGTCTCTTTAGCCCTCAGGCCTCTTCTTCGGGTATGAGGGATACTGTTCTCCTAGGGGGAAACCTGAAGGGCAGATTAGGTTTAGTATGCTGTGCTCATACTTAGCGTAGGTGAGCGGTTATAGACCCACTCTCCCATTTAGACAGCATGGTAGGACTGTTTTTGTGTTTTACACTTTTAGTCACATGCCTGCTCCTATTGTTTTTTTAGCATTCCCGTTATTGTTATGCATATGCTTTGATCTAAAATGCAGATATTTTAATAAATGCTTATTTAAATATATTCTGCTTTCGTTGTCTTTGCCTGAGTGAGATCTTGGTAACCGAGAGAAAGGAATGCGATCTGATGTACCACGATTCCCTGGGGAGTCTATCTTACCATAAGCCAGGTTGCCGCAATCATCTCAGTCAGAGATGGGGTGCTGCTAGTTAGCCGGAAACCCCGGATTAGGCTGGCAGGTGTCACCTGGTGTGGAATTGTACCCAGTACCCACAACCCAGTCGATCCTACCACCCAAACCCAGTAGCCTCATTACCATAATAAGAACCTACACGTCAAAAGGAAAGGACATGATACTAGGCCTGCAGTGACTAATTACAAGGCTGTAAAGAAGAGTACCAGACAAGCCAACAAATGGTAAGCAACAGGTGGGCTCCAAGCCCTTATTGTTAACAACTGTGTCTCGTAGGTGGGACACCTGCCATCGTGCAAGCTCTTACAGTCTCAATCCTAAAAAATAGATCCTTCAGATAAAATATGATCAAGCTCAGAAGACATATCATCTAAATGTTTCTTGTGAGCCATTTAGAGGAGGAAGGATACAGGTGCAGGAGGCAGGTCCGGGCTGCAAATATGTTAGGCTCTTCCAGTCACTAGAGGGCCTTGAGGAGAGAAACTCATTGAGGCTGTGCCCTGTGTTCAGAGGGGGCTGATACATATTTCCTTTTATTAAACCTTGATGACAGCCTCCAAGGTGCCTGTAATTCTGCCCTGGTGGAACCACCCCTACAGGGACAGCATCAGTGATGTCACTTTCCATGTAATGAGTGATATAATATGTGAGATCACAAGCAGTGCATTACGGGGGCGCATGCTATAGTTAGCTCAGGTAACTATAACTGCTAAACTTCTATGGTTTTGTATATGTCAAATAGGAGCTCAACTATAACAACACTCTAACCTTCGGTTTTTTTCAGTGAATTTCTAAGGTTTTTTAATTTTATTACCTAACTATAACGTCCATGTAACCTTTGTTTTTTCAGTGAATTTCTAAGGTTTTTAAAATTCTATTTTCTAACTATAGCGGCCATGTAACCTTTGTTTTTTTCAGTAAATTTTAGTGCTTCCCAGGTTGCATGAGGGTCTGAGTGGGTCTGTGAGAGGGTGCCTCAGGGTCTGAGTGGGTCTGTGAGTGAGTACGTCAGTGTGTGAGTGAGTCTGTGAGTGGGTATGTGACTGTCAGACTCAGTCTGTGAGTGAATGCATGAGGGTCTGACTGGGTCTGTGACTGGGTGCGTGAGGGTCTGATGGGGTTTGTGAGTGAGTGCATCAGTGTCTGAGTGGATCTGTGAGTGGGTGCATCAGTTTCTGAGTACTACTATGATGAAAGAATTAGTGTATGACTAACTCTCTCAACTTTTTTTGTTGTCGCCAATGTTCGTGAATTTGCCACAACGTTACACGGGGGCGCGCTGAAGGTCACAACATATTCGCAAATATTGAACGCTGTGAAAAAAGAACATGGTAGGTTCATATTTTGACCTACAAAGACTCGTATATCTCAGCCCAGGGGTCAGGGTAATTCCACCCTGACCCCTTATGCCACTTTTAATTTCACTCTTCCGCCATGGGGACCGTGTCCCACTCCCTAAAGTTCTAGTCAGGTTGCGGCCAACCAATCACAGCATTCCTGTTCGCACAAGAATTAATAAATACATTGCGATCACCACAAGAAATGGTGTGAAGGAACCACTGCCCTAGATATACACATTTGTTTTCCCTTTAACATCTCCTATACTATTGAACAGATTTACACCAAATAAGCAAAAGTGTAATCTGCATACTGAATGCTAGCTGTCTACCAAATTTGGTGAAATTCCATCCAGTGGTCCAGGCTGTAGTTGGGTTCAAAGAATTAACATGGGGAAAGCATGTTTTTTGCTCCTCTTTTTTCTTGACTCCTGCTTAATGGATCACCCCAAAACTTTCTGTGCTCAGCAAGAATCATCAGGGATATTTTTCCCTTGTGGGGGAAGGGGGTATTTTGTGAAGATTCGTCAAACGGTGCCAAGATATAGGCAGGTAAAACAGCGCCTTTTCTATGGACACATGGTCCTAACTATAGCTACCTAGTGGCAACTACCACTAGGTAAAATAGCAGCCAAATGTTCCATAAAAGGTTGTTAATATTCTCCTTTGTTTTAACTCATTTTTTGTTGGAATTTAAGGTAGGCCATGATTGGCTGATATTTTGACTGACCTATGCTTGGGAATGTAATTCAACTATTGGACTGAGGAAGAGTGGATCAACATCCTTGCCTTCAGTTTATACCACAGCCTTCATCTGTCCACACAGTCGAAACCAGGTGTATAATACACATAGCAAATTTGACTTTTTTCATTTCTCTGTTGGACTTATTAACTAACAACGTCATGCCATGATGTTATCTTCAGTACTGCAATTTCTGTGGAAGCTTGTTTGTATAAACTTCAGTAGTCCAAAAGCTGTCCCCCACTATTCCAATTATTTGTTAAAGTACCATGACAAATACTTTTCCGTTTGCATCATACTGAGCATTGCGATAATTAGAGCGTAGATGGACCAAAGGGAATGTAGACAGTCATACTTAGTCCTGGCCCTTTGATTTACCACCATAAAAAAATGTTGTCCAGAGACTTTCTCTCTTGATTTGTGTTTTGTATCATTAGAAAAGTAATTTAGCTTGAACAGACATTGCTAATCCGGGCCGATATTTTTTCATGGGCGACATTTTTAAAAATGGTGGATGTGTTGCAGTGAAGATGTAATATTTCAGGAACCATAAGACTTATATACTTCATTTTGGTGTCAAAACATAGATTGTGGCAGTCAAGTAGTCTTACAGAGACAGAAAATAACTCCTCAGAGCAACCTTTCTGCTATTTTCCAAAATGGCAGCTATATAGTGATGTGTATTACCCATTTTTTTTTTGGGTTTATAGATAATTTGAACCCCACCGCCTTGGCGCCCCCTGGCTATACTTAGCCCATGGATTTTTCTAGCTGATGTGAGTTGGTTTCCCATACCCTTCAGAATAATTACCATTATCTGATTCTTATTCAGAGATGTTTCAATATCTAATATATACATATTTTTTAGTAATCTCCTCAACGTCGAATGGAAGCGACACTTGCCCTGCCTAATTAACAGGAACCAACAGACTGATACTAACTAACAGCCTCTTGGGACTACAACCTCTGTAAGTCCCTCTTCACTTTCTAATCATTTTAGTGTATGTTCCACATTCTTATCAATGCCCGTGACTCACGGTTCATTTATTATTTTTCAATAGAGATCTCAGCCATTACTGGTCCCTTTCCCTTCACTAGAACATAGGTGAGTTGCACTTAGATCTCCCTATTAGTAGTAGATAATGATTCATCAGACTCCCATAAATCTGGTGACTTATGCCCCCGTAGGTGCTTCCACTGCATCCATCCCTGTCCTGATGATAACTCCGTCCTGACTTACCTGCATCAGGGGTCGAAACGTCGACACATCTCAAAAGTGTGGATGAGAAAAGCATAAAATAAATTTTGTGACATACCAGGGCTTCCGGGATTGTAGGAGCCACTGGAAGTCGATAATTTTTATACAACCACACTCTGCACTACTTGTACATATCACCGACATTCACTTGCACCTTAGAACTTTCATTGTTTGTTTAGGAGCACCTACCTTTGCTTATGAATAATACAATAATTTATTATTAGAAGTATATGTTAGCACAAGATACAAATGGAGAAAACATTTGAAATTATTAATAAATCTTGTTTGTTTTACATTTATGACACAGAGAGATTTCATTAAGCTGTTTATAAACCATGGAAGTCTAGGCTACTTTCCCCTTGCACTGACCTCTATTATTATTGCACAATTGAGAAGGGTCAAGTTTTAATGAAAGCAAAACTTCGGCGAGGTCGTTCAGACTGTTCTACAGATATCAAAGTCAGTGTGCACTTTGCAAGAACTGCACATTGTCTTTGACAGTTATCTCAAACTATCTGTTAAACAATGTGAGAGAATCAGACAAATGTCTACAAGTGGAACAATTGACCTTTGCCTGCATCAAACATTCAACACCTACACCTACACCTGTAAAACTTAATGCATTTTGGTCATCAACATCTAACAAGATGAACTTGGAGATGATAACTCGCCAAATATTGCTGATGCTTCAGTGAACACTGAATTTCCAATTATTGCAAAAGGAATGCTTGTGAATGAGGAGTTGGTACCTGCAGAGATATATTCAAAAGGTACAAGCCATATTGTTCAAGAACTTAACAGCAAATTGGAGGAAGCTGACCTTCGTGTTGTGCCACATGTTGAGTGGGCTGTTCAAAATGGTTCCAATACTGTCAAATGACACATATGTTATTATTGTACGAGTTAGATTTGTTGCAATGTTCATAAGTCAAGGATTGTCAAAGTTATGGACAGGTTATGGGCCAGGCGACAAAAGACACAGGCCCACATTAGAAGTTTGGCTTGGGTAAAGGCCGCCCGCCAAACTCCTGCAGGTCAGGAGACTGCCAGTGCAGTCTTCTTCCGCTGGCCCTATTATGAGTTTCCCGCTGGGCCAGTGGGCAGAAACACAATTTCTGCTCGCTGCCCCAGCGGGAAAGGCACAACAACATTGACGGTGGCTCATAATAGAGCCAGCAGCAATGCATTTGTGCATCAGGTGCACCAGCACCCGTTGTGCAAAGCAGACAATGATTTGTGCAACGGGGCTGGCCAGGAGGGCCCCTTCACTGACCATGCCAAGTGCATGGGCAGTGCAAGGGCCCCGTTGAGGCCCCCGGCACCCCATCTCTGCCAACATTTACATTGCAGTGAAACCGCCATGTAAGGACCTGCTGAGACAGGGGTCGTAATCCTAGGGCAGCGGTGCTTGCAATGCTGCCCTGACGGGTTGGGACTGCTGGTACCGCAAGGCCATCTGGCAACCGAAAAGTGTCAGTTCCTCTAGTCCATTCCTGGCACCTTCGCCACGGTCGTAATGTTGTGGTTAGACCACCGCTTTAGCGGCTGTCCGACGGTGACAATGACCCTGGTAGTCTGGTGACCGCCAAGATCACACTAAGGCCCTTAATCCTGCTTCATATTCTGTACAATAAACTTGACCCAGAGATGCCCAGTGTTCTTATCAAGGCACATATCCTTACAGGTGATGACAATATGAGCAAAATTGGAACAAAGCTTGGATCTTTAACTGCTGAACCTGTAGGGTTTTTTAAATGATTTTCTGAGACAAAAGAAGAATGTGACTTTAAAGGTGTAGAAAAATATGTTGTGTGTGTGGAGAATGAGTTCTGACTGTCACACATTTGATGATCTTTGGTACAGTGAGTTCAGGAGATCAGTCCATCTAAGTGACCTTTCACTGACATCATATTCTGTGAGTGGACACATGAAAAGAGCGTTCTATTATAGCCACCATTTTGGAAAATGGTGGAAGGGTTGCTCTAAGGAGGTATTTTCTGTTTCTATAGGACTACGTGACCCCCAAAGCCTATGTTTTGAAACCAAAATGAAGTATATAGGTCTCATGGTTCCTGAAATATTACATCATCACTGCAACACATCCGCCATATTTGAAAATGTAATTCAGAAATCTTTGGCCTAGGTCAGCAAAGTCTACCCAAGCTAAATTACTTATCTGGTGATCCAAAAACACAAATCAAAAATGTAAACCTCTGGACTATTTTTTTACGGAGGTATATCAGGGGGCTGGGATTATACTGTGGAGGATCTGTAAGTGAAAGGTGGAACCCCTTTTGTATATGCAAGGTACAGCAGGTATTGTACAGAGGATTGCAACACCAGAAAAATAGGAATGATCTATTCTCATAATGGGGTCTGTATTTAGTGTGGATATGGGTGCATTCCTTATACAGCCTTTCTGAATAACTGTCACATAAAAAAGAAAGGTGAATTTACAAAGAATTTTACCTGGAAGTGTGGGCCTAATTGATTAATAACAGAAGAAATAGCTAGAGAAAGGCATGTGTTTATTTGAAGGGCATCAAAGAGGTAGACACTGGCTTTTGAATATTAGAGGGCATGCTGAATAATATCTGGAGAGTAAGCGGCGTATTAAATGAATCTGAGATGCATCACTACTGCAAAACTGGAATAAAGCTGGAATATGGGCCACATAGTGCTAATAATATGTGATTTTGAAATACATATCACTGCTCCCTACTTACTGAAGATATTAGATACACTACATACAGCTGTCAATGTCTACGTTTGAACCCTTATGATAGCTTCTGTTCTATGAAGTAGTGGACAAGCATCTTCAAACCACACCCCAAAATAGAGACAGGATAGCATCCGCCCAATATCCACTTAAGCAGTGAATACACCTCTGAAAGGAATTGGTCGACATCAAATTGTCTATAGCAGTATTTCCCAACCTTTTGACTTCTGTGGACCCCTTTTTATCAATACTGGTACCCGGGGACCCCCACTGAATCATAATTGGAATCCAGGGACCCCCAACTGAGTTATTACTGAAAGCTAGTTACCTAATGTTTTGATATTGTTGAATTTTCTAAGCAGTTGCGGACCCCCTGAGGAGGCTTAGAGGACCCTCAGGGGTCCCCGGACCACAGGTTGGGAACCACTTGCCTTTATGGTCAGTAGATGCAGCTATAACTAAAACAGCTGCCGAAGTGCAGTCACTGAGATCAGATATTACCTGTTTCAAACAGAGACTGGAATCCCCAGAGTCAAAACTAACAGAAGAAGAGAGGAGACTTGATACCCTGCCAGTGTGGGACACAGTATAAAGGAAACTACCTCATTAAATTACCACCCTGGGATACAGGGGAAAAAGGGATAAGGTAAGGATTTCAGGTACCCTGAGAAATTGGAGAAAGACAACATGATATCTTTCCAACACAACTTTCTCCCAAGTCTCCTGAAAATAATGTTAACTCTCAATTGGAATTCCAACAAACACAGATTTACCTGAGTGTAGTTGCTCACTGTAGATGACAGGACTACAAAATGTGAGGACCCTGAGCTGGGCGAAAGATTTCTGGATCTAATTTAAATGGCAGTCATGGACACTTCAGAGACAGATTCAGTGAGGACAATCGACCAAATCACAACTAACACCAACATGAAAATAATCACTGGTAAAAGTAATACAAGCATGGTCTGACAGGGAGACATATGAGTAAAAGACATACTACACCAACAGACGAATCCAGATCATCCATTTATGATAGCCCTGGAAACATCTGTGTTAGACCTAACAGCCCTAGGGTGGTCTTCCCCGCAACTTGCTGCCCGCCTCCCTCCATTTCCTGTCCTCATTTTTGCTGGCTTTAGGACTCTCTGCACTTCACCACTGCTAACCAGTGCCAAAATGCTTGTGCTCTCTCCCCTAAAACATGGTAACATTGGCTCATACCCAATTGGCATATCTAATTTACCAGGGACTTAATCTAAGTCCCTAGTAAAGTGCACTACACGTGCCCCGGGCCTGTAAATTAAATTCCTCTAGTGGGCATGCAGCACTGATTGTGCCATCCAGCACCCCTTAACCATGTCTCAGCCCTGCCATTGCAGAGCCTGTGCAGTTTACATTGCCACTTTGACCTGGCAGGGTACACCCCTTGCCAGGCTTAAACCTTCCCTTTTTATACATATAAGTCACCCCTAAGGTTGGTCCTATATGACCCACAGGGAAGGGTGCAATGTATTTCAAAGGCAGGGCACATACTTAAAATGTTGCATGCCCTGGTAGTGAAAAACTCCCAAATTTGGTTTTCCACCACTGCAAGGCCTATCTACCCCATAGGATAACATTCAGATAACTTTATGACATTTTATATGTATATTTCACAATCTGGAAGAGGTAAGTTCATCAAGTGACACTTTTAGAAAGTTGGCATTTTCTTACTTTAGCCATTTGATGCCTACTGCCTGTCGCCAATACACATCTGGGGTGGGTGACAGGTGGGATTGTGCATTACCTCTAGACAGCCACACACAAAGGGAGCTTAGGTGTGACTCATGTGCATCCACAGCCTGATGGGCCATTTTGAGCAGGAAGAGAGGACCTCTGTGCACTTCAAAGAGCTTTCTTTGAAGTCTCCCCCATTTCAAAGACACAACTGGGTATAAGTACTGGGCCTCCGAAACGACAAACTCAGTACACTTCTAGACATGTTGATGCTCTGCCAGAAAGAAGGGCTGCTGTGCTGCTACACTGACTGCAACTCTGCTGAGCTGCTACTCTGCTGGACTTCTGCATTGCTGAGCTGACCTGCTGCCCTGTTGTCTGGGAGTGAGAAGAACTAGACCTACATCTCTACAACCCTAAAACCAAAGTGATTCCCAGGGCCAGCTGACTGGTCTCCTGTTTTCTGAAGTCTGAGGTACACAAACGACTGTGAATCATCCTGCTACAGCACCTGGACATTGCTTGCTGCAAGTCTTGCCCTCACAAGTGGTGCCAACCTATTTATGGGCCCTTGGAAGTGAGTATAAAGGGCTGCTTCAACCAGAACCCAAACATCCTCATCCGAACCAGCACATCTTGTCCTTCGTTTGAGTTGGAACCAGCACATTACCAGTGTTGCGTTAAGTGGACCGGGGCATTGCCCCCTGGAACTGGCGCTTCATCTTTGGAACCAACAAATTTCTTACTGCGGGAACAGCAGGCACGCTTTGCATTCTGAACCAATACGTCGCACTCTGAACCACTGCATCGCCACACTTGCATGGGCAAAATTGATGCATCTTCCACTGTGTGGCTCAGCACAGATGCATTGCTTCAGCAGACCTCACATCTTTGTCGGCGTGACATATCCTAGATCAAGGTACTTTTGTTCAGTGGTCTCAAGTGCGTCCCTGTTTCTGGCCTGCGCTCAATCGCCACTGGCCTGAAATTTTGACTTTACCTCGGTCCAGATATCCCATTTAATCGCATATTGCTTCTAAATCCTATTTTACTTTTATTCTTTAAAAATGAATATCTCAACTTCTACTCATTGTATTTTTGTCACTTCATTTATTAAATTAAGCTCCATTTCTCTAACCTTGCATGGATTACTTTTTTGTGAGTGTTTTCACTGTTTTACTGTTTGAAGTGTTGCATAATTACTTTGTACATTGTCTCTTAAGTTAAGCCTGACTTCGTAGTGCCAACCTAAAATAGGGTGAGCACAGGTTAGCCTACGGTGTGTTTCTGACTTAACCTGACTGGGATTGTGATTCCTGCTTGGACAGGGTCCATTTTTCTGCCAACTAGAAACCCAATTTCTTACAATGTGAATACCATGGAATTAATGCCCGTCCTGGTATTATCCTCAAATAATACACTTGAGGGAATCTTAGGAGTAATGTAAGAAGAAGAGTGTCTATTTGGTTGAAATTAGAATCAATGTGTAACTAACTCTCTCGTTAGTACTTCTGCCCTCCGCTCTCAGAGTTAATACCTGCAAAATGAAGATACTTGAAACATTAGGGGTATGCAGAGAGAACAGAAGGTGTGTTGATATGCTCATATAAAAGCCTAGATATATGGAACAGTTAACTGAAGCTATTGACTCCCAAGGTTACAAAAGAAGCTAAATGAATCACTGTTAGACCATGAAATCTTCTAGCTCTCCTATGTACACTAACATCCACACAATCTGAATGCAAATAAAATACACAAATGTAGTATGACAATAAACTAACGCCGCGTATGGAAGAAGTGTAATTATCTCATGCCAAATAGGACTCGAAACAGCATAGGTAAAGAGTATTGGACCTGCACCCTGTGGCATAAGCACCAGAGTTACAGTGAGTTCACAGTTAGCTTATCTTTCACCACAACAGGATAAAACAGTGCACTGCCATTATGGACCACGTATTAGTAGAATGCTGGCACCTAGTAAAAGATATTAGACCTTATTTTCGTGCATGCATTGAAAGCATCCAAGCACAAAGTAAGTCAATCAGTCTGGAGTTGCTTGTGTTCCTGTCTCGAGGAAAATGGTCTAACAGTTCAGGCTGGACTGGACCAAGACTCATTTGCATAAGGTGGGTCTCTGTCTACAACGGCAGAGAGTGAGTGAAAACCAATGGTCTGGAATGTGGCCTTCCATTACCATGTTGTGTTGGCTATGTAACAAGGCAAAGGAAAGGCTGTTCTCATTTGCCACCGTTATTTTTTATAACAATTGAGCCATTACCTATTGCCGTACGTAAGGAACGCATTATACAGGGTATACACACAGTGGTAAGTGAGCACAAAGTGTTACACAATGCAGATGATATCTTACCACTCCACTTATACCTTACCAACTATACACAAACCTTTATACTGTTGTTAAACTCCTTCCCCAGGTGCTCGGGTCCACAATTAACAGGTCTAAGTGTAAGATGTTATCAGTGGCCTCAGGTATGACAAGAGACTCGCTGTGACATATGCCATTTAAATGGACATGAATACATCTCATATATCTTGGGATATACCTAAAAACGGGCCTCAAAAATATGGTTAGAGACAATATCACACTCTTGCACAAGACTGCTATTGAATTTTCCAATTGGTCTACACTATCACATTACTCTATGAGAGAGAGAGTCCAGATTGTGGAGCACACACAGAAAAACATATTCTGCGAACGAAGAAAGAATTAGTTTACAATAAACATCCACAGGTGCAGCTAAACTACAAACTAGTAATGCATTGCCTACGGTATGTATGAAGAAGTGACATAATATGTTAATAATACCTAGAGCTGTGCAATCAAAGGCTCCCTTATGTAGGAACAGAGTCAATTTAACACACGGAAAAGAAACTGCCTAGCCACTAAGGGAAGAAAAGGTCATGCAACACCTAGATGATCTAAATTTCCATCCTTCATTACAAAGATACATGGAAAGAACATAAAGGGGCAATATCAAGACTATACTCAAAAGTAATTGACAATATGTTCTCCCGAAAAAACTATTCCATCTTGCAAAACTGATGTGGAGAATATGACTGATAAATATTATTATTGCTCATCTTTTATTACACTACAAAAGAGTGTAATCTTCAACAAAGTATCTAGTGGGATTAGCAGTAACTGTATTATATTGTTTTGCACTGTTTCTATGTTCAAAAAATCAAACATTGCATTGCAAAGGGATTTCAATTCAGGCACTATTAGAACCACTGGATCATTGAATGTTACTTTGTGGTCGGCACTATGAACCACAGTAGTTACATGTAATTTTGCACAAACGAGTACTTACTTCTGTGTACTTTGAGGCTTTTCCTTTTATTTGACTTGAAAGAAATGTGCTGAAAGTGGGGCGCTTCTTCTAATAGATTATTGCATCCGCTTGTATCAAAAGGGCCTTTAGAATGTGAATATTTGAAATCTGCGAGTGTCAACTTCATGTAGCTTACTCTTTGTGATCAGTGGCTTTCAATGGTCCTTGATCTTAGTTCCCGTATTGCCATGGTTGATCACCATTCAGACTTCTATTATCTCGACTGTTATATTTTGAATTTGGCTTATAAATACACAAAGGTATTTTTCAGGGGTCAGGGCCAACACACAGATGACATGAAACAATGTATTTGTATATTTCAAGCTGGGCAGGTTAGCGGACCCTGGGGATCTATCTCGCAAGCAACCATACTGACAGTAGGGGCAGGAGAGTAACAGCTGACTTGGATCTTACCTCACCCTACGTAGGCACCTCAAAGGTTTGCTTTCTGACGCATCCATCGAGTGAGCAACAGGGCCCAAATAATAAGCAATTGCATTAACAAAATTTTTCCAGAAGTGAGATCCGGTACGGAAAATAGCAGCCCCTCGTTCACACTGTTGCACATTATTTCAGATCACAACAAACTGAAAGCAGGCGTTAGTAAGTAAAGCTGTGTGATGCCTGAACACGGAAAATGCGATCCTTATCCCCTGTTGCTTTCCCACCACTACAGCTTGATTGACACCTTTGAAGGTAGCTCCCCTGATCATGTCCACCTAATCACCTTAAAAGGAATGAGGTCTGTAGCATGAATGATGGTGTTTACTGTTCTTGAATTCACTCTTGAAAACCTTTACCTCACACGTGTGCACTTTATTTCAATCCTTCTGCTCAATAAAAGGAGGTGTCAGGAAGTAAAGTGTGCTGTTCCTGATAGGGAAAAGAATATTCCTGTAAGCTACTTTTCTCACACCCCTGTCGCCTGATTGCCTGCCAGTAAAGTAAATCCCCTGAGAGTGCTCAATGGCCCAGCATAAAAAGGACAAAATATTTCCAAGAGCAAGTTCAGGAACACATTTAAACAAGAATTGGCAAAAGCCTTGCTTTGCCAGTATTTGCTGTTTGCTGCTGTTGGCTTTGCCAATTCTAATTGTTTTATGCCAGCATTGGCAAAACTGCAGCAGTGGCTGGCCATCTTGAAATGATATCTTCTATAGGTCCCAGTAGGCTCTTCTTTTACATGTAGACTCAACGTGGCAACCATATTGGAAGTTTAGAAAAAAAACTTTTGTCCATTTTGAAACGTTATTTTCTATACATCCTATATAGCCATCTTGGTGTGTACATATGCAAAATGGCGACCCTCTTGGAAGTGTAGAAAATATAGCTCCACCATGGCTGCCAGTGAATGTCTACATGAAAGATTACGCCATCTTGGAACTATAGAAAATAAAATTAGAAAATGGTTACCCACTGCTTTTGAATTGTCAATGCCAGCTCAATTTTACAAGTACACTGAAAAAAGCCCCTAGCGGTGGAGAGTGGTGGCGTAGGGAGGGAGGGAGGCGTAGATGAAGAGATAGAGAGGCTGAGAGAAACACGGAGCTGCAACTGTACTTGGTGTTGAATGTGGTCAGAGACCGAAATAGAGTCAATGGGGGGGGGGGAACAAAGGATGATGGAGAGAGAGCAACACCAGTGGATGTCGAGGGAAAGAGCATGAGCATTGTCAGCAGCACCTACACTGGAGAAAGAGTCAGTGCTTGAGAAAGAGACAGAAAGAAAGAGAACGAAGGCTACCCAGGGAACCTATGTGATACACGTTTATGCTCAATAAAGAGGGAGAGAAAAATGAAAAGGACATGCACTTTCATGGAGGGCCAAGTCAGTCACAAATGTTGCGTTCCACTAGGCTTGGTTTGGAAGCCTGGCAACATTTCAGCATTGCGCTGAGATCCGGCTCTGGACTCCACGATAGCCGCGATTACCTGTTGTCAAATGTGAGTACTGATGGGTCTTCGGGCAGCATTCCATTCGGGAACATGAGCAGAACCGTGCCCTGTACCCCTGGAATCCATTCGATCTCACTACACTGTGCCAACCATGTCGCATCCAAGATAGTGGCACAGCGGTATTCTCTTAAGTATCTCCCAGGAGCTTTGTGTATTTCACAGTGATGGCTGCTGGTTCTTGGTAGCTCGCTTGGTTGATTCAGGCAGCTTCCGCCTTCAGAGCAGCATTTGTGTTGTGCCTTATTTCCTCCGAAGCTGCTTCTCTGCCCCTGAATCATCGACTTTGTGAACCCACTATGTGATCTTGCCATGATTTGGGTCACGTTAGCGGATGTTTCTTCTGCACTAGCAAAGGTTTGCATACGGCCTTTCCAAATGGTCCTATTGTTACTGGCCTGCTGCATGTTATGGGATCTGCTCTTACTATTCATGACTCGCAAAATGGTCCTTTTGGCACTTTTATCAATGGACACTTTACTTTTTCTTTATAATTGATGATTCCATGCACCTTTGGGTCTTTGCACAGCCTATAATATACCACAAAGTATTAAGTGGCTGGTTCCTATCTACCTCCACCTGTCATCCATATTCTAAGGGTTTCAACACCCTGCATCCTCAAGTACTTGATACAGGGTGAAGGTGTCTGCGTAGTTGGGCTTACAACTGTTCGCACTGTGCCCTGTTCTCTTCCATATTTCCTTGGTGCCCAGCTAATTTGATTAATACCCGAATAATCACTGTATAATCAACAATGGCAGATTCCAAGCCCTCAAAGGATAAAGAACAGAAAGGTACTCTGATAAGGTCCAAACAATACCCACTGATTTCGGATTCGTCAGTAAAGAAAAAATTGGACAAACCTTCAACTTTGGGGACAATCCTGAAAACATTGAACTCTGTTCACAATATCACCCAGAGCGCAAAAAACAATACTGACCTACTGCAGGTAGAGGTGTTTGGTATCTAGACAGATCTTAATGACCTAAACATCTGCTTTCAAATGCAGAGAATAGGATTAGTATAGTGGAAAATCGCAACAATGTCCAGGACAAACAATTCAAAAAATCTGAAGACTTCATAGCTGCGATGAAAAGGGACATCATTCATTTTGGAAGACCAGAACAGATTAAGCAATCTTCGTATACTCGGTGTTTCACAGGGTGCGGAGGACAAGGTTCCTCCACAATCACCCTTTTGGACTCATGGATACTTGCAACTCTCAACATCACCTTCTCCAAGGACTTTTAGTTTGAATACACTCAAAGGATCCTCACCTTTGAGCCTAAAAATGCCTCCTCTTCGAGACCTGATTTCCAAACCACTGTGCTATCCACAAACAGAACTAACCCTCTCTCATATGAAGAAGATCAAAACTTGGAGAGGACCTAGGATATCAATTTCCCAACATTTTGCTAGGGACAGTGCAACACAGAAAAGGTTTCCTAACCCTGAGGAACAGGGGCATAGCTTCAAGGTGGTTGTTTGCGGTATTACACACCCTAAGAAATGTATTTTCTGATGAATAGTTGGGTTTAGATAATTTCAGTCGGGTATGGTGAGGTGTCTGTTGGATTTCACCTGGGATTTGGTGCGTGCACTGACAAAAACACACACACTCTCTCTCATTTCTATTTTGAAAGCTCTAAACATTCTTGACTGTTTTACAAGATGTTGTGTTTCTCTCACTTAGTACTCCTAATAATCCACATTCCTCTTCATTTCTACTGATCTTTAAGCCCCTCTTATGCACCCTGCTTGTTGTATAATGTATTTTAACATTATATGCCAGCATGATTATTGGGAAATCTCATGCTCACACCCACCAATCTTACTGTCCAAGCTATGCCCCTGCTGAGGAAGTTTCTCAGAGAGAAGTCCATTCAATCATCCTTTGGGGGGGATTCTAAGTTAAAGATTGTCAACCAGGGAAAACCATTGATTTTACTGATCCAGCAAACCTTGAATAATTTCTACAGAACAAATCGGAATCACAGATGGAAGTAGGCACTGCTACTACCTCACTGACATTCTGAACTGCTATGCCTCTTGTTGTTGCCTCCTGATATAATTTCTATATTGTTGGTGGATACAATTGTCTTTCACACACAGCTGTATATCTGGGTATAATGTCGTTTTTCTACAGGTGCAAGGTTGCCATGGTTCATTGTTTTATATAACTATAATCCACACCATGCCTGTTAGCCATGTCTCCATTTGGCTTGTTGTCTTAGCAGTACTATTGTACTATGTGAAGGTTCCTGTTTCATTAAAATACTGCTAGGAGGTAATTATATCAATTTGCCATCTCTTGCCTGTCAACAGTGCTTTGCTGCTACACATTTATTTTTTGTGCACTTACATGTTTGGCGCACACACACATAAAATGTAGTGTACTCCATTGTGCTCACTCTGCTTTCCTGTACAAAGGATTTCTTTCTATAGCAGGTGGTCTAGGTGATGTGGAGGATTTTCTGTCATCATTGTCTCTTTCCCTCTTACAGCATGTTTTTCCCACTGTCCTGAGTGTACCTCTTCTCTTAGGGACTTTCCCGCTGTTGTCCGTGGTACAGGACTCATTCTTGTATCTTTCCTTCCCTCTCCTCTTTCAGGCCACACATATCTATCGAATTTTTGTTTCCTCTTGCCTGCTCCCTTTTCTTAACTTTTGCCATTGCCAGGAACTCTCTCTCTCTCAATCATGTGATGGTGTAACTGCACAGTATGGTCTTCTTCACATGATCTCACAACACTGTCTACCTCATGTTCCATAGGTTTCGAGTGTGTTCCTATCCGAAATGTCCTCACTGAAAATAATGTCTCTTAACACCAAGAGGTTAAATCACTCAGTGAAACATAATAAAAATCTTGATTATTGTAATTTTTTTTTTTTGGGGGGGGTGGTCCGATTTTCCTCCAAGATACCAAAATAGGATATAAAGAAGCATTTTCTATGCAACATGGTTGGATCAGTGACCTAACAAGTTCCACTGCCCCTCTGAAAAAAAACTGGGGTACTAATACCAATTTCCTGTTCCTCCAGTTTATCTATAATTTCTGCTGAGAGAAGATGGCTGATCTTCTGCTTACAATGTGGTTCTACAGAAGTATATACTGTAAATATATATGCTCTCACTTCTGACAATCCTCAGTTTTGTTTGTCTCTTAGCGAGGTTAGCTCTCCTTCCTGCTGACTCCCATATTATACTGGGTGGGGACTTTGTCATTCAAATGAACTCGATCTTCAATAGATATTTAGCATGTGTTTATCTCATGGCCTACCTGGTGTAAGAATGGATAATACAATTGGTAGTGATTTCTCTTTCTTGATTGACTACCTCTTGGTCGACTCACTCTTGCTTCAATCCTCTTTTGACCCCACAATAGAACCAATTGTCACCTCAAACCAATGTTTTAACCAATTTCACCCATACAACCAAATAATAAGGCCCCTCATTACAATCCTGGTGGTAAATCCCACTTACCGCAGTGCAGAAGACTGCCAACTTACTGCTGCAGCCGGGAATTCCGCTACAGGCATTAAGACCCACAGCTCGGAATTCGCCACAATACAGACACCCACACAAGTCCGCCACACCAAAGGTCAGTGATAAACTGGCAATACCAAAACCGACACCGTCACGGCCACAAGAATATGCCCACACTATCACGACCCACGAATCAATGCAGCGGTCTTTCAACTGCGGTAAACCATTGGCGGTACACACCGCCGCGCTCAAAATACCCACACACTTACATAACACAACCACATTTGACAATTCAAAATACACACACCTGATAGACATACACACACCACTCCCACACACCCAAACCAATATAAAACACACACACACATTACTCACAAACCCTTACTACCAGAAATTTGAAAGCAGGCCAGAGAGAGACTCCACCAAAAACAACACCAGCATCCAAAGACACACAACACCATCATCTACACAACATCCATGCACCTCAAACAACACACACCAACACATCCCCTCACACATCACAACAGACACAACCTCACACATCACCCACACCACATCAGGTTCTCTGAGTAGGAGCTCAGGGTTATGTTGTAGGAAATCATTCGGGTAGAGCCACAGCTATTCGGATCACAGGTGCAGCAGACATCCATTGCAAGGAAGATGGAGCTATGATGAAGAATTGTCGACAGGGTAAACGCAGTGGGACAGCATCCAAGAACACGGGATGACATCAGGAAGAGGTGGAACGACCTAAGGGGGAAGGTGTGTTCCGTGGTATCCAGACACCAGATTGCTGTACAGAGGACTGGCGGTGGACCCCCACCTCCTCCACCACAACTAACAACATGGGAGGAGCAAGTCTTGGCAATTATGCATCCTGAGGGCCTGGCATGAGTAGCAGGAAGACTGGACTCTGATAAGGCAAATCTTTACTACCTTATCCCCCCACCCAACCTGCATGCCACCACATACTCCCACCCTTACCCTCACACCCATCACCCCAACAACCCACAGATACCCCACCAACACAACCCACACATACCAAAACCAAGCACTGCATGTAACACAAATGCATGGACACCCATCACCCAAGCATGTCCAGTACAGAGACTCACTCATGCCCCAAGATCACCAATCACACAGGGACCAAGCCAATAATGCAAGCACTGGAGTAGAGGGTCACTCACCCATTGCACACAATGGCACACACAGATACAATAACTATGCATTTACACCCCAACAGGACACCCTACCCAACGTCACCGGACAGGAGGTGCCAGACATATCTAGTCCCCCCACAGAAGAGGCCCACAGTGATGACAGCAACTCTGCATGCCTGAATCAAGATGACCAGCCCGGCCCATCTGGGACCTCAGGACAGTCGGTTCCCCTGCCACTGTCACAAGCCACCACAGAGCCTCCCCCCTCCGGAAACACCAGCACAGCACCCACCCAGCGGGCCCATCCCTCTGTCCCCAGGACAAGTCAATCAGCAGTGTGTCCACCTCTACAGGGAACCCAGGCAACTCCACTAACACAGGACGATCAGGAACCTGGGGGCAGTGGCAGTGGGCACACGGTTCAGCGACAGAGGCACAGGATAACAGGGAAACTGGGAGGACTGCTGTGCGATGGGGGGATAGGCCCAGGGATCCGACACTCCACGAGGCACTCTCTAACATCATGGGAGCTTACCATCATTCCCAGGAGACCATGGCAACGGTACTGGCCAAGTTTCAGGAGACCCAGCAGCTGCAGGAAGAACACTACCTGGGGATCAGGGAGGACTTGAAGTCCATTAACACCATCCTGGTCACCATTGCAGGGGTGCTGGCAGACCTTCTCAACACCAGGAGGGACACAGTGGCAAAACAAGGGGCCCCTGACACTAGCCTGGACGATGAACAGCCCTCCACCTCCGCCGGCGCTGGTGGACAGGAGGCACCGCCACAGGAAAAACAGGACACCAGCACCCCACCCCCTGCAGATGGAGAACCATCCAGCAAACAGTCCCTGAGATCCAAGAACAAGACAGAGAACATTGCCAATACCCCTGCCCAGAAATGAGACCCCCCTGAATGTCACCCTTCTGTCCCACTATGTCACCCTGTCCATCCTTAAACTGCCATTGCTCCACTTCCCATGCCCCTTTGGACAATGCACCTGTGAAACAAATAGACTGGACTCTGCCATGGACATTCCTCCACCATCACCCCAGCCCATTTTACAACCCACCTCCACTTATTTGCACAGGAGTAAACACACTTCAATCACAAAACAATCTGGAGTCAGTCTGTGCTTTCACAAATGTGTAATTGCAAGAACTATGGAATATAGCAATGTCAATGTACTTGTTCACATACCAATGTAACACAGCTGTAGGCCAGGAGTAAACAGAGCAGAGGGCACAAAGTGGGACCCAAATCTGTGAAATGGAAAGTCAAAGTGACAAGTCAGTGTCCATACACTGAGTGAAAATGACAGACTTATGCTAGCTCAAACAACAGTAGGAGATGTGGGAAGCAGTTACATCTTCTTACCTGTGTCTCACTGGAAGTATTGCATGATGATGTTGTTTCGGTTGTCGACATCCTCTTCTTCTGCCTCTTCTTCTTCACTGTCCACAGGCTCCACAGCTGCCACAAGACCACCATCTGGCTCATTGTCCTGCAGAAAAGGCACCTGGCGTTGCAAAGCCAGGTTGTGCAGCACACAGCAGGCCACGATTATCTGGCACACCTTCTTCGGTGAGTAGTATAGGGAGCCACCTGTCAGATGGAGGCACCAGAATCTGGCCTTCAGGAGGCCGAAGGTGCGTTCGATCACCCTCCTAGTTCGCCCATGTGCCTCATTGTAGCGTTACTGTGCCCTTGTCCTGGGATTCCTCACTGGGGTCAGTAGCCATGACAGGTTGGGGTAACCAGAGTCACCTGCAAATGCTGAGGGATATCTGTTAGACACACACTAACTCTTAGGGACAGCCCCATACCCAGACACCTATGTCAACTATATTGGGACCTTGGCCTCACCTATTAGCCACACACAGTGCCTCTGGAGTTGCCCCATCACATAAGGGATGCTGCTATTTCTCAAAATGGAAGCGTCATGCACAGAGCAGGATACTTGGCATTGACATGGGAGATGTACTGGTCTGCCAAACACACCATCAGCGCATTCATCGAATGGTAGCTCTTCCGGTTTCTATACACCTGTTCATCCCTGCGGGGGGTACAAATGCCACATGTGTCCCATCAATGGCACTAATGATGTTGGGGATATGTCCCAGGGCATAGAAGTCACCTTTCACTGTGGGCAAATCCTCCACCTGAGGGAAAACGATGTAGCTGCGCATGTGTTTCAGCAGGGCAGATAACACTCTGGACAACACGTTAGAGATCATTGGCTGGGACATCCCTGATGCCATGGCCACTGTTGTTTGAAAAGACCCACTGGCCAGGAAATGGAGTACAGACAGAACCTGCACTTGAGGGGGGTTTCCTGTGGGATGGCGGATAGCTGAAATCAGGTCTGGCTCCAACTGGGCACACAGTTCCAGGATTGTTGCACAATCAAGCCTGTATGTGACTAGGATGTGTCTCTCTTCCATTGTCGACAGGTCCACCAGGGGTCTGTACACCGGAGGATGCCACCATCTCATCACCTGACCCAGCAGACGTGCCCTATGGAGAAGAACAGCGAGCAGAGAGTCATCTAACACTGAGGTATCACAATGTGTTATTTGCAGAAACGTTATTAATCCGCAATGTGCCAGTATCTGTCTATATTCCCGGCCCAGATAGGTGTGACGCAGTTAACATTCATCCCATGTGGCCTCCTGAAATGGCGGCTGCCTGACCTGTAAGGTGGGACAAGGGGATATGAGCTAACTGCGCTGGCGTTGTACACCGTTGTGGTGGGAAGTCAAAGACCGCGGCGCAATTCTGCATTGGTTAACATTGGGCCCATGGGTCCCAGGACCCAACGACGATGTACGCCTGCGGTGACGGTACGCACCGCCGCGGACGTGACCGCCATTTTCTGTCTGTTCCCTCACTTGATACCTGACCTTCAACAGGAGAGGACCTACACTGCAAGTGCTGCTGTGACCTGTGTCTGGAAGCGACGATGGCTACAGTGTCTGGGGAAAGGGCCCCTGCCTTCACTTCGGAGGAGTTGGAGAAATTATTGGATGGGGTCCTCCCCAGTACACGCAACTGTACGGTCCTCCGGACAAACAGGTGAGTACACTGTGAGCATGCTGCATGGGCAATACCTGGTTTGAGTGGTGTGGATGGAAGATACATGGGGGGGCTGAGGCCTGCATGTGTGGATGGTGAGTGTATGTGCGTCAGGGCATGGGAACTGGTGGGTAATGAGTATGACGGTCCGGACGGGTAAGTAATTTCCTTTCCCCCTGTACCATTCCTCTAGGTCATCGCCCACCAGAAGAAGGGTATTTGGCGTGCCATCGCCAAGGACGTCCGGACCCTGGGGGTCTACCACAGACGGAGCACCCACTGCCTTAAAAGATGGGAGGGCCTGCGCCGCTGGAGCAAGAAGACGGTGGTAGCCCAGCTGGGGATGGCCTGCCAACGTGGGAGGGGTGCCCGTCACACCATGACCCCCCTCATGTGTCGGATCCTGGCGGTGGCCTATCCGGAGTTGGATGGGCGCTTGAGGGCATCACAGCAGCCACAAAGGGGTGAGTACACTCTCATTCAGCTGACTCTGCGAGCATTACGAGGTGTCTGGCTGGGGGAGGTGGGCAGTGGGTTCCCCTAGGCCAGGGTGAACTTGGTAGGCAAGGTCCCTTGTGAAGCAGGCTATGTGGCACCCCAACCCTACCAGTGGTAAGAGCCATCTACACCTAGTCAGGCTCCTGTGATTCCAGGTGTGCAGCAATTTGTCTTAAGCCTCGTACCCTATGGTCAGCTGAAATTTCTTGGAACTGTCAGTGCATGGCGTAGTGCAGAGGGCTGCTCCATGTGTGTTGTGTCCGCCAACGGTAGTGGTGTTGCATGCACTGAACATGTCTTTCTTCTGTCTTCCCCCCTTTTTGTGGTCTCCCTGTTCTTGTGTGCAATAGCATCATCAGGCGGAGGAGCACTGGTACTGGAGCAGGAGGGAGCTGCAACCCACTTGGCCCTGGAGGGTGAAGCAACAGAGTCTGAAGCCACCAGTGTGACAGAGGGCGAGGGGAGCTCCATGGCGGGGACAGGAGCAGACAGCATTGACAGCGACTCCTCCTCTGATGGGAGCTCCTTTGCACCCTCACTACCATTCACACATCCCCAGTGTCCTCTCCCAGTGTGTCAGTGAGCCCTCCTCCCAAAGTACACTAACGCAGGCACACATCCACCCAACAGCCATCCACCTCACAACAGCCTCTGGCCCATGCACCTTCACCCAAATCCAGCAGACGTACACCTCCTACAACCACTACCTCTACCTCCACTCCCAAACTACCTCCATCTTCCTGTCCCAGTGTGTCTAAAAAACCTTTCCTGGCAAGCTTTGACCTCTTCCCTTCACCTCCCCCCCCAGTCCTTCCCCTAGGGCCAGGCTTTCCAGGTCCCAGCCCAGCACCTCAGCCACCAAATCCCCAGGCACAGTGGTGCCAGCAACTGCTGGGTTATCGAGTGCACCACCCATCAGAGCTGCCAGTGTGCCACTTAGTGAGGGCAAGGACATTCTGCCACCTGCCAAGGTGAAAAAGGTGCCCACATCCCAGAGGGAGAAGCCGAAACTACCAGCCACCAAGGGCTCAGCAAAAACAAAAGGGGATAGTGGCAAGACAACTGCGGCACCATCAAAGGTGGGGAAGGGCCAAAAGCAGAAGAGCAGGTCAGGAGAGGGCATGGTGGCACCGACTGAGGGACCAGTGTCACACCTTCTGTCCATGACCATGCCAACCTGTACGGCGGCGAACACCGCTAGCTGCCCTCCACCACAACCGCCACCTGCACCGCCCCCGGCACGTCTACAGCCTCAGCGACAGTCCCCAGCCTCTTCCCCAGTGGGCAGCCATCCGAGGCTGCCGGAGACGTCCTGCTTTGTCCCTCAGCAGGTGCTGACCCATGCACCGCCGCCAGAACCGCCGCCACAGACACCGCCGCCAGCACCGCCGCCACAGACACCGCCACCAGCACCGCCGCCACAGACACCGCCGCAAGCACTGCCACCAGCCCGCGGCATCCTCAGACACTGGCACCACCGCTGACATGGCTACCATCCCCAGTGGTCAGTCGTCTGAGGCTGGAGGTGAGTTCGTGGACCCTGGGCAGCTTCCACGAGGCATGACTTCCATCACTGTTTGCACCTGCAGGTGGAATGCGAAGCTGCAGCAGTGTGGGGTATGTCGCTGCCTCCGTGGCGTATCATGCTACCTGAACCTCGCCAATCTCGTGGCACGCACACCCAGGTGAGGGAATTGTACCGGCCGCACTGTACGTGTAGCAATCTGGGCACCAGTCCCCCTCCAGAACCAATGGAGTATCACATCCACTACCTAAGTCCTTGGCAGGATGAAGCACTCTGGGCACCAGGCCCCCTCCAGAACCAGTGGAGTATCACATCCACTACCTCAGTCCTTGGCAGGATGAAGCACTCTGGGCACCAGGCCCCTCCAGACTCACTGGAGACTGTTATCCACTTGAAAGACTGGGGCTTTGCACTTCCCAGGATACAGCAGTGGGCAAACCACCCACTGGAGAGACTTGAGAGACTGCGGCTTTGCACTCCCCAGGATAAAGCAGTGGGCAAACCACCCACTGGAGAGACTTCAGATACTGTGGCTTTGCACTCCCCAGGATAAAGAAGTGGGCAAACCACCAACTGGAGAGACTTGAGAGACTGTGGCCTTGCACTCCCCAGGTTAAAGCAGTGGGCAAACCACCCACTGGAGCGACTTGAGAGACTGTGGCTTTGCACTCCTCAGGATACAGCAGTGGGCAAACCACCCACTGGAGAGACTTGAGAGACTGTGGCTTTGCACTTCACAGGATACAGCAATGGGCATGGAGCCCCCTCGTACAGCAATGGTGTTGTGCGTTCATCAGGCTGAGGTGCCCACCTTCCCCCTCCCCCTGAGGTGCCTGTGTTTTTTCGATCTGATGCCCAGCAGTATTCTCTCTGTTTCAAGTCAGGTATCATGTGTGGGCTTCTCCCATGCATTTTGGGCCCAGTGGTCCACGGACAATGATTGGTACACTATCCGGACTTGTGTAGTTGGTGTACATATTTGTATATACTGAATTTTGACTTTTGACAAATGGATTTTTAATGATTACAATTGTTACAATCATTTCCTTTTGTTCTTGCGTTCTTCCAGGGGGTGGAGGGGTGTATATGTAATGTTGATGCATGTATTTGTGTGTATGTTGTTGTGTGTGAGGGTGAGGGTGAGGGTGTTGCGTGTGTGTGTCACTCTCTTTCCTCCGCCCCTCCCCTGTGTTGTAGGTGCAGTACTCAGCGTAGTCGCCGCCGTTCGTACTCCTGATAGATGAGGAGATAAACCAACATGGGTAACACCTGAAGTTCGGGCTCCATGGCGTCCTGGTTCCTCGTTGGGTGTCGAGAGGTGAGCGTTTTCCCTTCTGTGTAATGTTTCCACCATGCTTTTGACAGCATTGGTTCCACCCCGGAAAAGGTGGCAGATAGGCATCTTGAAATACGGTGGGCGGTACTTTGTCTTCAGCCTGTCTGTTGGCGGTTACCGCTGCGGTGTTTGTTTCTACCGCCGTGGCGGTCGGAGTGTTAAAGTGGCTGTCTATGTTGGTGGTTTCCGCCACGGTCGCTATCCCATTTTTTTTCCACCGGCCTGCTAGCGGTATTACCGCTGCTTTAACACCGACCGCCAGGGTTGTAATGAGGGCCTAAGTCTTGGCGGATAAACCCTGTAATAGTGAAGCACGATGATGATGTTCAAGGTATGGACAAAGCTCTACGTGAATTTATACTAACCAATTCATATTCTGTTTCCTCCCCTGTATCTTTTTAGGATGCTATGAAATGCACGATTTAAGGAAAAGTTATAAGTCATATGGTAAATAAAAACAAGATAATAAGATCCTCCTTGGATTCCCTTATGAAAGACATAAAAGATAAAAAATGATTATTTAGACCAACTAATGACCGTATAGTAGCTGTTTCTCTCGAGAATCTTAAATCCAAACATAACTTGATTGTCAGCTAATATTCCTATCTTTAGATCAAAGGCAAGAAAGGGAAAAAAGCTTTTCTACTTGAAAAAAAATAATATCTGAATTCCTATGGAGTAATAAAACGCCAGGAATTTTCCCTTAAGAAGCTAAGATTGGACTATGGTGAAGGTGACTGCACATTCCCTAAATGGTTTGACTACTAAACAGCCTTTCTTGGCTGCTCAAGTTTCCCAGTGGCTTGTGTTCTCCCCATCGAGTCTCCCTTGGTTAAGCATTGAGCAATAACGTTGCTAACCCTATTCACTTAGGGTGCTACTCACTTTGTTCAAGCTCCCCTTGGCATTTGCGTCACATCATGCTTGATACTCTGAATGCCTCACAATTGTTTGATAACTGTTAGTTTGGTGATTTCTCTAAAACGTCTCATGCCACTATGGAAAAACTAAAAGCTAGCTTCACCTTTTTTAGTCGGGTAAGTAATATTTGGGCTGCCACATGTATCAACCGGATTGATTACTGGGGGTGTGTGGCCAAGATGGCGGTGGGAGCTGTTGCCTTTCTGTGAGGCTACGCTCCCCTCTGGGCCCATTAACCTTCATTGCGTAAGACAGTGAGGGAGCGGGTGCCCCTGAACTGAGGGACTGTCTCCCCCTTATTACTGCAATGTAACGGGGTGCTCCGGATTGCTCCTGACAGGGCAGGCAGAGAGGCGAGCATGGCAGCCTGACAGGCCTGGTGATGCGTCCCGCACTTGACCTGTGATTCCTCATGGGATTGACTCCATCGCCTCAGGTGAGGGGCCTACTATAGATAGGAGGCATCGCTGCAATGACCGATGGAGGACCAGAGAGAGAAACCCTGAACTAAGCTGGCGCTCGCACAGAACACAACAGTGGTGCTGGCCCGCTGCCATGCTGGTGGGCTGACACTCTATGCTGCTTTGGATATGGCGGCAAATGCGATGATTGGGGCTGTGACATCCAGACTGCACAGTGAGAGCGGCGAGAGCAGTGAGAGCGGAGGCGACAGGGGGACCGCAGCCATGTCTGTACTCGCCCGCCCTGTTTGCCCTACTGCCAAGCACCCGGGGGCTCGATTGCTGCTGGGAGTTCAGACAGGGGACATAAGCTGTGACCCCCTAGGCGGTGAGTGAGTGAATGAAATAGCAGCAGGGCAGTGAGTGAAATAACAGCAAGGCGAGAGATGGTAAAACTGGCACACCTCTGAGGACTGCCGTGAAGGGACTGCGCCATACCTGATAAATGGCCTACGGCATTGGCAGGCTGTGCTCAGCGACAACGAGGAGCACAAGAGTGCACCTCACCTCATCTACAACTATGCAATAGGGGCACAAGTGATTAAATGGGAGTCACCTGATCAAGGATGGCACTGTGAGACTTTAGGGGCACTCGATATAATCCCCCGGACAAGGGGACAAGAGTGGAGCTTTAAATCGTTGGAATACTGTGCCTCTAGAAACGAGGCTACTATGAGTGCTGTGCCCCCTCCAACTTTTTACCCCTACTGGCTTCACTGCGTGCAGACTGGCCGCCTGGGCTACATCGCGATCCCCCTCCACGCCTGATTGGGCCCTCAGCAGCGTCTACTTAGGGCAGATACATTATCGGTTGCTGCCCTGGGGCAACTGGGGGGGGGCAGATCACTGGGATCTACAGTTGGAGACCTACTCCTGACAATGTGGCCTAGTGCATCACTCCCAGACTCTTCCCTGGCCCGCTGCTGCGTGCCTACCAGTACTCTGGTCGCCTCCTGATCGCTGACTGGCCCTGCCTAAGCAGGGGCTGGAGTACAAACTGTTCTTTGTTGCTGAGCGCTGGACCCCACGGATGGCAGATAATGGGGCATGGTACGGCTGAAGGTGCCCAAGCCGTCTCCCCAGAAGCCCATCATACATATGCTAGTGATCCCCCCACCCCTGTGGTGGTGGACCCGATCCGCCAACTGGAATGTACCCTTGAAAAACACACAGGGATGTTTGACAGGATGTTGCAGGCTATCCAGGTCTCCAAGATAACTATGGAGGCTCAACTAGGGGTGATCCAAATTGATGTGGGTCTGCTAAGGGCTGGCCATGCAGAATGAGTAGACGACGCAGCGTCTTCCTTGACATCACTGCGCCACTCTGTGGTCACCGTACAGGAGCATTTGAAAACTCTGCAAACTTTGTGAGACCTCAGGTTGAGAGCAGAAGATGCAGAGGGATGCTCCAGACAAAATAATGTCCAATTCATGGGCGGTGATAAGAAGTACAGAGGCCGCTGGCTCCTTTACCACAAGTAGATGGGAGCCCCTGATACCGGTTCACTGTATATGGACCCAGGTACAGTCACTGATTCCAGATCTCTATTTGGACATACCTGTTAACTTGTTTGTTTCTTGTTAGGGCTGGGCAGAGCAGCACCAATGGACTGATGAGAGTGGTGGATGAGTGGGTGGTGGGGTGCACCTTGGACATTGAGCCTGGGTAATTCCAATACACACATGGCGACCACTTATAATGTTCTGACCTGGAATATCAGAGGCATGGAGACCACAATATGGTGGCACAGATAATATGCCTATCTCTGCCATAGGCACACACATATGGCATGTCTTCAGAAGACACACTTAGCTGCCATGGAATTAGAAGAGGTCACTAGACAATGGACTGGGCATATACTTGATACTGGTTATTCGGCCCATGCCCAGGAGGTCATGATTTGGATTGCACTAGGAGTACCCTATGTACAAAATAGGACCATAGTGGACCCTGAGGGCTGGTACATATTGTTGGAGGGGGAGCTGGACTGTATACCCCTGTCTCTAATTACACTATTGGGTCATTATGACCCCAGTGGTCGGGGGTAATTTGGAGGAAAGTACTGCCAACATGCTGGCGGTACTTTCCTCCATATTATGACATTGGCGGTTTGGCTGAAGCCAAACCGTCAGTGTACTACACTGACTGCCACGGCTGTAATGGCTGTCGGACTCGAGACAAGAATCTCCAGCCCGGTTGCCGTCACTTGACCACCTGCGGGATTATGGCCTGCCTACTGGTTTTCGTGGCTTCCTTACCACCACGAAATCCATGGCAGTAGGCACTATCAGTGACTGGGAATCCCTTCCCTGTCACTGATAGGGGTCTTTGCCACCCCATCCCCCTCCACCGGTTCCGCCCCAACACCTCCTCACCTCTTCAGACCCCCTTCACACATGCATTCATACATTCATCCATGCATGCATCCATTCACACACACACATCCACACACACTTACATACATACACGCATTCACACTACTTAACATACACACACTCACACCCCTAAACATGCACACAAATAAAACACGCAACACACACCCGCATACACGCACACACAGACATACACCCCCACACACACATACAACACCCCCCACCCCCCTCCCCTGTTGGAGCACTCCTCTAGCAGGAGGCAGGATGGGGCGCTGCTGCCAGCAGCAGTGTCCGCCAGCAGAACACCGCCAGGCTGTATTATTCTCATAATATGGCTGGCGGCGGTCTACTGGTGCGGCGCTGCTACTGGCAGCAGCGCCACCTTACCGCCATCCGCCAGCAGGAATCCAGCTGTGGTTATAATTTGGCGGACAGCTGGTAGCAGCGACGACGGTCTTTTGGCGGCCGCCGCCACGGCGGTAGGAAGTTTTTACTGCTGGGCTCAAAATGAACCCCTATATGCTCCCAACATACTCCAGGGTCAATTTATCCACATGTTCTCACCGGCCCTGCTCCTGAATCCCCTATCACTGACCATTTAAAGGGGGATTTTAATTGTGTACATGACTCAGACATGGACCGATCTGTGTCCCCACTCCCTGGGACACTAGGATTCCAAGCAACTAAACAGTTTTGGCTATGGATGGATGCTGTGATGTTGAATTGCAGGATATTTGGCGGTTGGTTCACAGAGGAGAGGTGGAATACTCTTACTATATCCCAGGTCATCAGGTGCACACAAGGTTGGACTACAACTCACATAATATGGATTTTTGATCCCAGGGTGGTTAGGTCTAAGTAGTTGGGCAGAACTCTGTCTGATCACAGCCCACTTAAGGTTACCTTTCAATAGGGTGCGGATAGAGCTCCAATTCCAACTTGGCAATTATGTAAGGAGGCATTATATGACCTAACATACAGGGTCACCATGGGCACACACTTATACCAGTACTTCACAGAAAATGAGGGATCCATGGGATCCAGGGGTCTGCAATGGGATGCAATGAAAACTGTTCTATGGAAACATTGCATCAAGAAAGAACCAACTGTGCAACGCTCCAACTTGGAGGACGTCCCACTGATGCACTCATTAAACAGTATTCAAGCTCCAAAAACAAAACAAACATATGTAATCCTTTATTGAAAGGCCATCAGACTCTTTTTCAAGAAATATGCGAACGAAGATCTTTTAGTGATTCAAGGTGCAATCCAGCATTTATCGTCATGAGGATGCTATATCCTTAAAATTCCAGGCCATTAAAGTGAGCAACCCAATGCATTTCGGGCAAAGCCCTTCATCAGGGGAAATATTTCCTACAAATATTACAAACAAATACAAGCTGTTAGGAGAATAAAGCTGCTACCTATTTGGACAACTATAGGTTGAAAAACGGTCCGGTGCTTACACACCACAACTTTGTGCTCGAAGTGGAGAAAGTCTCAATGCACATCAAATCTTTTTGTGCTCCATCAAAAACCCAATATTAAGACAACATGAAAAAATGACAATGTCACTTTTAAACAACACAAACCATATGCTAGGACTCCCCAAGTAAAATGAAAGAAATAGAGAACACACACTTCTTATGTGTCGCCAACAGAAACCTGTGGACAACAAATGTGTGAACAGTGTGAATGTATAGCAAATATTAATGCATGCTCCACAAGAAGGAGGGGTGAAAAGATTATATTTCCTTACAGTGTGTGCACACAAACAAAAGATAACTATTAATAATGAGGGAAATGTGTATTATCCATTATGCCCCCAAAGTGGTAAAGCCATCCTGAAACAGTCAAACATTAGTGCATTACAACTGAAGATGACATGCAGAAACAAAAACTTGCCTTATTATTTCATACTAAGTCAACACGACATGTTTGTTACTCTCTTTCTGACTTGAACTTTTAGAAGTTGTTAAACTTAAAAACAAACATTTTTAAACAGAGCTCTTTACAGCCTTGAACACATATGATCTGTTACCGTTAATTATCAATATCTCCCCCCTTCTGGTGCAATCCAAATGAAACAACTATTTTCATATTTGTAATTGTCTTTCCAACTCCTCAAACTTAGAAGAAGATATGCTCTCATTTGTTAATAAACAAGATAACGCCATCTATAACTGAAAAATAATTTTTCACAGCACATCAACTTTACTGGAGCCCTCCAAACTATTTGAATTACAAAAGTGGACTCTGATACTTGCTGGTTCTACAAGAAAGAGCATGGAGATATAGAACACACTTTTAGATTGTGAATTGTTAGCAACTTTTAAGTATGATATCCAGACTTAGGAGGACATTATGAACATGGCGGTATACACTGTCGGTCGCAGTGGCAACTGTGAACAGAAGACCGCCACTGGCGGTGAACAGAAACCTGCCATAGAAAGATGCCAAAAACAGAAACTGTCAAAATTTCTGTTTCCACCAGCCACTGCCAGGGCCTTGTCGGCAGAAAGGCTGCACATCCCACCCCGCCACCTCCAAGCACACAAATCCCCCACCCTCCAAATAATGATGCACAAATCACAGCGGCGGTTAGTGAATGCCGAATGACCATTGGTGGTACAGACCGCCACAGACAGCAATAGGACCCAACAGCAAGAAATGCACACATTGGCAAGTTAGAAACCCACACACCTGACACACATCCACAACACTATAAAACAAGCACAGACACACCACATAATCCTTTACAACGCCAATAGGACAAGCCAGACTGACAAGACTACAAGCAGACACGGAACGCACCAACACACAACTCACATACCCACCCACACAACAGCACCCTCACCAATAACCACACAACACAGCATCCACAACACACACCATGGCATCCTCTAAGAGCCCACGCTTTACAGAAAGGGAGCTAAGAAGAATGGTGGATGAGATACTCAAGGTTGAGCCACTAATCTTTGGGCACCGGTCCAGCACCAGGAAGATGGAGTTATGGCAGACCATAGTGAACAAGGTGAACGCAGTGGAAAACCATCCATGCACGAGGGACGACATCCACAAGAGATGGAATGACCTGCGGGGGAAGGTGTGGTCCTTGGCATCCAGGCACCACATTGCTGTCCAGAACACTGGTGGAGGACCCCCACCTTCACCCCCTGAATACACCGACTGGGAGGAAAAGTTACTGGCCATCCTGCACCCTGAGGGCCTCACCTGACTCACCGGAGGAATGGACTCGGGTAAGTCAATTACAATAACCCCATATCCACCACACCTTGAATGCATACACCACCTCACCCCTCCAACTACCACCAGGATCACTCCCCTCCCTGGCCTCAATCACTACATCCAGTCACCTTGCGTGCCCACAAACGCACCAACAGGCCCACATCCCTCCCCCTGTGCACCACCACCAACCCCTGCAAAGTATCATAATGGCACTACACCACCCACAATGCACCACTACATCCCATGCAAAATGCAATGGCAACCCCACAAAAGGTCCCTGCGTAGCCCAACAGGGAAATTGACCACACAAAATAGGCCAGAGCTGTGCACCCTCATCCGAATGAGTAAATGTAACATACATGTCCATTCCCCACCACAGGCACCACCATCCATGCCACCCTGACGGAAAGGCCAAGGAGTGCCAGCACCCCACATTGAGACAGAGGAACCACACAGGACACTGGAGAGGGAACTGTGGACACTGAGGAACACGCTGGTTCGTCACACAGTCCTGGACTGTCACCCTCCAGCAGCCCCACCCAGGACACCACTGACAGCCCTATCACCCAGCCACCAACATCAGCACATGCCAAACGATCCCACCAGTGTATCCAGGCCACAGACTGGTGGAACACAAGTACAGAGGCCACAGTCTCCACCTACCAACAGGCAGGATGACGATGGCCCCAGTACAAGTGGTACCACCAGACTTGTGCAGGGGACACAGGCACAGGGGGCTAGGCCCAGTGGGAGGACATCAGTGACACAGGAGGAAGGCCAAAGGATGGATGCTGCAGCCCAGGAGGTGATCTCAGAGGTCATGGGAGCATACCACCATACACAAAACAGGATGGGCCAGATCCTGGCCACCCTGGAGCAGAGTCAAAGTCTGCAGACAGCCCAACATAAAGAGACCATGGAGAAGTGGAAACAACTCAATGCCACCATGGCCTCTATTGCAGGGGTGCTGCAGCACCACAACCCAACCCAACCTGAGACCCCCACAAACCAGGAAGCCCCTATCACTGCCCAGGACACAGACCAGCCATCAACATCAGCAGCAGCAACTGGACTGGTATCACTGTCTGAGGACACACAGGAGACCAGCACCTGTACCATACATCCCAGCACCAGACACTCAAACAGTCACTCAGACCCAGATATGGCACTGGAACACTTGCCAAGACCAAGGCAACCTCAAAGAAGTGACTTTGACACGAAGGGGGTTATTCCAACTTTGGAGGAGGTGGTAATCCGTCCCAAATGTGACGGATTTACCACCAGCCGTATTACGAGTTCCATAGGATATAATCGATTCGTAATACGGCTGGTGGTATATCCTTCACTTTACCGTCACTTTTGGGACGGATTGCCACTTCCTCCAAAGTTGGAATAACCCCCGAACTGTCTCCCAAGTGTGCCACTGTGCCACCAGCCTCACCGGCCAATAGCAACCCAACAACTTGCAAAGTACAGATGGACCTATACCCACTGCCACCAATCGCTGAGACCATGTAGCCAGTATGGACATCCACCATCAGCCCACACCCTATCACTGTAAAGAGCACCAATGCATCCCTGACAACTATTAAAACACATGTACACCAATTTCAATGTCCCCTGCCATTATGTTGATTCAATTGTAAGTGTGAATGCATTTGCCAGTAAATAAAAAAATCATACCTTTATTGCAGGAACAGCATCTCACGCATACCATTGTGTGGAGTGAAAAGAAATGTACACCATGTTGGTTAACATGCCACATGCCACCTGAAATTCATGTAACAGTGCCAATGGCTACAGACCCCACACCCCCATAGTAATTAAGTCAGACTGACATTATGTAGTGCAGACAACATCATCAGTGAACAGTACCTCATAGTCACTGGAAGTATAGTTGGATCAGTTGGTTCCTGGAGTGGACATCTTCCCCCTCTTCATCATCACATCACTCTCATCCCCTCTCCGAAGAAGCTGGTCTGGATATACAGCACCCTCCTCCTCCAGTTGGGGGATAGCTTTCCTCACAGCCACGTTGTGCAGCATGCAGCAAGCCACCACTATTCTACACACCTTCACAGGGCCATAGCACAGGGAACCACCCAGAGAGATGGAGGTAACATAATCTAGCCTTCAGGAGACCTATAGTGCACTCTATCATCCTCCTAGTATGTCCATGGGCCTCATTGTAATTCCTCTCAGCATCTGTGCTAGGATTCCTCACTGGTGTCAGGAACCAATGCATGTTGGGGTAGCCAGAATCACCCACAAAAGTGGGCGAAACAGGACTGTAACTAACTCCCCTCAGTTGAAGACAACCTGGCTGTCAACTATGTACAGAAAAAGTGTCAAACACACTCACCTATGATCCATCCTCTGTTCCCTTGTAGTTGTTCCATCATGTGTGCCACACTGCTGTTCCTCAGCACAAATGAATCATGGACAGATCCAGGGAACATGGCATTCACATGTGAAATGTACTGGTCTGCAGTACACACTAATTGTATGTTCATGGAGTGGAAGTTCTTCCTGTTTCTGTACACCTGTTCACTTACTCTTGGGGGGATAAGAGCTTTGTAGGTGCTATCGATGGCACCTATCACATGGGGAATGTTGGCAAAGGCATAAAATCCTGACATGAGGGCAGGTAGTTCAGCACTTTGGGGAATCTTCACATATGTCTGCATGTGTTGTACAAATGCATCCAGGAATCTGGACAGGATAAGGCAAAACTTTGGCTGTGGAAACCCTGCACCCATGTCCACTGTCACCTGAAATGAGCCCGTGGCCAGGAAATGGAGTACAGAGAGCACTTGTACTTCAGTAGGGATGGCATGCTGATTCCGATTTCCCAGTCTCAGTACAGGATCCAGTAATGCACAACGTTCATGGATAGTAGCACAAGTGAGTCTGTAATTGATATTCATGTGATGTTCCACCATGGTCTCCAAATCAACAAGAAGTCTGTACACAGATGGGGCCCTCCCTCGCCACATGGGTCTGTACCTAGGAGAAGTGGAGAACACATGTGAGGGACACAAATTCATTTGCACAACCTGATGTGTATTAAACACTGGTGTCCAACATGTAGATTACACATAAGCATTGTAGGACATACAACTGGAGTGCCATGTCTCAACTGATACATCTGGACTGTTGTGGTGAGTCAATAGTCATTTGGACATGCGAATGAGGGCTGGGGTCCATAGGGCCCGCCTGGCGCCCATGACCAAGAAATACCTGCATAGTACTTCCAAAATGGCAGCCGCCTGTCATCCAGATGTGTAGCAGTGGAAGTGACCTCATACCGCTAACGTTTGTTGTAATGGCGTAAGGCGGTGTTCACCGCCGTGCACCCATTCATTGGTTAACATGGTTGTCAATGGGGAATATGGGCCTATCATGATCGCCGCCGGCGGTGACGGTGAACACCGCCGTGGAGCGTACACCATTTTATCACCCCAGGTTCACTTGACTCCCGGATTCAGTGCATGCAAGTACTCCACTGAGTGTGCTGCTGTGTCCTGACTCTGGTTACTCAAATGGCACGAGTCACAGGGGAAAGGGCCCCGGCCTTCACCACGGAGGAGCTGGACAAGCTGGTGGACGGGGTCCTACCCCTGTATGTCAAGTTCTATGGGCGACCAGAGGTGCAGGTGAGTAGGCAGATGGGGTACATGGATGTGTGTGATGGTGGTAGATGCCTGTGTGCATGTGTGCACGATTTGTCACTGCACAGGCATTGAATGTTTGACAATCAGCATGAGTGAGGTGGTGGAATGATGTTGTTAAGTGTCCATCCCATAGGGAACGTATAGCCAGCTGTATCAAATGGGCATTGTCTGACCTCTATTTTTCTTTTCTGTGTGTCTCCTACAGGTCAGCACCCATCAGAAGAGGGGGCTCTGGCAGGCCATTGCCAGGGAGGTGTGGACCTTGGGGGTCTACAACCAGTGGAGCATCCACTGCAGGAAGCGGTGGGAGGACCTCCGGTGCTGGGCCAGGAAGACCTGCGAGGCCAAGCTGGGGAAGTCCTCCCAACGAGGAGGGGGTGCCCCTCGGGCCCTGACCCCCACTAATGCACTGCATTCTGGCGGTGGCATATTCAGACCTGGATGGGCACTTGAAGGCTGCACAACAGACACAAGGGGGTGAGTACCGAGACCATTGTATGCCTCCTTGATAGATGTCTGAGGGTGCTGTAGTATGTATGCTGTCTAGTGGCAGGGACCCTCACTGGTGTTTCATAGCAATACTATAACCATGGGCAATTAGATAATAAGGGCCATGTCTGCAGTTCCTCAGGTCCTTCTGTAATGTGGGAGATGGTTGTATGCTAGGGTTGTGGCCACTAGTCAGAGGCATAGTGTGGTACTGAAAATTCTGGACCCGTGTTATGATTAGAATAGTATGCACAAGCATTGTATTCATATTCGGGTAACGAAATCACCCGAATATCAGAGTTTCCGTCTTGAACCCTCGTGTTCCATTTAAACGACAGCCATTTTATGATTGCCCTCACATAGGCCAATGTCTAATGCTGAAAACGAGTCTGAAGGACACGTACACCTTTGCTGACTCCTTTGTGACCTAGGCAAGCTGACTCCACTGCCTGAAGCCAAACCTGTTCGGCCAGTTTCTTTCCCAGTGGCCGAATGAGATTAGTATCAAGGCACAACACATCATAAACCTTTCATCACACACAAACCATGCCTAATCTTACACACACCTGTCCCTGTTTCTTTCTTTATGACTTGCTTTACAAGGAGGAGGTGCCCGTTTATATTGGGGGTCCGTCGATATCTGATGAAAGTACTAAGCCTTGCCGGGTAATTGATTGAGGGCTGGACAAACTGGAATATGGGCTTGTCATCATAAACCTGCTATTTCTTTGTAGTGAAAATATGTGAATGGTCAACTGTAAAATAAGGAATGTTTGCCTAAAGCATAATATTTTGTATAAAAGAGAAGGTTAGCTTTGCAAGAGGAGCAGTCTCCTGAGAATATACACCGTGTTGTACTTCTAGGATACCTGTTACTGGCTGCAGCCAATAAACAAGATCTTTGACTTCACCAAGGAGACTCTGTGTTTCTGTAGTCTGAAACAGGAAGGACTCGAAGTCTTAGGGTGTGTTCCCTGGCACCGCTGGGTTCTGAAAAACCCAGTACTTCAGTTGGCGCCCAACGTGGGGCGATTTCAGCGGTACCAGTCCAAGCCAGAGGTTCATGAGGAGCTTCGTGTGAAAATTCTGGAGGAAGGCCGCCACTTCATCAACCCCTGTATGTCGACGTGGTCCGAAAGTCTTTGCTGCGAGGTTCCCCGCTTTCCGACGGCTAGGAAGGACTGCTGCCCTGACTATCGCCCTGTTTTGGACCCTTGATGATTTGGTAGAGCGAAACGATAAACGAGTCTTCTGGTGACGTCATCGATACCTCAGTTAAGTATAAGTGGAGCGTCTCCCAGTCCTTAGTTTGGTTCTTAGTTTGGTATCCCCTTGGGATCTTTGATTTGGAACTTGCAAGTACCAAAGCCGAGGGATTCGTGTATTCACGAGACTATCGTATTCGATAATCCTTTGAAGTTTGAAGCTAGACTAGAGAGCGAAGATGCCTGGTCTTAGCAGATATGGAAATTTGTTTTGTCTTGGTTATAATAGGGATTCCCGATTGGAGGACTCGTGTCCGGTTCCTCCGATTGGAACTCCAACCTATGAACTATATGTGAAACATGGCATAGGCCCCATCATATATAATGAAGTATGTATCCGATACACCAGGAAAGATGGTGTTTTAAAATGGCCCCAATATGGTAGTTTTGACACAGAGATTCTGAATAATCTGGAGGTTAAACTTTTTAAGAAGAAAGCCCGGCCGGCGATGTTTGACTCTTTCCGCCTATGGCGTAAGGAAGCCAAACAGAAGGAAATTAAATTAGCAAAGCGAAATAAGAGGGAAGAGGGTATCTCGATAATGCAAGCTGCCATGCAGTTTAAAGATGATGAAGAAGAACAGATGAATGAGCAGTTGCACAGGCAACGTAAAATGGTGACCGATAAATGTTATCCAGTTCTTCCGCTTCTTCAGCAAGATGCAGCAAAAGAACTTGAGAAAGATCCTTTAATGTCACACTTGTTGAGTTCGCCACCCCCTTATGCGCAGAATGCTACAGCACCTCCGCAAACTTTAGCTGTGCAACCTCCGGTTATTGTGCCTCAGGTTCTTCCACAGCCGCCAGCTCCTTTTCAGTTGGCTCCTACTACTATGGCGCAGCCCCTTCAAGGGCCGCCGACTTCGCTACCTGCTCCATCTGTACCTCCTGCGACTTTATGTACTACATCGACTGCCTCTTCTGGTGTTCTTCCTGATACTGCCTCTGCGTCTGCTTCTGCGTCTGCCTTGCCTCCCTCTGTTTTTCCTCCTGTTCTTTCATCAACTTCTCCTTCTGTCCGACAGAGAATGACAGATACTGTTGCCAGCCTTATATTTCCTCTCTTTGGGTCGTCTGGTGTGACCCCAGATTCGGAGCGTAAGCAGTCGCGTAGTCAACTGCCTAATTCTCAAGAGAGAGAAATGTTTGACCGTATGGCACGTAAATGGGTTGCTTACCCTTTAAGATACGATGTAGAGTCTGTTATGGATGTCTTCCGTCAATGGGAAGCACCGAAACAAAGATACGTTTTTGAGAAAATGTGTGCTTTCCTTTGTGAGGAATTGGAAGATAATGATTTGGAAACAAATCCGCCTGATTTGTGCTGTGTACGGTTTGAGTTTGCAAAGGGCACGATTGTGGGTTCGGATGTTGAGACAGCAGTTGCGACGTTGTTGTCCTTTAGGAATAAGGATCCTTCTCAGTCATTGTTCCAACATGACTCCTCTGTTAAAAAAAAGGTGCGACAGTACCCAATGAGAGAAGTCCCTCCGGTATGGAAGGACGCCGTTGCGGCTGATGTTGCTAATCAAATTGATGCTGTCCCAGCTCATTTTCAGCGTGTTTGGGTACATGTTCCGTGGAAGCGAGTTTTAGCCCTTAAGCAGACTTTGCCTGATCCCCGTAAAAACCCTGCAGGGTATTATAAGGAATTATCACAGACTGCAGACTCATGCATTATGAATTTAGCCGACATAGACATGTTATTTGGGAATGTTGTTCCACAGCCTTTGTGGGGATTGATTCGCCATACAGATCATGCACAAGAGTTAGGTGACTCATGGGCTAATATTAGTGCTGCAAATGATAGACAAGTTGGTGGTGCCAAGCCTGAGCCTTTGGTAGCAGAACTGCCTGCTAGGATCATTACTTACATGAAGACTTTAATGCCTGCGATGCGTGTGAATTGGGATAAATTGTCTGCGTGTAAGCAGAAGAAAGATGAAACAGTGTCTGATTTCTTCACCAGGTTTGAGGAAACGTTTATCGACCACAGTGGTCAAGATATGAGTACAGAAGGTGGTCAACGGTTGTTCGTCGACAAGTTTGTGCATAATTTGCTTGCAGAGCTGTGTAAGAAATTGAAGGATTCAGAGAGTTCTTGGGCCGTTTCCTCTTCAGCACAAATATTGGCTACTGCACAGTACTACGAAAATAGGGATAAAGATGAGAAGGATAGAGCAGACAAGAAAACTAAAGAATTAAAGACGAAGGTTCTTTTACAACAGGCGTATCCGCCACGTGGTGGTCAGAGTAACTATCAGCAACCTCAACAGTTCCAGAGAAATTCGCAAAGGTTCGAGTTTTCTCAACCACGTGTTCCTGTAGGTCCCAATCAGTGTTCATATTGTAAAGAAGAGGGTCATTTCAAGTATAGTTGTCCTATTTTGTTACAGCGTACGAATGGTGCTTCTGGCGCAAGAGGTCGAGGTGTTCAACAAGCTCCTAGAGGTAGAGGACGTGGAAGTTTTCCCCAGAACACGCGTTCCTTTCCGTCTCAAAACTCAATGAATAGTTTTGACCAGCAACATAACGCGTCTGGTAGGACGGCTCAGTACTATGCTGACGACTACTATGCAGAAGATGAGAACTTGGAAGGTAATAATTGCTAGGACAGCCATAGACGAAGAGAGGGAGTTTTTTTAGTTCCAGTGGATCAGAATGGACCTTATGTTAAGGTGATTACCTCAGGTGTGTCGGAGCCTTTTCTGTTGGACACTGGTGCTACAAAGAGTTCTATTATGCACTCAAAACTCCCGGGCGCACCTTTGTCTGGCGAGATGAATGTTTCAGTAGGTTTTTCTGGCGGCCCGGTTAGGAACCCGATTTCTAGTGCTATGTCCCTTTCTGTTGGACCTTGTGAATTGGAAGCACCCCTTATTCTGACGACAGGCTGTGGTGAAAACTTGTTAGGATTGGATTTGTTGAAAAGATTGTATGCGACATTATATTGTTCTCCTTCGAGAGTACAACTTACACTGGGTAGGAAAATGGTCTCTCCAATGTATTTGTCGAAGGATAAACTTCCGACCGAATTGTCGTTTCTTCCTGATACCATTTGGGCTACTGGTCCTAATGACGTGGGTCTGTTGGAAATATCGCCTTATGTTGTGACATTGAAAGCCAATGTTAAATTACCACGCATTCAACAATACAAGATCTCTAGTGAAGGTGAAAAGGCGTTGCTAGCGATCATTTATGATTTAATTGAAAAAGATGTAATTGAAGAGACAAGAGGCAACGTTTGTAATAGTCCTGTTCTGCCTGTTTTGAAACGTACTGACCCCTCTAAGCCACCTGTTTACAGGCTAGTGATTGATCTTAGAGAGGTAAATAAAATAGTTGTGCCACAGTTTCCAGTTGTTCCTGATATCACTGCCATATTGACTATGATTCCAGCTTCCGCCACCTGGTTCTCAGTGATTGACTTAAAGAATGCTTTCTTCAGCATCCCGATTGCAGAGGAGAGCAGGGATATTTTTGGCTTCAGTTTAGGAGGCCGAAGTTTCTGCTTCAAACGCGCTCCACAAGGCTACTGTGAAAGTCCATCAATATATAGTCAGGCTTTAAAAACACAGCTTGATGCAATTGTTTTACCTGACGGCGCTACCCTTATTCAGTACATTGATGATTTGCTAGTCGCTACAGATACTGAATAGATTTGTAAAGAAGCCACCTTGTTGTTGTTGCGTCATTTGTCTGATGTACATCACAAAGTGTCCCTTTCAAAACTGCGATATTGTCGACAAGAAGTGACCTACTTAGGTCATCTCTTATCGAAAGAGGGAAGGAAACTGACCTCAGAAAGAATTCAGGCAATTGCAAAATTGAGTGTGCCAAAGACACAGAGAGAAGTACGTGCTTTCTTGGGCATTACATCATACTGCAGACAATGGATACCGAATTTTTCTTTGCTGGCCAAACCTTTGGTAGCATTGACCTATAAAGATACACCGAACCCCGTTCCGTGGTCTGAAGATTGTCAGAAAAGTTTTTCCGAATTGCGTAATGCATTGTGTTCGGCTCCTGTGTTGGGTACCCCCGACTACAGTAAGCCCTTTACACTGTATGTCCATGAGAAAGAGGGTTGTGCATTGTCAGTGCTGACACAGTCTTTTGGAGACAAGCAGCGCCCATGCGCATATTTTTCGTCAACTTTGGATCCGGTAGCTAAAGCATTGCCGAGTTGCTTGAGAGCCACAGCGGCAGCAGCTGTTTCTATTCGACAGTCTGCTGGGTTAGTGATGAATAATATGTTGATTGTGATGGTTCCACATGCAGTGGACACGTTGTTAAACAGGACCAAGACACAGCATTTAACTAGTGCTCGATTGTCAGGTTACGAGTTGACACTGTTAGCGAGTCATGTGCACATAAAGAGGTGCAATACGTTGAATCCAGCCACGTAATTGCCAATTTCAGTAGAAACAGATGATGTTGAACAACATGATTGTTTTCTTAGGACAGAAGAAGAAACGAAAGGGAGAGTAGATCTTAAAGATACTCCTCTTGTAAAGTGTGATGGTACCTTATGGGTGGATGGTTCATGCTTCAAGCTTCCGAATGGTGATACGACTGCAGCATATGCTGTCACAACTTTGCATACGATTGTTGAAGCTGCACGTATACCACATAATTCAGCTCAAGCAGCAGAGCTGATTGCACTTACGAGAGCGTGTGTGTTATCGAAAGGAATGAAAGTGACCATATATACCGACAGCCAGTATGCGTTTGGTGTGGCCCATAGTTTTGGACGATTGTGGAAAGAACGTGGGTTCCTGACTTCGCATGGAACTAAAATTCAGCATGGTCAGTTGGTGAATGAGCTTCTTGAGTCACTGACCTTGCCATTACAAGTTACGATTGTGAAATGCAGTGCACACAAGAAGGTTACTGATGATGTCGGTCGTGGCAATGCATTTGCTGACGAAATCGCAAAAGAAACAGCAAAAGATGTGATGAATTGAATGTATGTTGCAGGCCCCGCAAGATGGGTTGGTGACGTTGGAATCTGTGAAGATACGATAGAGGGTGTGAAGTCTATTCAAGCTGAAGCTTCAGAGAAAGAGTTGAGTGTGTGGAAAGAAAGTACGGGTAAATTGAATGAAAATGGTTGTTGGGTTGACTTGTCAGAACATCAGCGATGGTTGTTACCCGATGCGTATGTGCTTGCAGTGGTGACAATGGCTCATGGAATGGCCCATATCAGTGTGAAAGGGATTTGTAAGTTGTTGGCTCCAGTATGGCAAAATGCTGAAATTCCTAAATGTGCAGAGAATGTGGTCAAGAATTGCATGGTGTGTCTGAAATACAATCCTGGTAGGGGAACCCCAACTCCAGCTGGTCATTTTGCGCCTCCAACGTATCCGTTCGAGGTTTTGCAGCTAGATTTCATCCACATGGAAAGGTGCAACAATCGGAAATACGTACTCGTTGTTGTTTGTGCCTTTTCAAGATGGGTAGAAGCATATCCCTTAAAAGACAACACTGCCTTATCCACAGCTAAAGCCCTTTTCAAAGAATTCTTCCCTAGCTTTGGAATGCCGAGAATGGTCTGGAGTGATAATGGGAGTGAATTTGTGGGTCGAGTGATGAAAAAAGTATGTGAGGGGCTAGGTATCCAGCAAAAGTTCGATGCTGCAAATCACCCCCAATCAGCTGGACTAGTAGAGTGCTATAATGGCACGCTAAAACTGAAGTTGGCAAAGATACAAGCGAGCTCTGGTCTTAAATGGCCTGACGCTCTGCCTCTAGCACTCCTATCAGCAAGAATGACTGTGCATTCGCGAGTGGGACTTAGTCCCTATGAAATTGTGTTCGGCCGTCCGGCCAACATATGGGGAGTGCCAAGACCAACAAAATTCAGTGAGATCGAACACCCTGTACTGCTTGATTATTTGTATGAATTGACGGCTAAATTGCGTGTTCTACACCAACAGGTTCACAATACTCTGCCTCAGGTCTCTGAAGCTCCAGGACATCTTATCGATCCTGGATCGTGGGTGCTGGTCAAGAACTTCCAGCGGACAAAGAATGACCAGCCCCGTTGGACCGGCCCCTACCTCGTCCTTCTCTCAACAAGATCAGCTGTTCGAGTGGAAGGGAAAAAGAACTGGATCCACGGCGTACACTGCAAGAAGGTCCCTTTTCCTCTACCGTACGACCGGTGGGTCCAGGAGTGGATCGCTGACTCTGAGACTGAGACTGTGCCTCGTTTTTTGCCATTTAGCGATGCACGTGTAAAAGGAACAATTTCTGAACGAGAAAGTGACAATAATTTGCAAGAAGCTGTGCCACCGTCAATTCGATTGAACACTACAGAGCCTGAACTCTTGTTCCAGAACCAGACAGTACCTGGAAAAAGCCGTTATAATTTGAGACCAAGAACTAAGGACAAATAATTTTTTTCCCGTTCCTTTGCTATTTTTTTTAAAGTGCAGCTCTCTCATCTGAGAAACTTTCTTATTTTTGTTTTTTTTCTTTTCGAACCGCCATCCGGGTTCAGCTGTAGGGTCGTGGTTGCCCAAGTCTTTGGAGTGCAGCTGAAGACGTTAGGTCGACAGTTCTGGTCGGTCTAAGGGAGTTGCCCTAGACTGACAGAAGCATTCCCTAGCATAGAACACCCTACCACCACGAGCAGCAATTAGAGAGGATGGAGTTTTTCAAGAATGAGAGACCTGCCAGACAAATGGACTTTAAAGCCAGAATGTCTATAATAATGACAAAGAAACGATTTTTGATATTATGTATTTTCATGTTGCTTAGTGTAATGACGTTTTTAATAGGATATGTTTTATTCTCTTTTCAAGTGACATTTGCACCCATTACTCAGCCCATACCTCCTTCTACTGTTTCCTCGCATTCTTTTCACCCCCTGCCTGAACACGAGTCTGCCAGAAGATTAGAATTTGTCAACAATTCATTCATTCAGCTTCTACACCAACACCAATTAGTAGTGAACACAACTAACTGTTGGGTGTGTGGTCTTATGCCTCATACTACTGATAAAGGTATCCCTTATCTGGTCCTGCCTTTCAGCCATAATGGTTCTGTATGGGCATATAGAACGGTGTTCATATACGCGTATGAAGCCAACCCCCTACGTTCTGTGAAAGATAATCCTAAGAATAATGCTCTAGCTAAGGGTATAGTAGATATGATTAGGGAAGATATTTCCTATGAGACTATCCCGAGAGATGAGACACTAGCATATATTGGATGGAACATAACAGGATATGGAGTTACTCTGAGTGGGAACCAGCGAGCAAAGAGATCCTCCCCGATTTGGATTGTACCCCATCAGGGTCGCCTATGTCTGCAAGGTAATGGCAAGAATCCCAGAGCTCAGTTAGGGAAAAGTATCTGCACTGAAACATATGTTTTTGCGTCTCAGACTTCTCCTTCGTTCTTAGCAGCTAAGGGTACCTATTTCATCTGCCATAATAGAGCCTATACATGGTTGCCCCCTGACTTCTCAGGCTCATGTTTTGTTTCGTTCCTGTTACCTCCCACCTACACGGCCACGGCAGATTACCATAAGACAAGGATAGTTAGAGGTGTCATAAGTAAAGAAGACACTACAGGACAAGAATTTGGAGATTTCGCAAAGGGTATTCTGCCGTTTTGGGGCCCTATGGTTAACAGCAGGAACATAAGGCAATTGACAAGGGTGGTTGAATCCACGGTAGTTGAAACCGCCGGTGCCCTTGGTAATTTGACTGCTGAGCTCCAGTCGGATCGCCTTATGACTCTTCAGAACAGGGTCGCATTAGACGTCATACTTGCAGACCGAGGTGGGGTATGTAAAGTGATCCAATCAAGTTGCTGTGTTTTCATCCCAGATAACGCTCCAACAGTCTACCAGGCCATTTCCAAACTGCATAAGATCTCCGAATCTATTCACGTAGATAAAGGAGATTGGTCATTGATGGGGTGGTTCTGGGAGCTGATATCCACCTGGGGATGGAAGACTCTGGTAGTCATTGGGATGATCTTAGCCATTCTTTTCCTGTCCTGTCTGTGTGTACAGTGTGCTCCTGCAATATGTGGCCTCTGTGCTACATCGTGTGTAAGGAAACCTGTATCAAGGGACGAGCTAAGTAATAGGATGATGCTACAGCAACATCTCAACGACTTTATGAATATAGACCTGGACTCAGATTAGCGTGAGTATAGGTTATTGCCTATGTAAGGGCAAAAGGACGGTCTGTGGTACTGAAAATTCTGGACCCGTGTTATAAACGTTGTTGTATCACAACGATTTTGGTATCAGCAGGTTGCCCGTGCCCACTCACCCAGAAGGGTGGGCGTCTCCTTCGCCCCAGGTACCTCATCCCTGGCCCCAGTCAGCCCTGCAGCCCTCACTGAGGAGGCTATTGACCTCCTGATGACCATCTCTGTAGGGCAAACAACCATTCTGAATGTCATCCAGGGGCCAGTATTCCAGATGCAGCAGTGCAATGCATACCTGTAAGGCATTCATGGTGCCATGTCTGGCCTACAGAGATCTTTTCAGGCTATGTACACAAAGGACACAAGAGCACAGTGGTGACAAAACAAGGGAGAATATTGTCAAAAAGTGAATATATGTACATCTCTGGCCCACACACACTCCCATCCAGGTCACACACCTACACGCACCATCTACATCATAAGTCATGAATGTGCCCCTGACTAGTGGCCATTACCCCAGAATACACCACATAACCAAGATAAAACACGGCCCTGATACACTGTGTGGGGTACACCCATGAAAGACCATGCCCAGCCAATGCACTTACAAGTCCATGAGGCCACAAAGCATACCAGATAACAGAAAAGGGACCCCCCCAAGGGCATATTGAGACTGCCCAAACTAGCCCTCACACCATTCCGGGGAATTTGAGCGGGCAGGACTGCAGGAACACACCTGTCCAAGTGCCTGGCACTAGAATGCATACATTCCACAGCACCAACATGCATCCATCTCAGCAATATCACAACAGTGTAGGTACTCACCCCCTTGTGGCTGCTGTGCTGCCTTCAAGAGCCCATCCAAATCCGGATAGGCCATCGCCAGAATGAGAGCCTTTAGGGGGGTCAGGGTCCGACGGGCACCCCTTCCTCGTTGGGAGGCCTTCCCTAGCTGGGCCTCTCCGGTCTTCCTGGCCCAGCGCCTCAGGTCCTCCCACCGCTTCCTGCAGTGGGTGCTCTGCTGGTTGTAGACCCCCAGGGTTCACACCTCCTTGGCGTTGGCTTCCCACAGGCCTTTCTTTTGATGGGCGCTGACCTGCATGCGACACACAGAGGAAAAAAAATAGACGTCAGTATGTGTGCACCAAATACAGATAACATGTAATTCCCTATGGAACGCCAATTGTTGAAAGGCAAGTTATCAACTCACATACAGTACATGCCAGACAGTCTACGTCTGGGCAGTTACACATCAAACCCACATGCATACAGGAATCCGCTACAATCACACACATCTAAGGATGACAGATGACAATTCACCAGCTCCTCTGGTCACCCATACAACTTGGCATACAAAGGGAGAACCTCGTCCACCAGCTTCTCCAGCTCCTCTGCGGTGAAGGCTGGGGCCCGTTCCCATGTGACCAGCACCATCTCAGGGATCAGAGTCAGGACACAGCAGCACACGCAGTGGAGTACTATCCTGCACGGGAATCAGGAGTTAAGTGTCAAGGGTCTGACAAAATGGCATAGGTACCGCAGCGGTATGCTCCATCACCACCGGCGGCAGTCATGATTGGCCCATGTTCCCTATTGACAACCATGTAGTTCAATGATCGGGTGCACAGTGGTGAACGCCGCCTTCCGCCATGATGACTAACACCAGTGGAATTAAGTCACTTCCACTCTCTCATGCCTGGACGGCAGGAGGCTGTCATTTTGCTACCACCACGTCACCATAGCCTGACCAGGGCCTCAAAATCTCCGACCTTAGTCGCTTGCTGACATGAGTCTAGGATCCTCACATGTACCCGTCTTTGGAATTGTGTCCACACTGGGATGCCATTATGACAGAGTTAACTCAGCACACATATGCCTGTCTGTGTACTTCATACTTTGCATCTGTGTGTGTTTCCTGCGTGTCGCACTTACAAAGATACAGTGACATCATGTGATGCAAGTGTATGTTTACACTCAATATGTGTTCTTTCCTCCCCCATAGGTACAGACCCATGTGGTGAGTGAGGCCCCATCTGTTTACAGACCCCTGGTTGATTTGGAAACTATGGAGGAATGTCACATCATTTTCACCTACAGACTCAATATAGCTACTGTCCATGACCTCTGTGCATTAATGGATCTTGTACTGAAACCGGCTAATCAGAATCAGCATGCCATCCTTACAAATGTGCAAGTGCTATCTGTACTACATTTTTTGGCTACTGGCTCATTTCGGGGACAGTGGGTGCAGGGGTCTCACAGCCAATGTTCAGCCTCAGCCTGTCAAAATTCCAGGATGCATTTGTACAACACCTGCTAACATATGTCCAGTTTCCCCAAAGGGCTGAACTTCCCGCCATCAAATCTGGATTGTATGCCTTTGCTAACATCCCCCATGTGATAGGTGCCATTGATGGAACCCACATTGCTCTCATACCCCCAAGAGTGAATGAACAGGTGTACAGGAATCGGAAGAACTATCACTCCATGAACGTTCAATTGGTGTGTACTGCTGACCAGTACATTTCACATGTCAATGGCAGGTTCCCAGGCTCAGTCCATGATTTCTTTGTCCTGAGAAACAGCAGTGTACCACACTGGATGGAACAACTTCAAGGGGGTAGAGGATGGCTCATAGGTGAGTGTGTATTACACTGGATCTGTACATAGCTGACAGCCAGGCTATGTGCATGTAATTTGAGTTTAATAAGGTCCCCTTCTCCCACTTTTGCAGGTGATTCTGGCTACCCCAACTTGCAATTGCTCCTGACACCTGTGAGGAATCCCAGGACAGATGCTGAGAGGAATTATCATGAGGCCCATGGACGTACTATGAGGGTGATTGAGTGCACTATAGGTCTGAAAGCTAGATTTTGTTGCCTCCATCTCTCTGGGGGATTCCTGTGCTATTCCCCTGACAAGGTGTGTAAGATACTGGTGGCCTGCTGCATGCTGCACAACTTGGCTGTGAGGAAAGATATCCCCCTTCTGGAAGAGGAGGGTGCTGTCCAACCAGCCCAGTAACCTCAGAGAGGGGATGAGAGTGATGGTGAGGAAGAAGAGGGGGAAGATATCAACTCCAGGAACCAGCTTATCCGCCTATACTTCCAGTGACTATAAGGTACTGTCCAATGATGCTGATATATTCACTGCATTGTTTCAATCTGACTCATGTAATTGGTAACGTGGTGTCTATAGTCAGTGACACTGTTAACTGATGACTGAAGTGTCATGTGCCAGGAAACCCAATATTATGTACAGTGTGACATACTTCATACACCACAGTCTGTTGGATCCCCCCCTGCAATAAAGGTATGATTATGTTATTGTGTGTCTAATGCATACACACTCACAACTGATATCTCATATTGACGAGGACACTTTGAGTGCATAGGTGTATTTATTAAATAGCTAAATATACATACTACAATGGGACAGTGATAGGAAGGGTGCACATGGTGTATATCCATACTCAGGTACATATGCTCAGCTGTTGGTAGCACTGGGTTTTGGTCCATGTGGCCATTGGTAGATGGTGTGATGGCAGTGGTAAGTCAACAAGGGAGCAGAGTGGCACACAAGGATGACAGTTCAGGGCACAGCGCCTTCCTAGCGGTGGGCTTGGTCTTGGCTAGTGTTTCAGTAACATGTCTGGGTCTGAGGGCACATTTGTGTGGCTGGAGCTGGGCTGTAGGGGTAGGGGTGCTGGTTTCCTGTTTGTCCTCTGGCAGTGCCACCAGTCCAGTAGCTGCTGCAGATGTAGAGGGCAGGGCAGTGTCCTGGCTAGTGATGGTGGCTTGCAGGTGGGGGGGGGGACTCAGCCTGGCTGTGGTACTGGTGCTGCAGCACCCCTGCAATGGAGGCCATGGTGGCAGTGAGCTGTTTCCATTTCTCCATGGCCTCCTGGTGTTGTGCTATCTGCAGCCTTTCATTCTGCTCCAGGGTGGCCAGGATCTAGCCCATCCTGTTCTGGGAATGGTGGTATGCTCCCAGGACCTCGGAAATCACCTCCTGGGCTGCTGCATCCATCCTTTGGCCACCCCCCTGGGCCACTGATGCCTTCCCACTGGCCCTAGCCCTCTGTGCGTGTGTCCCCTGCACAGGTCTGACAGTCCCACTTGCATTGGGCCCTTCATCATCCTGCCTGTTGGTGGATGGAGACTCTGGCCTCTGTACATGTGGGCCGCCAGTCCGTGGCCGGGAGACACTGGTGAGGGGTAATTTTGCCATAGCTGATGATGGTGGCTGGGTGGTTGGGCTGTCAGTGGTATCTGGGTGGGGCTGCTGGAGGATGACAGTCCAGGACTGTGTGATAGGCTAGGGTATTTCTCAATTTCCAGACATCTCTCTGCACTCTCCTGAGTGGGGCCTCTGTTGTCATGTGGGGTGCTGGAACTCCTTGGCATTTCCATCTGGGTGGCATGGGTGGTGGTGCCTGTGTGGGGGGTATGGACATGTGGGTGTCAGGTACTTTTTTCGGCAACTGATGCACTCCTCTGCCCTATTTTGTGCTTATATTCCCCTGTCATGGCATGCAAGGTCCCTTTGTGAACATTTCTTTGCATTTTATGTGGGGGTGGAGGTGCATTGTGGGTGCTGTAGTGCCACTGGGAAACCATGCAGGGGTAGGTGACTCTGCACAGGGGGCAGGATGGAGGTCTGTTTGTGGGATAGTGGGCATGCAGGGTAGTTGGATGTGGTTGTTGTGGACTGGGTGGGGATGGGGTCCTGGTGGGAGTGAGAGGGGTGGGGTGATACATGCATTATAGGTGGGGTGAATGTTAAGGTATAGTAGTTGACTTACCCGAGTCCAGTGAGGCCCTCCAGGTGCAGGATAGCAGGGACCTTCTCCTCCCAGTCGGTGCATTAATGGGGTGTAGGTGGGGGACCGCCACCAGTCTTTTGTATGGTGATGTTGTGCCTGGATACCATTGACTGAACTTTCCCGCGCAGGTAGTTCCATCTCTTCTGGATGTCATCCCTTGTGCGTGGATGGTTTCCCACTGCGTTGACCTTGTTGACTATTGTCTGGCATAATTCTATCTTCCTGGCCATGGGTGTCTGCTGCACCTGTGCCCCGAATAGTTGTGGCTTGACCCTGAGTATTTCGTCCACCATGGTCCTTAGCTCCCTATCTGTGAAGCGGGGGTGCTTAAGGGGCGCCAAGGTGTGTGTTGTGGGTGTATTGGTGAGGGTGCAGTTGTGTGGTTGTGAGTGTGGCTTACAACGGTGTTTGGGGTTTGTATCTTTTTTGGTGGTGTATTTGTGTGTGTGACTTGTGTTATGTTGTTTCAGTGTATGCATGTTGTGTTGTCAATCTCAGTTTTGCTATTGGTGTTGTCAAGGATTGTGGGTTATTTGTGTGGGTGTTTTATGGTGTTGTGGATGTGTGTCAGCTTTGTGGGTTTCAAAGTTGCCAATGTGTGCATTTGATGTTGGTGGGTCCCATTGCTGGCCGTGGCGGTCCGTACCACCAATAGCCGTTTGGCATCCACTATCCGCTACGCTGATTTGTGTTTCATTATTTGGTGAGCGGAGGATTTGTCTGCATGGCGGTGGCGGGTGGGGTGTACTGCCTTTCTGCTGTTGTATGCCCTGGCGGTGGGTGGAGGTTGCAGGATTTTTGGAGATTTGACTTTTTGGCATAATTATTAGGAAGTGTGCAGTCTACCGCCACTGGTGGTCTTCTGTTCACCATCGCCATGGCGGTCGGTGGTGATTACCGCCAAGTTCATAATGAGGGCCTTAATTGTGTATAATAGCCCACACAAACATTGTTCTGTATCCCACCACTACACTCCTTGCCCCTTATGCCTCTGATAATAATCCTTCAATTTTAGCATTGGATGTAGCCCGCCTGGACCTTTTACTGCCGACAGCTATGAAGGCTCTCCTCCCTGATTGGAAAGAGTTTAAGCATGCATCATACCATACTTGGTGGTCCTGGGTCAATTTTCTTAGGAGTACTCATTCCACACAAATGATGGCGTGTGGTAACCCCAGAGTCTTGCAGAAACTACGGAGCTCTTTGGACTCCTTTATCTCATAATCAATGTGTGCTTAATACAGTGCAGTGTAAAGGGCTTGGTTGTATCATTTATACAGCTTTCTCTTTCTTTTGGAACCACAGGCCCATCTGACTTTTCTTTTTGTCTTAGGAAAGTGCCCCATTATGTATGGTCACCTCCCACTTTTTCCCCCCAGTGCTGATTTGCATGACCCTATTAGTGCACTGGAAGCCTTCTAACTAGCACCCCCTGCCTGTGCGCTCTTCCTAAGTTGTTATGTCGACGTGGTGAATTCCTGATTGGCCAAGGGGAGCCTTACAAATTTCTGGAGGCAGGACTGTCATTGCAGACTGCCAGAGCAGTGCAAACTGCTCATATTTGACTATGACCTCACCAAGAGAGGCACAATCCCCGGCACTGCCTTACATACATATGTTAGGCACTGCTAAGGAAGGCCTGTGCAACCCAAGAAGCAGCTTGCATTATATTTAAGGTGCAGGTATATAAGCACAAGCTTCGATGTCTCTATAATATCTTTTCCGTTAAAGTACACTATAAACGCAGGATAACATGGGACATAAGCTGTCTCCTTAATGGTACCACTGAGATATGTCGAGATTGGTGTCAAGCAACTTGCTTTCTTTCCCCCACTGTGAAACTGGTGTCGAGGGACGGCTGGCATGCACCCTGGTGGCACACTAGAGTTTGCCCACCTGCTTACCACCCTTCTTTGTTTTCTGGCCTGAGCATCCCATGCTTTTTTCGTGCACTTGCTGCCACCAAGACAGGTTTCTGACCTCCTTCCAGGCAGCCTGGGCGCTGCCAGAGGTCAGAAACAAAAACTGAGCCAGAAACGAGGTCATACTTCCCACCCACCAGCTGGACGATCAGACAGGTGAGCTTCAAAAGCTCACCTGCCCCTGATAGCAATCTGTGTTCTCCCTCAGTGAAGGAAATAGCCCCCCCCACCCCCAGGCACATTTGCTTGTGGACAGGCAGGAAACTGGACATGCAGGACTGTGCACCCCCCAAGCAGGCTGACCACACCTCTAGGGTGAGCAGCCCGGTCTGTGCACTAAATTTTCATTTCTGCCATCTTCGGAGTGGCACAATAGGGTGTTCTGGGTACCTAAAAGTGACCTGACCTACCGATGTGGTCACCTCATGGGCACATTAGCTGTAGGAGCTAGCTGCCCATAGGCCACTAGCCTCCACACCCCTAACACCCTTAAAAACAGGATTTAAGGGACACCCCTGACACCAGAAGCTCAGATGTGATTGGCCAACTTGGAAGAACGACCATGAGGAGCTCTGCATCACTGACAACCAGACTCTGCCCACTGCACCAAGGCAAAAGATTGATACTCTGTCCCTGATGCATCAGACTGGGAACTGCATGATTGACTTGTATCCTTGGTTGAAACTCATCACTCCTGACCAGAGGGACCCCTATGGAAGTCAGAAGCACCTTCAGTCTACAGTGGACAAGTAGCACTAGTCCCCTGCAGACTACAGGTAAAAACACCACAGATCCTGAATCTTTACCAGCTACCCAGTAGTTCAACCTGCCTTCAGGTTTCAGGCCGCTACACTGCTCCCTCGGACCCCGGGAAGTACCTAAAGTATTTCTGCACCCTTACCGCTGCCAAGGCTTGTTGGGTGCCAGGCCAGTAACTAACCTCTACACTTGACACTGCAGGTGGAGGGCACAGTGTGCAACCTCCATCCAACATCTGCAACTGAGTCCCAGCTGAGATTTTGGATCCCTTTGTCAGCAACATTGTGTAAGCAGTAAAATCAGCACCAGTGCAAGTCCCGTTCAGCATCACGGACAGTCAGGACAACTCCGCACCCGGACCCCATGGGCCAGGTAGAAGTGAGCTGACTGCTGTATACTAGTCTCAGGACCCGTAAAACCTTCACCCCACAAGGGTTCCCTGCACCATGACCTACAAGTGGCCATTTTTCACTAGTTGCTTCCTGCCATTGACTTTAATGCGAGTCCCGTTCAGCACCATGGACAGCCATGACAACTCTCCACCAGGACGCCACAAGCCAGGTAAAACTGCAGTGACTGTCATGATCTTGTCCTAGGGACTGCACAAACTTAACCCAAAAAGGTTCCACACAACTTGTTTTCTAAGTGCATTTTTGCAAAAAGTGATATTTCTCCCATAGACTTCAATGCAACATTTTCATGCCAGTTCTGCTGTGAATTATTATTGCTTCTAAAATCTATAACTCCCGTCATCCTTATCCAATTCTGTTCATTTTGTTGTCCAAATTTATATAGAATTCAGCTCCATTTTTATAAATTAGTGTCAAATTTCTTTTAAGTCGTGCCAATTACTTATTGTCCATGTTTGTGCTGTGAAATGTCATGTTTCTCTAAGTAAAGCCTGACTGCTCTTTGCCACACTACCAGGACTGAGATAAGGATTTACTAGTGTGAATGCAAGGAAAATACCTGGGGTATTGATAGAGTATTACATGGTGAGAACTAACCCCCACACAACGTAATAATCCCCTTTCCTACATTGTATCTCTGCCTTCCCCTAACCTATTCTATTCTTTTTCTCTGCTATCTAATTCACAGAGTGGTTAATATGAATGTGCTTTGCGTTAAAAAATGTGGGTGGTGGGGGTTTCTTTTTTTGCAGGGGGGTCCTTGGGCTTGGGAGGGGGTTGGCCCTTGCCCTTCTGGTTTGGGGACAGAGAAGTGGCCTTGGGATGGGGGGCCGGAGTGCCACCCTTCTTCATCTTAGTGACAGGAGTACACTTAGGGGGAGGAACAGGAGTTGGTTTGGAGCTGGAGGTATTGGGCTGGAGGGGAGGGACTTTCTTCTTACAGGCAGGATGGGGGTGGGGTAGGGAAGAGGTCAAGGCGGGAAAGGAAAAGCTTCTTAGGACCAGTGGGGTGGGATGTGGGAGGAGGTACGGGAGTGGAGGTAGAGGGAGTGGTTGTAGGAGGAGGAGGTGTGCTAGACTTGGGTGCAGGTGCATGGACAGTGCGCGTGTGTGAGGTGGATGGCTGTTGGGGGTCGGATTGGGAGCGTTTGTGTGTCTTTGGAAGGGGGCAGACGGTGGGGAGGACAAACAGGACGTGTGGATGGTTGTTGTGGTGGTGTCTGCAAGTGAGGTTGGTGTGCTGCATGAGGTGGTGATGGAGCTGGTGTTGATTGCGCATGTGGTGTGTGGGGTACATGTCTGCGGGTCTGCTATTGTAGTAACTGTGTAGGAAAAAAACAAGTGGACAACGTAGGGAACAAATTATCAATCATATTACCATAGAAAAGTTAGATGTTTTTTGATTAATTGTGTTGGTTTTAAAATCTGCCATTGTTTTATTGACATTCTCCAGGAGTTGTTGGGCATTCTGAATCGTATCATCTGTGGAAATTTCCTGTTCTAGTTCAGCTATTTCTTTTAATTCTGTCTCGCTAATCCTCAATGCTGTTTCAACTGAAAGTGCTAACCAGTCCCTTGACCACTTTGTAGCTACTCCACTGAATTGTTTAAGGTATATAGGGCCACCTATAAAGATGACTGGTATGCTTTTAACCTGTAAACCTTGCGGAATAGTATTATTTGTTAAATGTTCTAATAGGACTTGTGCATGTAACTGTGTACGTATATTTGTCTTTTTGAGTTGTTTCAGTCTTTCTACCACTCAATAATGAGGGAAGTTCCAAAAGTTTAGAAATCTGGGCTTCTATATAGCAGACTGTGTGAGGTTCTGACATTCTTCTCTTACATAGCTTTCCACTTTTTTATATAACATAAGCATACGTCGTTCTCAACCTATAATTTATTTATCTATTTCCATCTCTTGTGATGGATAATTGTGCCAAATAGTGCACTTGCATAAAAAGTACCTCACACCTCAACAGGTGTAAATAACTCATTAGAAGTAAAGGGGTTTACCCTAATGACCCCTACCTGCCCTGGGTAAGAAAGCATGGGAAACAAACAAGTGGACAACGAAGGGAACAAATTAGCAATCATATTACCATAGAAAAGTTATAATTACTCTCTAGAAAATCTCATTTCTTTACATGATTTATTTAATTTTATAAGGTGAGACGACGAATCACAAACTAAATACCAAAATATTAAAAAGCATCTCAATCATGCTGCAAGCACACTCAATACAAAACACATACACTTAAATATAACACAACCATATAATAATGTAAACAAACAAAAAGCTAACTTGTCTCGCACTGTTCTTCTCTCTTTGAGAGGAAAGTGGTTACTTAAATTATTTACTGTCGTAATCCACTGGACTGCGATGGTTGGAAATTGTTTTGCACTTTATTATCGGTATCCTGACAATTTCTTCTCAGGAGTCTCTACATTGCGTGGAATGATACTCAAAGGTCCACTCAATTTTTTATAGCCCAACCTAGCTTGGTCTGAAACTGTCGACGCGTTTCGGCCCCATAATTATGGGCCTCATCAGGACTAAATGGAGACAATATAACCTAAATTAAACCAAAATATCGACTTTAAATAGAGAGACGCTTATAAAGCTATCAGATAACATCGAGTGAACCTTCACCAAGTGTCTGCTATATGTAAACTCTATTATTTCAAACCAAATTTATGGCACCCCAAAGATGTTCCACTCGTGCGTTAGCAATAGTGACTTCTTTGTGAGTGCTCTAACTTGACCATAATAACAAATAGAAGGAAGGGTGTTTTGATTAGTTTACCTTTCTGATGTCTAATTTCTAAATTTGAAGAGTGCTTCATCCTGCCAAGGACTGAGGTAGTGGATGTATCTCTCCACTGGTTCTGGAGGGGGCCTGGTGCCCAGAGTGCTTCATCCTGCCAAGGACTGAGGTCCCACTGTGCCTGGCCCCCTGTGCCTGTGTCCCCTGAACGGTGTGCCCACTCCCACTGACACCAGGACCCTCATTGTCTTGCCTGTGTTGTGTGGACTCAGGTCCCTTTACAGGTGGGCACACTACTAATTGACGTGTCCTGGGGATAGAGGTTTGGGGGATTTGGCTGGCTGCTGTGGTGTTTGATTCGGGGGAGGCTGTAGTGGACTGGTTGTGGGATGGGGTAGCCGACTGACCAGTGGTCCCCACAGAGCCAGGGAGTTCATCCAGATCCAGTCCTCCTGAGTTGCTGTCATCAGTGGGGGAATCTTCTGGCGAGGGACTGGATAGCCATGGCACCTCCTCGCCGCTGACATTGGCTGGGGCACCTGTGGGGATGTAAGTGATGTGTTATTGCACTTGTCTGTGACATATTCGACATTTCTAGCTTTCCCAATGTTATTGGTGTTGTCTCCCACCTTTGGTTGTGTATGGTGATGTATTGTGGGATTGGTAGTTCTCCATGCTGTGCATGCATTGGTGGTGAGTGTGCATGCAGAGCTGGAACGGATGTGCTTGCAGTGGGTATGGCATGCAGGGGTTGATATTTAGGTGTGGTAATTTAGGTGGAGCACTATATGGGATGGAGTGGGGTGAAGGGAGTTGGGGTGAGGGGGTGAGATGGCATGCAGGTATGGGGGTGATAGGTAGTTAATGGTGACACACCAGTGTCCAGTCCTCCAGCTACCCCAGTGAGTCCTTCAGGATGTAGTATTGCCAAAACGTGCTCCTCCTATGCCGTCAGTAGTGAGGGAGGAGGTGGGGGTCCACCACCAGTCCTCCTGATGGCGAGCTGGTGCCTTTCTACAGTGAAAGGCACCTTCCTTCATTGGTCGTTCCAACTCTTCCGAACGTTGTCCTTTTTGCATGGATGTTGTCCCATGGTGTTCACTCTGTCCACGATTCTCCGCCATAGCTCCATCTTCCTGGCAATGGATATCTGCTATACCTGTGCTCCAAACAGCTGTGGCTCTACCCTGACTATTTCCTCAACCATGTCCCACAACTCCTCATCAGTGAACTGGGGGTGCGTTTGTGGGGACATGGGTGTTGTGTGGTGTGTGTGTTGTGTAGAGGGTAATGTGTGATGTGGTGGAGTATGTGGTGTGTGGAGCAAGACAAATGTCTGGGCAGTTGTGGTATGTGTGTGCAGTTGTCTCTGGGAATGACGTGGCAAGGTGTGGCAGTCCTTTCGTATTTGCAAAGGGTTGGGGGGGTGTTTTATAGTGCTGTTGGTGGGTGGGTGTATTTTTGTCAGGTTTGTTTTTTTTGTTCTGGCCAATCCTGTTTTGTATTTGAGTGGCCATTCCCGCCTTGGCAGTGTGCACCGCTAATGGTTTACCACCACTGAATGTCCGCTGTGGTGATTTGTGTATCATTATTTGGAGGGCATTGTTTTGGTGGCATAACGTTACGGGTACTAGTTCTGACAATTTATCGCGTTCAGAGGGTCTGGCGGATTTGTGGTTGTTGGTGGTTTCTGTCGGTTTTGTGTGTATGTGTCATTACCTGGCGGACGGATGTTCGCCTCCATGGTGGTATGTTGGCGGAAGTCACCATGGCGGTATTCAGAATTTACCACCAATGTCATAATGAGGGCCATAATGATGTGTTCATCCATTCTACCCCCGTGATTGCCTGGACTCTAACTTCTTCTAAACATCCCAAAGTACAATTTTCTAGTACATCAAAATATGCACAGATTGTTCCCTTTATCTACATTTATCATTATTGCTTGAGCAGTAACAAAAATATCCAATGATGTTTCTATATGTTACTGCACTAATTGGATTCTAATTTGCCTACCCGACCGTAGAAGAAACGACGCATAGCCTCACTTGCGAGTAAGGAACCAACACATTGCTGACTTTTCCGATGCACGTTCACCTGTGGGGCTTTATTTTTTACGCAAACCAGGTACTTTGTGTGAAATCAACATTTCAATTGTTTTCTATGGAGTAAGATTCTTATCCTTTTGAAAATTCATATCTTGACATGTGTGTATTGGATTGTTGTTGTTTTGGTCTTGTTTGATTTAGATAGATATTGCCTAAACTGGTGTGGGGTCCATTTTGTAAAGTTTTCATTGTATTACTGTATGTGTTGGTACAAATACTTTACAGCTTCTGAGATAAGCCTGGCTGCTTGTGCCAAGCTACCAAGGGGGTAAGCAGGGGTTATCTAAGTGTGTTTCTCCATTGCCCTGACTAGAGTGAGGGATCCTGCTTCGAACGAGTGCAAACTGACTGCCAACCAGACACCCCATTTCTAACATTGGTGGCAGCAATGGGATTGGACTTGTATTTGTACTTGGCATACAATGATTAAGTGCACACTATTTTTTTCAGTGCAGACGCTTACCTGACCACATACTACTTGTTTTTGCTTTTGCTTTTTTTGGACTTTTTCCTGCTTCCATATTTTTGGTGATCTTTTTGTTGATTCTTGAACGTCTCATTGGGAACTTTTTTTTCTGCCTTGGAACTTTGCACTTTTGATTTGCCATCATGTCTCATTCTGGAGATGCACCAGCTGGAGTTGATTTTGAGTTAGGAAAACTGGAAAGTTACACAGTTGCTCAACTTAAACAGTTCTGTAAGGCTCTAGCCTGCTCCATTAGGAGTTCCACCAAGAAGGAGGAGCTGCAAAAGGCACTGAGGGCCTGGGTGACAGCTAAGGCGGCTGAGGGGCACACAGAGGTGGAGGATGAGGATGGGGAGGTGCAGAGTATTCACAATGATGAAGTGGATGTACCTGTTTTGCCTGGGGGGAGGGTCTCTAGGGCAGGTAGGAGTGTGTTATCCAAGGGTCTGAATCCTGAAGAGTTGCAGGGCAGACAGGCAGAGATGGCTCACCAGTTGGAGGTAGAGAAGTTTAGGATGCAAAGGGAGATGGAAGTGAGGAGACTAGCAATTGGAGAGAAAAAGATACTACTGGTTCATGAGCTTAGTTTGATGAAATTAGATCAGAGGAGCCAGTCTAGTAGAGATGGTTACAGCAGTACCTCACTGCAGCCTGACAGGAGTGTACACATCCCAAAGGACATATGAAGGACTACAAGAGGGAGGATGACATATATCTGTGGTTTTAGGGGTGTGAGTTCTCTCTCTATATGAATCTGGTCCCTGTGGCACACTGAGAGGAGGGTCTGTGGAAGAGCTTTGAGGTAGAGGGGAGGGATACTCTGATATCCTTAGAGGATCCTCAGGATCTCACTTACTCTATCATGAAGGACGCCCTACTCACAGGTTATAGTCTCACCACTGAGCAGTAAAAGGCCAAGTTTAGGTCCTACAAAAAGGAATCCCAAACATGGTTGGAATGTGTTTACTCTTTTTGCAGGTCACTGGATGGTTGAGTGAAGGGTAGTAAGGTTACAACTTTTGAGGGGCTATACAATTTGATTGCTTAGGAGCATTTCTATAGTCTTTGATTGCTTGGGAGCATTTCTATAGTCTTTGTTTTCTGGAGCTGCACCAGCACCTGATTGACAGCAAGCTGACTGACCTCAGGAAGCTTGCACAGGAAGTGGACCATTGGGAGAGCACCAGGGTCCAGAGGAGGTAGAGGGGAGACCACGCCAAAGGTGGGGAGGGTCCCTCTCAGAAGAATAAGGAGGGGAAGGGTTAACAGGGAGAGTTCTCTAGAGGGTCCCTGGAAGGATTCCCAGCCTGCAGTGGAAAAGAGGCCTTAGTTTTCTAAAGGGAAACATGCATGTGACCAGGTGGGTCATGTCAGGGGGGACCCCAAATGTCCCAAGTGGAAACAGGCAGCCAGTGGTGCTCGGTCACAGGGTTTAGCCAGTGAAGGAGTTGGTTCCAGGTGGGTGGGAGCACGATGAGATGCCCCTTGTCTCACTAGGGGACAGTGAGATGGTCCAGAGAACCCTTGTGCCTGAAAACACTAAAAAGTACAGGAAGTGGGTGACCATCAATGGACAGAGGGTGGAGGCTCTGAGAGACACAGGAGCCAGTGTGACTACTGTGAGAAGTCACCTAGGCCCTCATTACAACCCTGGCGGTAAAGGCCACTGACCGCCGTGCTGACGGCCGCCAACATACCATGGCCGCGGAGGAAATCCGCTACAGGTATTATGACCCACATCTAGAAATCTACCATAATACAGACACCCACACAAGTCCGCCACACCAAAGGTCAGTGATAAACTGGCAATAGCAAAACTCACACCATTATGCCAACAGGAATACGCCCACACTATCACGACCCACGAATCAACGGGGTCGTCTTTCAACCGCAGTAAACCATTGGTGGTACACACCGCCATGCTCAAAATACACACACATAAACAAAACACAACCATATTGGACAATTCGAAATACACACACCTGACACACATACACACACCACACCCACACACCCACACCACTATAAAACACACACCCACATTACCCACAACCCCTTACAATGACATTTTTGGAAGAAGCAGAGAGAGAGAGAATAGCAAAGACAACACCAGAATCCAGAGGCACACAACACCATCACTCATACACCATCCATACACCTCAAAAAACACACCACAATACATCACAACACACATCACATCAACCATCACCTCACACATCTCCCACACCACATCATGGCACCTCAAAGACACCCCAGGTTTTGTGAGGAGGAGCTCAGGGTCATGGTGGAGGAAATCATCCGGGTAGAGCCACAGCTATTCGGATCACAGGTGAAGCAGACATCCATTTGCAAGGAAGATGGAGCTATGGCGGAGAATCGTGGACAGGGTCAACGCCTTGGGACAGCATCCAAGAACACAGGATGACGTCAGGAAGAGGTGGAACGACCTACGGGGGAAGGTGCGTTCTGTGGTATCCAGACACCAGGTAACAGTACAGAGGACTGGCGGTGGACCCCCACCTCCTCCCCCACAACTAACAACATGGGAGGAGCAAGTCTTGGTGATCATGCATCCTGAGGGCCCCCACCCTACCTGCATGCCATCACAAATTCCCACCTCTACCCTTACCCCCATCACTCCACTACCTCACATATACCCCACTATCACAACCCACACATACCAATACCAAGCCCTGCATGTCACAACAATGCATGGACACCCATCACAAACCTGCATGGACACCCATCACCAAAGCATGTCCAGTAGAGAGACTCACCCAGGGCACACAATCACCACTCACACAAGGGCCAAGGCGATAATGCAAGCTCAGGAGAAGAGGGAAACACACCCATTGCACAAGATGGCACACAGGTACAATAACTATGCATTTACACCCCAACAGGACCCCTACCCAACGTCACCGGACAGGAGGTGCCAGTCATATCCAGTCCCCCCACAGAGAGGCCCACAGTGACAACAGCAGCTCTGCACGCCTGGATCAAGATGACTAGTCCGGCCCATCAGGGACCTCTGGACAGTCGGTTCCCCTGACACAGTCCCAAACCACCACTGAATCTCCCCCTCAGGAAACACCACCACAGCACCCACCCAGCGGGCCCATGCCACTGTCCCCAGGACACGTCAATCAGCAGTGTGCCCACCACTACAGGGACACTAGGCAAACCCACTAACCCACGACGATCAGGGACCTGGGGTCAGTGGCAGTGGGCACAAGGTTTAGGAGACAGAGGCACATGACAACAGGGAAACTGGGAGGACTGCTGTGCAACAGGGGGAGGACAGGCCCAGGGAACCCACTCTCCCTGAGGAACTCTCCAACATCATGGGAGCATACCACCATTCCCAGGAGACCATGGGCACGGTAATGGCCAAGTTGCAGGAGACCCAGCGGCTGCAGGAGGAACAGTACATGGGGATCAGGGAGGACTTGAAGTCCATTAACACCACCCTGGTCACCATAGCAGGGGTGCTGGCAGACATGGCCAACACCATGATGGAGACAGTGGCACACCACCGGGCCCCTGACACCAGCCCAAAGGATGATCAGCCTTCCACGTCCGCTGGCGCTAGTGGACAGAAGGTCCCACCACAGGACCAACAGGCCACTAGCACCCCACCCCCTGCAGAAGAAGAACTACCCCACAAACGGTCCCTGCGATCCAGGTAAAAGACAGAGAACATTGCCAAGACCCCCGCCAGGAAATAAGACTCTCCTGATTGTCACCCTTCTATCCCACTATGTCACCCTGACCACCTTGAACTGCCATTGCTCCACTTCCTATGCCCCCTTGGACAATGCACCTGTGATCCAAAGAGACTGGACTCTACCATGGATATTCCTCCACCATCACCCCAGCCCATTGCACATCTCCCTCCACTTATTAGCACTTAAATAAACACCCCTGAATCACAAAACAATCTGGAGTTAGTCTGTACCTTCACAAATGTGTTATTACAACCTCTTTGACAAATATTAATGTTAATGTTCATTTGCGCATACCAAAGTATGACAGTTGTTGGGCAGCAGTGAACATAGCAGAAGGCAGAATGTAGTACCCAGATCTGTGAAAAGTAAAGCCAAAGTGGACTGTCAGGGTCCATACACAGAGGTAAAAAGCCAGACTTATACAATATCCTACAGTAGTCTGATATGAGAGGAGCAGTGCCAGTCTCTTACCTGTGTCTCACTGGGAGTACTGCATGATGATGTTGTTCCGGTTGTCAATATCTTCTTCTTCTGCCTCCTCTTCTTCACTGTCCACAGGCTCCACAGCTGCCACAAGACCAACATCAGGCCCATCCTCCTGCAGAAAAGGCACTTTGTGTCGCAAAGCCAGGTTGTGCAACATACAGCATGCCACGATGATCTGGCACACCTTCTTTGGTGAGTAGTATAGGGAGCCACCTGTTAAATGGAGACACCAGAATCTGGCCTTCAGGAGGCCGAAAGTCCGCTCTATAATCCTCCTAGTTCGCCCATGTGCCTCATTGTAGCATTCCTCCATCCTTGTCCCAAGATTCCTCACTGGGGTCTGTAGCCATGACAGGTTGGGGTAACCAGAGTCACCTGCAAATGTCAAGGGATACCTGTTAGACAAACACCAACCCTTAGGGACTATCCCATACCCAGAGACCTATTCATACTGTGTGGGGACCTTGGGCTCACCTATTAGCCACACACTGTGCATCTGAAATTGCCCCATCACATGAGGGATGCTGCTATTCCTCAAAATGTAAGCGTCATGCACAGAGCCAGGATACTTGGCATTCACATGAGAGATGTACAGGTCTGCCAAACACACCATCTGCACATTCATGGAATGGTAGCTTTTACGATTTCTGTACACCTGTTCATTCCTGCGGGGGGATAAATGCCACATGTGTACCATCAATAGCACCAATGATGTTGGGTATAAGTCCCAGGGCATAGAAGTCTCCTTTCACTGTGGGCAAATCCTCCACCTGGGGGAAAACGATGTAGCTGCGCATGTGTTTCAGCAGGGCAGACAAAACTCTGGTCAACACGTTAGAGAACATTGGCTGTGACATCCCTGATGCCATGGCCACTGTTGTTTGAAAGGAACCACTGGCCAGGAAATGGAGCACTGACAGGACCTGCACTAAAGGGGAGATACCTGTGGGCTGGCAGATAGCTGACATCAGGTCAGGCTCCAATTGGGCACACAGTTCTTGGATTGTGGCACGATCAAGTCTGTAGGTGATAATTATGTGTCTGTCTTCCATTGTCGACAGGTCCACGAGAGGTCTGTACACCAGAGGATGACGCCATCTCATCATCTGCCCCAGCGGACGGGGCCTATGGAGGAGAATGGTGAGCAGAGGGTCATGTACCACACAGGTTGCACAAGTGTGTTTAGCACTATTGTGATTTAATCGGTGTGTGGCGCTGTCTGTCCGTATTCCTGCCCAAATGTGCTGTGATGCAGTTAGGTACCCTGCCATGTGCCCCGCCATGTGCCCCCCTGAAATGGCAGCTACCTGACCTGTAAGGAGGGACAAGGGGAAAGGAGGTAACTGCTCTGGCGTTGTGCAGCATTGCGGTAGGCGGTCGAAGACCACCGCGCAATTCACCATTGGTTATTATTGGGCCCTATGGGTTCCAGGAGCCAATGACGATGTACGCCGGCGGTGACAGAACGCACCACCGCAGACGTGACCGCCATTTTCTATTTGTTCACTCACTTGATACCTGACCTTCAACAGGAGAGGACCTACACTGCAGTACTGCTGTGACCTCAGTCTGGAAGAGACAATGGCTCATGTGTCTGGGGAAAGGGCCCCAGCCTTCACCGCGGAGGAGTTGTACAAACTGGTGGATGGGGTCCTCCCCCAGTACACGGTATTCTACCGTCCTCCAGACAAACACGTGAGTACACTGTGAGCATGAGGGATGGGACATGATTGTATGGAGTGGTCTGGATGGAAGATACATGTTGGTGGGGGGGCTGTGGCCTGCATGTGAGGATGGTCAGTGTATGTGTTTCAAGGCATGGGTGGGAATTGGTGGGCAATGAGTAAGAAGAACTGGACGGTGGAGTAAGTTCCATTCTTACTTTGCCTTTCCTCTAGGTCAGCACCCACCAGAAGAAGGGTATTTGGCATGCCATCGCCAAGGAAGTGCGGACCCTGGGGGTCTATCATAGAAAGAGCACCCACTGCTGCAAGAGATGGGAGGACCTGCGCCGCTGGAGCAAGAAGACGGCGGAGGCCCAACTGGGGAAGGCCTCCTAACGTGGAAGGGGTGCCTGTCGCACCATGACCCCCCTGATGTTCCGGATCCTGGCGGTGGCATATCCAGAGTTGGATGGGCACTTGAGGGCATCACAGCAGCCACAAGGGGGTGAGTACAGTCTCATTCAGCTGACTCTGTGCGTTTTATGGGGTGTCTGGGTGGGGGATGTGGGCTGTGGGTTCCCATAGGCCAGGGCGAACTTGCTGGGGTAGGTCCCTTGTTAGGCAGGCTCTGTGACACTAAAACACCAGTAGTGGTAGTGGGAATCTACAATTAGTCAAGCTCCTGTGGATTCCAGGTGTGCAGCAAATGGGGTTAGGCATCGTCCCCCATGGGCAGGTGATTTTCCTAAGAACTGTTAGTGCATGGGCTAGTGCATAGGTCTGCTCCCTGTGTGTTGTGTCCACGAACTGTAGTGGTGTTGCTGGCATTGACCATGTGTCTCCTCTGTCTTTACCCCCCGTTCTGTTTTGTCACCCTGTGCATTAGCATCATCTGACGGAGGAGCAGTGGCACTGGAGCAGGAGGGAGCTGCAACCCACATGGCCCAGGAGGGTGAAAGTACGGAGTCTGAAGGCACCAGTGGGACGGAGGGTGAGGGGAGTTCCACGACGGGGACAGGAGGGGACACCAGCGACAGCGACTCCTCCTCTGATGGGAGCTCCCTTGCGGTGGCGGGAACATCTGTGCCCACCGCAACAACAGGTACAGCCACCACCCCCCCTACCAGCACCGCCCTCCCAGCAGCCCCTCAGCGTGTTTCCTGTGCCCGCTCACCCAGGAGGGTGGGCATCTCCTTCGCCCCAGGCACCTCAGACCCTGCCCCAGTCAGCCCTGCTGCCCTCAGTGAGGAGGCTATTGACCACCTGAGATCCCTCACTGTTGGGCAGTCAACCATTTTGAATGCCATCCAGGGTGTCGAGAGGCATTTGCAGCAAACAAATGCATACCTGGAGGGCATTCATTCTGGCGTGGCGGCCCAACAGAGAGCATTTCAGACTCTGGCCTCAGCACTGATGGCAGCCATTGTCCCTGTGTCCTGCCTCCCCCCTCCAACTTCCACTACCCAGACCCAATCCCCTCTACCTCTGCCTATCCCAAGCACACCATCAGACCAGCATGCACACACATCAACACACAAAAGTGGCTCAGTCAAACATAAGCACCACACATCCCACAGGCATTCACACAAGTACCATACCCATACAGACACACCAACATCCACTGCTTCCACTGTGTCCCCCTTCTCCACATCCTCCACCTCCCTCCCAGTCTTGTCTCCACTCACCCCTGCATGCACTACATCCTCAGCCACTACCTCCATCACCAGCATGCCTATTACCACACACCGCTCATGTGCAATCACCACCCCACTACCATACACATGTCCACTGTGTCCTCTCCCAGTGTGTCTGCGAGCTCTCCTCCCAAAGTACACAAACGCCAGCACACACCCACCCAACAGCCATCTACCTCACAACAGCCTCCAGCACATGCACCTTCACCCAAAGTCAGCAAAAGTACACCTCCTACAACCACCACCTCTTCCTCCACTCCCAAACCCCCTCCAGCTACCCGTCCCAGTGTGTCCCAAAAACTTTTCCTGTCCAACCTTGACCTCTTTCCCACACCTCCCCCATGCCGTCCAGCTCCTAGTTCCCAAACTATCACCTCAGCCACAACATCTCCGGGACCAGTGGTGCCTGAAGTCACCGGACTCTGGAGTGCACCGGCCACCAGGGCAGCCAGTGTGGCACGGAGCCACAGCACAGACAGTCCCCCACCTGTGAAGCATCAGAAGTTGGCCAGTGCCCGGCGGGAGAGTGGGAAGACTCCAGCCACCAAAGCCTCTCCCAGGGGTCCCGGTGGGAGTGTGGAGTCAGCTGTTACACCTTCCAAGGTGGGGAAGGGCCACAAGAAACCCAGCAAGTCTGGGAAGAGCAGCATGGCGGAGAAGACCGCCATCATCCCCGCGGCCCAGGAGGCCACCTCCAGCACAAGCCCAGCTGCCCAGGACAAGACCGCCAGCACAAGCCCACCTGCCCAGGAGGGGCCCGCCTGCACCAGCCCACCTGCCCAGGAGGGGCCCTCCAGCACCAGCCCACCTGCCCAGGAGGCCACCGCCAGCACAAGCCCCGCTGGGCCATGAAGGACTGCCAGCAAAAGCCCCGCTGGGCCAATAAGGACCGCCAGAAAAAGCCCCGCTGGGCCATGAAGGACCGCCAGCAGCTGAGGCCCTGCAATGGAGACCGCCGCCTCAAGCACTGCCATGTCAAGCACCGCTGCACAGGGCATCGCCATCTCAAGCACCGGTGAACAGGGCACCGCCATCTCAAGCACCGCTGCACAGGGCACCGCTTTCTCAAGCACCGCTGGTCCATGAGCGGCAAGGGCACTGACGCAACTGAGTCCGTCACGGGGTGAATGATGCACTCTGGGCGCCATGCCCCCTCCAGAAACAGTGGAGACTGTCATCCACTACCTCTGTCCTTAGCAGGATGAAGCACTCTGGGCACCATGCCCCCTCCAGAACCAGTGGAGACTTTTATCCAGTTGAGAGACTGTGGCTTTGCACTCCCCAGGATATGGCAGTGGGCAAACCACCCACTGTAGAGACTTGAGAGACTGTGGCTTTGCACTCCCCAGGATATGGCAGTGGGCAACCCACCCACTGTAGAGTGTTGGGAGACTGTGGCTTTGCACTCCCCAGGACTGAACAGTGGGCAACCCACCCACTGTAGAGACTTGAGAGACTGGCTTTGCACTCCCCAGGATATGGCAGTGGGCAAACCACCCACTGTAGAGACTTGAGAGACTGTGGCTTTGCACTCCCCAGGATTGAACAGTGGGCATGTGGCCCCCTCGTGGATTTGGCGTTGTGCACTCAAGCAGCTGAGGTGCCCCCCTTTCCTTCCCCCTGAGGTGCCTGTTTAGTTGCTCTCTGATGCCCCTGCAGTGTTCTCTCCGTCATTGTCGGGGATCTTGTGTGGGCCTCGCCCATACTGTGTGGTCCCAGTGTTCCACGGACTTCATTGGAGCACTACCTGGACTTCTATGCTTGGTATATATTTTGTACATGGTGTATATATATATTTCTGCCTACTTGCTTTTAATATATTACAATGGTTACACTCATTTTCTATTGTCTTTGCATTCTTCCGGGGGGGTTTGGGAGGTGTAACTGTGATGTATTGATATGCATTAGTGTGTGTGTTGTAGTGGGTGGGGGTGTTGTGTGTGTATGTCCCTGTTTTTTCCCTCCCCCTCCCCTGTGTCATAGGTGCAGTACTCACCGTGGTCTTCGCCGCCGGCATTCGTGCTCCTGGTAGAGGAGCAGACAGACTATTGGAGGTACAATTTGGAGTTCCGGATCCATGGCGTCCTCGTTCCTCGTGGGGTGTGTAGAGGTGAGTGTTTTTCCTTCGGGATTCCTGTTTACGCCGTGTTTTTATCCGCTGTGAATCTGCCCCGGAAAAGGTGGCGGATTGGCCTCTCATAATAGTGTGGGCGGTACATTGTCTCCCGCCTGTCTGTTGGCGGTGACCGCCGCGCTGTTTGTTTGTGCCGCTGTGGCGGTCGGAGTGTTAAAGTGGCTGTCTTTGTTGACGGTTTCCGCCATGGTCGTAATTGCAATTTTTTTACCGCCGGCCTTACCGCCGCTTTAACACCGACAGCCAGGGTTGTTATGACCACCACAGTGTTTTTAAAAAAATCCATTTAAAAAGTCAAAGGGATCATGTACTATATTACAGAACTGAAAACATTGTTCTTTACCCTGTGGGGCACGATCATGCTCCTCAGGGGAGGTTAAGTCCCACAGAGGCATGATGCGGTAGCATGACACAATGCAAAGGTGTGCTTTTCCTGAGTAATCCACTTACCTCTACACGACGATCTAAGGAACCGAGGAGCCCATTTTGCCATGTTGGCTTTGTCTAGGAGTACTCCTGCATGTGTAGATGTGCCACACAATAAAAAGGTGTAATTCTTCTGAATAATTTGTTTACTCCACCGAAACTATCCGACTGATCACGCAGCTTTATCTACATTGGATACTCTGTCCTTATGTATTCTTCAATCTATAGTTTATAGGATGCCTTCTTGAAGGGCCCAAGATTCCACAGTTTCTAAGGAACTTTAGTAGGACAACTGGTTCTGATGAGACCCAAAGACTAACTACAGGTCGTCGTGTTGACATCCCCTCCCCTCCCCAAGTTGCTTTTAAAACTTGTTATGGTTCACCAGGAGGTACCATACAAGAACAGGCAGGATTGCGGCTTATGTTTGTTTAACATAAAATCCTATTTACCCTTGGGATCTGTTCAGTGTCTTGTTCTTTTTTATTATTTTTTGTATTTATTTTTTTTACTTTTTTTTATTGATAACAATACAATATGGTACAAGGTCAGTTGGGATAAGGGTCCCGGCATTTAGGAATAATTACACATCAGAAATATTAGAAAATTAGAGAAGGTGAAAATCGTATAAGACACTAATAAGTTGTCATTCGTACTTCAAAAAACTTGAGGTACTGTCCTATTCTAACATGTATTAAACGAATGGGGGATAGAGAAGATGGAGATAAGGGTAGAGGGTGGATCGTAACTGCTCGGACAGGGAGACAGGGAAGTTTCATCTTGGGAGGAACTTGGCGTCGTGGTAGTGATGTGTCCCAAGGTTTCAATTTACCAAGGGGGGAGGAGTGTTGCACCGCATGCAGTGGAGCTTGCAGCTCTTGTCAACCCCGTGGCCAGTTTTGGCTGCGACCGAGTATCTTTCTAATGACACGGGGGTAGGGGTCTGTGGCGAAGGTCTGATTAGGGTATTGCTAAGGGATGGTTTGTAATCTCTAGTGGATTTTAGAAGGAGAGGTGGGAGAAAAGACAGATAGAGGAAGAGAAAGAAAAAGAACGAGCGAGAGAGAAGGACAGGAGGAGAGAGGGAAATAGGGATAAGAAGGAGGAAAGGGAAATAGGAAAGAAAGGGGAGAGGGGAAGCGAGGGGAGAGAGAGGAGAAGAGCGCAGTAAGAAAGAGAGATGCGAGAGCAAGGGTAGGGAAGAGAGGGGAGAGAGGGAGGGTGGTTGGGGGGAGCAGAGGGGGGGGAAGGGAGTAATGGTGGTGGTTCCTGGTGGGGCACTATTGTCCCCTTGTTAGGAAAGGAGCCCATACCTGCATGAATGTTTGAGCTTGATCTTGTAAGTTGTAGATGATTCTTTCATGTGTGGCCGTGCGGGTGATGGCTATGAGCCATTCCTCCGGAGTTGGAGGGGTTTCTGATTGCCATGTCGGAGTATGCATATTTTTGCAGTGGCTAGTGCTATATGCAACAGTCTCTTGTGAGGTCTAGAGAGATCTGGTAGAGAAGTCGTATCTTGGAGAAGTATAAGGGCAGGAGTGAGTGGTGACGGGAGTGACATCACTTCAGCCAGAGTGGAGCTCACAGCATCCCAGAGTGGTCAAACTGTTGGGCAGTTTACTAGGATATGTGTCAAGCCACAAGATGTCTCTGGGCATCGCCAGCAGTTCGTGTGTGGGAGAAGCCCAGTCCTATGTAATTTCACTGGGGACCAATGCCAGTCGTGTAGGACTTTAAAGAGGCAGAATTTCAAGCGTGCCTCCCAGGTACCTCTATCTAGTGCCTCTAGGATAGCTTCCCAGTCATCTAAGTCTAGGTCTTGCTGCAGTCGAGTTTGCCAATGTAAGCGCAGTTTGTCAGAGAGAGGCTGGGAGTAGAGTCGTCGAATAATTAGATCGTAGAGACATTACTCCCTTATGTTGCCCCCATTGCTGTAAGTAAGTCACCATAGGTGAAGGCAGGGACCCCCAGAGGGGGGATATATTCCCCCGGGAAATGCAATGTTTGAGTTTCAGATATCTCCATTCCTGATTCGGGTGGAGGTCGAACTCCTCCTGTAGCTCGGGGAAGGGTTTGAGCATGTCATTGTCTAGGACCTCAGAGAGGGTAAGGATACCTGCCTGCCTCCACTGAGAGGGTAAGGATACCTGCCTGCCTCCACTGCGGCCAATTGAGTACCTCGCCACCTATGCAGAGTCCGCTGTTGTGCCATAGGGGTGCTTGGGCGTGTATGAGGGGGTGGACCCCAAACAGTCGGTGGGCTCTTCGCCAGGCTGCCCTGGTCGCCTTCAAGATAGGATTCACCGAATTGGTGGATGGGAAATCTTCCCTATAAGGTCCTCCGAGTCCTTCATTCGCAGATAGCAGTTGTCTTTCCACTGCTAACCACAAGGGGGGATCAGGTATATATTCGATAGTGTATTGGACAGTTGGGACATTTGGAGGGCTAGGGAGTAGTACTCCACCGATGGGAGTCCCATGCCTCCGTGTGTACGTCAGGCCAAAAGTTTAGCTGGTGATAGCCGTGGTCGCATTGTGCCCCATATGAAAGATCTGATTAGTGCATCGATGCCACGCAGTGTGGAAAGAGACACTTGTAAGGGGAGAAGACCCAGGATGTAGGTGAAGGGGGGCACCGTCACCATTCTTACCGCTTGTACTCGGCCCCACATGGAGAGGCCCAACTGGGTCCATTTTGCAAAGTCCAGTTTCATCCGTGTAATGAGAGGGTCAATGTTATCCACCACCATATGTGTCAGGCCTGGGTTGACAAGCACTCCTAGGTATTTGAGGCGTTTCGGCATCCAGCGGAATGGGTAGCCTAGGAGTGCTGCTTTTGTGGTTGTTCGCGATAGCGGAAGTGCCTCGCTCTTGTCCCAGTTAATGCGGTATCCTGAGAGAGCTGAAAAGTCCTCAATTACCTCTAGTAGGGCCTTTAAGGATCGTTCTATGTCTGTGAGTGTTAAGAGAACGTCGTCGGCGTATAGGTATATCTTGGAGGTACCTTCGGGTAGTGGCAGGCCGATTATGGAGGGGGAGGATCGGATGGCTGCCGCCAAGGGCTCCATTGCCAACAGGAGAGGCGAGAGGGGGCATCCTTGCCGTGTGCCTCTCCGGATAGGGAAAGGGTCCAAAAAGAAACCCCCACATTTGACTCTGGCCGCGGGCTGGTCGTAGAGCAGTCGAACCATGGAGATAAATTTTCCGTCAAGACCAAATCTCTCCAGGGCCGTGAATAAATAGGGCCATTCTATGCGATCAAATGTCTTTTCGGCGTCTAAGGACAAGGCCAGTGCTGTCTCTGGCGAGTCCCTGGTCGCCCACAAGGTGTGACATAAGGTACGTAAATGGTTCCTGGAGGTGCGGCCCGGCACAAACCCCACCTGCGTGTAATGTATTAAGGACGGGATTACTTTTCGTAGTCTGTTTGCCAGGACGCTTGCTAGGATTTTGATATCCCCGTTTAGGAGGGAAATGGGTCGGTAGCTGCCACATTGTAAAGGGTCTCTCCCAGGCTTCGGTATGACAGCTATTGTAGCATTATTGGATATGGCCCCTAGCGTTTGCGTTTCGCAGGCTTTATTGAGGGCTTCGCATAAGATATTGATCGCCTCCGTCCCTACCCATTTGTAAAATTCTGCTGGGTATTCGTCCGGGTGATTTGTGATAAGGGAGGTCAGAGATGACTTTATCTATCTCCTGCCTGCTTATTTCCCCTTCTAATAGGCTACGAACCTCGTCTGTTAGGGAGGGGAGGTCAAGCTTCCCTAAGAAGGTGGCAATCTGCGCCGGGTTAGTCGTTGTTTCCGGTGTGTAGAGGTGTCTATAGAACCAGGCGAATTCGTTTGCAATTGCCTGTGGGTGAGTCAGAATGTCCCAGGGGGGGGAGCGGATAGCTGGGATGGCTAAAGCGGCTGTTCTTTGACGGAGTTGGGCTGCTAGCAGTCGTCCCGTTTTCTCGCCCTGTTCATAGTGCCTCCCTTGGAGTCTCTGTAGCGCGAATTCAGCCTGAGTTGTGTACAGCTCATTAAGGGCCATTTGGGCGTGCTCTAGGTTTCGATGGCCTAGGAGGGAGGGGTGCGTTGTATATTGTTTTGTTAGTCGGTGTATGTCGAGTTCCAGTGCCACCTGCTGCTCTTTTCTGTCTTTGTTTGCTATCACCGCGTCCAGCATGAGTTGTCCCCGTATCGAGGCCTTGGCTGTGGCCCACATGATTCGGCTTGAATCAACAGTGCCTAGGTTATCTTGGACAAAAGTGGTTGTGTGATCTTGCAGCTGCAACTGACCTTGGCGGGATCGATAGCGATGGATCGCTAATCTCCAGGGTTTTCGGCCTGGGGATACCAGGCCGAAGCGGATGGCTACCGTGACTGGGGAGTGGTCTGAAAGGCCTCCCTCAAGTATGTCGTCCTCAAGGGTATGGGCCACAAGGTTGTGTGATAAGAGGAAATAGTCGATCCGTGATTGGGTTTATGAACTGATGAGAGAAAAGTAAATTCCCTGTCCGCCGGGTGGGTCAGCCTCCAGTGATTGACTAAGCCATTGTCCGTGAGTACGTTGGTCTGTATGACTCTATCTGCATTATTGCTTGTGTCTAGGGGCCCCGTCCTGTCCAGTGCTGCGTCCCTAACTAGGTTCCAATCTCATCCTATAATGTAACGGGATGCCCCTATCTCGGTCAAAAGTCTGTTGAGCTGTAGGAAAAAGAGGCGTTTGGGACCTGTTGGGGCATAGACGGACCCCACGCACAATGTTGAGTCACCGATTTTCAGTTTGACAAATACGTCTCGGCCCTCAGGATCAGTCCACGATCTGACAACCGTGAAAGGGAGGGTTTTACGTAAGAGGATCGCCACCTCGCATTTCCTTGGAACATTCTCCGTATCGGGTGAGGGCAAGGTGCAACAAAACAGGACTGTACCCACCCAGTCGCGCCGCGATTTATCAGATTCAAGACTGTCTAGATGTGTCTCTTGTAATAGGGCGATGTCCGTCTGTTTAGAGTTGAGGTAGGATAGGATTTTTTTCCGTTTGATGAAGTGGGTGAGACCATTTACATTCCATGAGATGACCCGAAGAGGTACTACTGGTGCTCCCGTCGAGGTGGGCATCTTTGTTTCCTGTGTCAGCCCACCCGGGGATATAGGCTCGGGGGATGGAATTGGCTCTATAAACTGGGAAGGATGCTGGGAAGAGAGGAGGGGAAGCAGCAGGTATATAAAACATGGAGGAGAATTGAAAGGAGAAGAAAAAGGAGGTAGTAAGTCAGTGAGGAGAGAGAGTAGAGTAGAAGATAAAGAAGAAAGAACGGGACTCGGGTCCCGATGTACTCGAACTTTAACCGGCGGGTCTAAAACCTAGGTCGAGTGAGCATAGACGCCTGGCCAGCGGCCCCCCGCGCCGGGGGTGCCCCAGCCCCTCACATAAACGTCTCCAATCATGTCCAGGAGGGGGTGTATGTTTGTGGCTCGAGGGCAGGGGGGTAGGGCAGGTGTGGGGGGGTAAAGTGGGGTCACACTGAGGGCTCATTGCTCTTATGGTGGTGTGGGTCTGGGGGCAAGGGGGGGAAGAGAGGGGAGCGGAGAACAGAAAAGATACACGCCATGTGTCTGTATAGGATTTATTTTTTATTTTCTTTGTTTTTTGTTGTGCTTTTTTTTTTTTTCCCCTTTCTGTTTTGTTTTCTCTTTTTTTTTTGTTCTTCAGAGGAAGGAGGGAGAGGATGGAACTGAAGCCGCGTTTTAACTGTATCCCGGGGAGGGGGAAGCAGGGGGATACGGGGGAGGGGTAGGGACAGGTGTTGCTATGGCAAGGGTCTCGCCCCCTTGATTGTTCTGAAGGGTTGCGGCATGTGTATGCCCTAGATCTTAGCACCTGTAGTCTACTCTGCTTTGCACCAGCTCCCATCTCTGGACCACTTCGGCGTCTAGTAGCAGGCCGGGACCCAGAGCTCATACTTAGTTCAGGACCATTGAGCCCCACCCCGGTTAAGACAATCCCATTATGTACAAAAGTATTGCGTCAATTCCCACGTTTCCCGGGGAGTATATTAAGTCGCGATTCTGGGTGGGTGGAACGGTATGGGCTGTGATTAGTGTTGCCAAACAAGCGGAAGGGGGAAAAAAGGGGGGGGAGGGGAAGTGGGAAGAACAGGAGCGGCCGGGAGCTATCAGAAACTATTCCACAACTCAAACAGTCTGAGGTGATCAGAGTCTATTGGAGTGGGGTGGGTCCCAATCGTTACAGAGTCTTGAGGGTATACAGGAAAAAAGGATACTCATCAGTTCTCTTTATCAAATCTCCTTCGCCGTGAGGTTCCTGCAGCGCTTGTGGCGTCTCAATGACAGTATGTGGTTCATGACATCAAGGGCCTGTAGAGAAATCGTATCCATCTTGGTTTCAGATAACGGGCACCTAGGGTTTCAGAGGGGATCGGGACTCATCTCTGTCTGACAGCTGTGTGTGCATCCCCACCGCCTGTAGGACTTGGCCCCTGTCATCATAGCTTTATGTTAATCTCTCCAAGTGTCTGCCCCTGACTTGAGGGTCTGTGGTAGATCTTCCATCGGTGTCCAGAGCGGTTTCTGGTTGGCCCATTCCTCTGGTTTAGTTCTGTGCGTCTTGGAGAGGTTGAGTTGCTGATTCTATGGGTTGTGTTGGGTCATGTAGACCCTCTAGGAATGTTTTCAGGTCCTCTGGGTCGTAAAAGGTTTGTGACTCTCCGTTCTTGGTAATCCACATCCTGGCAGGCTCGAAGAGGCCACATTTGACATCCAGATGATGTAGACGAGGACGGAGAGAGAGAAAGGCTCTCAGTCGATCTGCTGTTTCTTTGGAGAAGTCCGCCGAGAGGCGGATTTCGAGGGGGTCCAACCGGAGTGGACCTTCCGTTCGGGATATCTGTAGTAGTTGGAGGGCCTGTCCGTGTCGTAGGAAACAGGCAATGATTGGGCGAGGGCGGTCTTTTCCGTTTTGGCTCTTGAGACCAAGTCTGTGCGCTCTTTGAAATTCCAGAGGAGGTTCGAAAGTTGTGTCAGCTAGTTTGCGGAGCGTGTCTCGCAAGTAAGAGAGAATGGGGGTCATTCCGACCCTGGCGGTCCATGACCGCCAGGGCTGGGGACCGCGGAAGCACCGCCAACAGGCTGGCGGTGCTTCCTGGGCCATTCTGACCGTGGCGGTAAAGCCGCGGTCAGAAAAGGGCAACCGGCGGTTTCCCGCCGGTTTACCCCTGGCCCAAGGAATCCTCCATGGCAGCGCTGCTTGCAGCACCGCCATGGGGATTCCGACCCCCTTCCCACCTTCCTGGTCCTGGCGGTAAAAACTGCCAGGATGGCGGGAACGGGTGTCGTGGGGCCCCTGGGGGCCCCATAATGATTTTCAGTGTCTGCAAAGCAGACACTGAAAATCGCAACGGGTGCCACTGCACCCGTCGCACCCCAGCAACTCCACCGGCTCCATTCTGAGCCGGCTTCATCGTTGCTGGGTTTTCTTTTGGCGGTCGCCCGCCGGCCCAGCGGGAAAGCCAGAATGGCCGCTGCGGTCTTATGGCGGTAACCGCATGGTGGGCGGCTACCGCCGCCCGCTGCGGTTGGAATGACCGCCAATGTCTGTACCCTCAATGCCTTCCGGGAATCCGAGGAAACGGATGTTGTTTCTGCGGCTTCTGTCCTCAAGGTCGGTTAGCTTACTGCGGAGATGGAAGAGTTCCTGATCTCTATCAGTCTGTAAGGCCACTTGACTTTCCACTGCCGTGACTCGATGATCCAGTCCGGAGATTTGTGACTGGAAGCCCGCTATCTCCAAGCGCATAGATCTCGTCTCAGCTGTTAGGGCCGTCATGGCATTGTCCATACCTTCCAGTTTGTGACCTACTGCCGATATCTCCTGCAGTATGCGATCCATTGACGCTCCTTGAGTGTCTTCTGACATGATGGCATGCAGGGGGTTGAAGAGTACGCAGTGGAGGAGTGCTTCTGTTGCCACAGGGCTTCGGAGAAGAGTAATTGGCGGGCTGACTTGCCCGATGCTTTACCCGCCATCTTGCCTCTGGGCATTGCGGGTTTCCCCGTGTTGATGGGGGTCTGGAAGGTACCCGTCCGCTTCACAGTGAGGGCAGCCAGCATAAACATGTGGGCAGTAGAGAGTAAAGGAGGGGGGACGGCGGGGGGCGAGGAGGGTTCCGAGGTTAACTCTGCGGTGGGCAGTGTCCCACTGGGCTGTGCCAAGACCGTGTGGGGATGGGGCTATTAGCTGCTCTCTAGCCCCCGTGTTAGTTTGGGGATCTGTGGATCCGTGGAAGAAGTTGCTTTGGTGTCTGGGTCCCCTGCTAAACTTGGCCCTCTTCACTCTCCGTGCCTCATTGGTTCTGGCTCTGCTGGGGTTAGCAGGGACTTTTCACTGTTGCTATTAGTATAGTATTGTTCCTTTTGGTTTTATGTTGTTTGTTTTCTTTCCTTTTTCCATTTTTTTTGTTTGTTTGTTTTTTTCCCTTCTCTTTCTCCCTTCTTTTGTGTGTCTCTCTTTTTATTGAATGGTGTGTTCTTTTTTGTTTTTTTTGTCTCCCTACCACCGTTCCCTTTCTCTCTCCTCTTCCCCTCGTCCACCTCTCTCACCCCTCCGCAGCCCTCCTCCTCACCGGCTCAGCTCTTGCGCCTCTGTCGCTCCCGGGAAGGGCCTCCTTTGCTGTGGGTGGGGTTGGGATGTGGGGGTTGCCGTCCCCGGGGCTCCGTTGGTGGGGCCTCCTGTCACCAGTTCATCAGGGGGGAGGAAGTCGAGTCGAAGGGGCTGGGGGCTCCCTGCTCTCCGTCGCCCCCGGGAGATGTCACTTCAACGTTGGGCCTTCGCACGCATTGGGCCGTGGCACTGTTCGTTCTCCTTCTCCGGCGTCGTCCGGCCGGGACGAAGGAAAGGGTGTGCGGTGTCCCGGCCGCTCGCTTCTCCCCTCCTCGGGCTCCAGTGGGGGATGCACTACTCCGTGCCGGAGTACCTCCATACTCGAGGGCGCAGCTTAAGAGCCTGCCGCGGGCCTAGGTCTCACCTCTCACGCTCCGCTCTCTGTCTCCAGGAAGGGCGCGTCCCCCGCGCCGCAAGTGCCGCCCATCCGTCGTCACCGTCCTCCACACAGGTCCCCGCTATCTTCGGGGGTCCTCTGGAGCGCCTCCAGTGCCACCGTCCCCGTCGCGTGGTCCACCGCCTCACGGAGCTCGGCTCCTAGGCAGCCATCATGGGTCGCGGCCAGACCACGCTCCCTAAGTGTCTTGTTCTATGTTGTGGTATATATATTTGTTCACTGTTTGAGCACAGTGTTGTCTGCACTAATTTAGGTACATAATGAAATGCATACTGTCCTTATAATAAAAATGTGAAAATCATCATCATAAAAGATATTGGGAGTCATTACGACCCTGGCGGTTGACGGAGAAGTGGCGGTTTTACTGCCAACAGGCTGGCGGTAAAAAATTGGGAATTATGACCATGGCGGTTACCGCCAAGGTCATCCGCCACTTCTCCGATCAGACCACCATGGTGGAGACGACCGCGGCGGCCGTCACAAGACCGCCGGTGGTATCATGACCTGGCTTACCGCCATGGAATTCATGGGGTTTGGAACCGCCATGAAATCCATGGCGGTAAGCACTATCAGCGCCAGGAAATTCCTTCCCTGGCACTAATAGGGGTCTCTGCCACCCCCACCCCCTACCCTGAGTCCGTCCCCAACACCCCCCACCCCCTGCCACGCTCCAAAGGTGGCAGGACCCCTCCTCCTTCCCCCTACCCCCGACATCACAACACAGACACACACCCAACACGCATGCAGACACCACCAACACACATTCCCGCACACACACACAGTCATACACGCACACCCTCATTCAGACATACACACACACATCCATACAGACATACATACAGACAGACATGCACACATTTCCATTCACACTACACCCCCGCATGCATACACGCACTCACACACCCCCTCTACATACTCACACGCACACCACATGCAACCACACATCACACAACACCCCCCACCCCCCTCCCCTAACAGACGATCAACTTACCTTGTCCGTTGATCTTCCGGGAGGGGACAGGATCCATGGGGGCTGCTCCGCCGCCACCACACCATCAACAGAACACCGCCACGCTGAATCACAGAACGTGATTTGGTGGGCGGTGTTCCGTTGACGTGGTGGTGGAGGTGGAGCAACCTCCACTTCCCCGCCGCCCGCCAGTATGGCGGCTGGCAGCTCTCCGTCCGGAAAAGGATCTTCAGCATGGCGGTCCCTCTGTGGTCTTGTGAAAAGACCGCCGAGGTTGAAATGACCCCCATTGTGTCCTGTACCCTTTTTCAATAACATTGATTATGAGTTTTCACAATTTCAAAGCAAAAGTAGACATGTCGGTGAATGAGTCCCACAGGGCATTTACTTGACTTATTACTTTAGGAAACTTGTGCTGTGTTCCCCAGCATGTTTACCTTAGTTTAAAAGTTAGAGATGGTCACTCAGTTTGAGGAATGTAGGCCTCTGAGGCATTCAGACACTCCCAACTTGCATCCACAAACTGGTAAGAGTTGGATTTAGAACAGTGAGTGCAGTGAAGGTGCATGAAAGACATGGGGGGTCATTCTGACCCTGGCGGTCATTGACCGCCAGGGTCAACGACCGCGGGAGCACCGCCAACAGGCTGGCGGTGCTCCCAAAGGGCATTCTGACTGCGGCGGTATGGCCGCGGTCAGAAACGGAAAACCGGCGGTCTCCCGACGGTTTTCCGCTGCCCTGAGGAATCCGCCATGGGGATTCCGACCCCCTCACCGCCATCCTGTTCCTGGCGGTTTTGACCGCCAGGAACAGGATGGCGGTGAGGGGTGTCGTGGGGCCCCTGGGGGCCCATTGGCATGGGCACTGCAGGGGCCCCCGTAAGAGGGCCCCTAAAAGATTTTCAGTGTCTGCCATGCAGACAGTGAAAATCGCGACGGGTGCTACTGCACCCGTCGCACCCTTCCCACTCTGCCGGCTCCATTCGGAGCCGGCTTCCTCGTGGGAAGGGGTTTCCCGCTGGGCTGGCGGGCGGCCTTCTGGCGGTCGCCCGCCAGCCCAGCGTGAAACACAGAATAACCGCGGCGTTCTTCTGACCGCGTAGCGGTATTCTGTTGGGGGAACTTTGGCGGGCGGCCTCCGCCGCCCGCCAAGGTTAGAATCACCCCCATGGTTCCTTGAGTTTCAAGTGGCTAGCGACGGAAAGTGTTAGTAAAGGTTCACTTGGCAAGAATACAGGATTAGTCAGGACTTTGATGAGAACAAAGACATAAACAGGTAGGAAATGTTTGGCTTGTGCTTTCACAGGGATATTGCTTAGGTAGAAGGCAGATTGTAAAGCTAGTACAGATACACGTCAGTACGTCATCTTCATCTTTGTATTTAAACTCATTGGCACTGTACTCGCCCTGATATTGAATTACTTCCTCACTCAACAAAGCAAATAACTCCAAACCATACAGAACGCAGCAGGCAGCCGCTTCCCTCAACATCCCAACATGCAAACGCCTGCACATCAGATAGCTTAACTGACCCTATCCACAGCTCTTTTCAAACTTCTGAAACACACATTCAAAGCCTTACACAGCACTGGTCCAGCATAACTCAATACCGCCACAGGTATCAGAAACCTTCCAGACACTTTTGATCATCCCGACTCATACTCACATGCCTATATAACAAAAGAGGAGTGGCCAGGGCACACCCGTATTGTAGATCCAGATAATGTTCAGGAATTGAGTAGATGTCCGGTCTGGGAAGATGATGTATAGGAATTTAATATAGATGCAAATAGGTAGTTAGAGTCTCAATCACAAGGAGTTGGATTTACCACAGTGAGTGCAGTGAAGGCACATGTAAGACATATTCCTGAGCTTCATGTGGCTGTCACTGTCATGGAAGCAATCAGTAAAGGTTCACTAGGCATGTCATTGGTAATGTTCAAAAGGAAGGCGATTACTTGACAAGTGCTAATCATGTAGTCAAACTGTTTATTCATTTGTCAAGGTTGTGAATGCACCAACTTTCAACATGTCTGGACATATGTGTTGATAGAGGTTTGTTTGGGGTGTGGATGTGTGCAAGTTGGTTGATGGCTGACTGAGAAATTGTCTTAAATGGGGATTCTGGCCTGTGGCAACTGAATAAGACTGGCCCTTGAATGGCAGGGTTTTTTTTAAGTACGTGCACTGATCTATTGGATTGGGCCTGTCGCTGGTGGCGCTGGCTTAAGCCAACCAGTGTAAGTGATGGATTAACTTAAAAAAATTAGTACCAGATTCTTATCTGTGGTAGTAAGGATACTTTGGAGCAATAGCAATAGAGTATCCTTACTATGAAGATAATGGTCTGCTTAGCCTATATATATACAGGCAAGCCAGTGATATAGCCATGGGGAAGACTGCTCCATCTCTGGCATTGTTGCACTCCTCCCATGTCCCGACTAAGTAAGGGTCATCTGTGGCTGTGGCACCTAATTTAGATGTGCAGATATACAGGTCCATTTTCACTGCAGTGAAAACCGTTTAATGCCCCCATTGCCATGGGAGATCACAGGAGAAAATTCAGCTTCAGGATTTCGTTTCTGAAAATTTAAAAAGGAAATTAATGTTCAGCTGAGTCATGTTTATGAAGCAGTGCGTCCAATGTAAAAAGGCATGGACAGGAACCGCTGTGACTGTGGCTTCTGTCAGTGTTTTGGAACTGACTGTCAGCTTGGTGGTCATTTCAAAAGGCAGACGGAGGAGCCTCAGCATGGCAGACATTAAATCCTCTGCCAGGGTGACAGAGTTGTTTTTCTCAGCCAGAATTTAAAGACGGTCCTTGCTAAGCACTCCTAGTTTTATTTCCAAGTTAAACCCGTAAGTGGCCAGCGTGGCGTAACTTGAGTTGATTCTGTTTACTTTCCCATAACATCATACAAAACTTGAAAGTCCGTACATGGCTAACATTACACATTTCCTTACATTTTGTGTTGGAAATTGTTGTAACTTGTTAAAATCCATAAATTGACAATCCACCAGCATTCCCATGTGTCTCCACATAAAAACCGAAAAAAGGTTTGTGGGTGGCCCTGGAAACCACGATTAGAAAATGCTAATAACACAACATAGACACATCACAGATATGTAGTGAAAATGCACCCTTTGCAATGTGGGTAGATGTGGATTTTTAGCCCTAGCTCAGCCGGCACATAGGTAAACATGCACGTTTTTTAATCTAGACAACCAGATTAGCAATAGGGCTATGTCTCTGTGCCACCCATGCAAACCTACAAACGACAGACCTTTTAGAAAAATATACAACCAGGGGAATCTACGTTGCGTGGGGTTGTGTCAATTTTAGCAGCCGCAAGCAGATGTTGAGTCGTTTCTCCAGCCGGGATGAAGGTGATGCATCTATTTCCCAGCCACGATGCAGGTGGTGCATTGATTTCTCAGCCACGATGCATGGGGTGTGTCGTTTTTACGGCCACATTGCAGTTGGAGCATCAGATGTTTCCCCGCACGGCTCCTGTGCGTGAATTTCGATCTTGGTTTCACCAGTTTCACTACTCAAGGGCCTAGGGACCTGAGTGGGCACCACTTGGCAGGGTAGGAGACTCAGCAAGACAGTCTAAGAGGAAGTCTTTGATGGCCCTATGACTTAAAAACAGGAGGCAATCTCAGTCCTTGAAGATACTCACAAGCAGGAGAGCCCAGCAAAGCCCAGTCTTTGTCCTTTCAAAGGCAGAAGCAGCAACTGAAGGCCAACCTAACAAAGCATAGTTACATGCAAAGGGGCAGTACTCCTCCTCTAGCTCTTCTCCTTGGTGGAGGTTCCTCTTGGTTCCAGAAGTAATCTAAAAATCTGGGGGTTTTGGTCCACTAATTATACTCCGTTCTGCCTTTGAAGTAGACAAACTTCAAAGGAAAGTCTGTTGTTGACAAGATCCCGCCTTGCCCAGGCCTGCCCCCAATCACACCAGAGGGTTTGGAGACTGCATTGTGTGAGGGCAGGCACAGCCCTTTCCGGTGTAAGTGTCAGCTCCTCCTCCTCACTCTAGACCAGGATGCTCATCAGGATATGCAGGGTACACTCAAGCTCCCTCTGTGTCACTGTCTAGTGGAGATTCACAAACAGCCCAACTGTCAGTCTGATCCAGACATGGAATACACAAGCAAGCAGAGGCACAGAATGGTTAAGCAAAAAAAATGCCCATTTTCTGAAAGTGGCATTTTCACACCGACAATCCAAAAACCAACTTTACCAAAAGATGCATTTTTAAATTATGAGTTCAGAGACCCCAAACTCTGCATCTCTATCTGCTCTCAAAGGGGATCTGCACTAAAAAGATATTTAATGGCATCCCCCTGTTAACCTATGAGAGAGATAGGCCTTGCAACAGTGAAAAACAAATTTGGCAGTATTTCACTGTCAGTACATGTAAAACACATCACTACATGTCCTACCTTTAGCATACACTGCACCCTGCCCAAAGGGCTACCTAGGGCCTATCTTAGATGTACCTTACATGTACAAAAAGGGAAGGATTGGGCCTGGCAAGTGGGTACACTTGCCAGGTGGTATTGGCAGTTTAAACTGCACACACAGATATTGCAGTGGCAGGTCTGAGCCAAGTTTGCAGGGCTACTCATGTGGGTGGCACAACCAGTGCTGCAGGCCTTCTAGTAGCATTTTGATTTACAGATCCTGGGCACCTCTAGTGCACCAGTGCACTTTACTAAGGACTTAATAGTAAACCAAATATGCCAGTCATGGAAAAGGCCAATTACACTATAGTTTACACTGAGAGCACTTGCATTTTAGCACTGGTCAGCAGTGGTAAAGTGCCCAGGGTACCAAAACCAGCAAAAACAAAGTCCAGCCCAGAGTCAAAAACACAAGAAGCAGAGGCAAAAAGACAGAGGAGACCACGTCCAGGATGTCAGGTCTAACAGTTCTTATTTTGAGATGTTTAGGTGGTAGGAAATTTGTAGCTCCTCGAAGAGTTGAGAACTTTCCTTCACAGAAATGTGAGGCAATGTATGTTTCTTATCAAAGTTTGATGTTTGCAAAGGATTCTGGCTAAAATTACCTGGGGAGAGCCATGCAAGTCATGCACCTCTGGACTCTCTGTTTGTCTACTTTTTAAAAATGCTCTGGGTTAAGAGGTTTGCCAAGGTGTCAGCTGAGTTAGGGCCCAAAATATACAGCTACCCCCATTGGAAAAAAAGAGTTGGTTTTTAGTGGAAAAATGTGATGCCTCCATGTTGTGTTATGGCCTGTTTCCTATTGTGGAAACTAGGCCTATCCACAAAAGTAAGGTACCAGTTTTATTTAAAGACTTGGGGGAATGTTAGCAGACGAAATGTGAGGAAAATGTGAATGTGTTTTTTGTCAAAGTTTGAGGTTTGCAAGGAATTCTGGGTAAAAAAAAAACATTGTTACAGCCACGTAAGTCATCCCACCCTGGAAACCCCTAGGTGTTTCGTTTTAAAAAATACACAGGTTTGCTAGGTTTCCCTACGTGCGGCTGGACTAGGATCAGAAATCTACAGCTATCCACATAAAGGAAAAAAGGGCCAGATTTCAGTGGAAAAATGTGATGTGCCATGTTGTGTTTTGACCTGTTTACTGTTGCAGGCAATAGGCCTACCCACACAAGTGGGGAACCATTTTTATTGCAAGGCTTGGGGGAATGCTGAGTGGAAGGAAGGATGTGGTTACCGGATGGTTCCAGAGCTTTCCATCACAGAAATGATGTGTGAAGTCTGAGGTTCCCAAGGGATTCTGGGCAAAAACACTGGTGACAACCACACAAGTCACCCCACCTTGGATTTCCACAGGTGTCTAGTTTTTAAAAATGAGCACGTTTGCTAGGTTTTCCTATGTGACAGCTGACTTAGAGCCCAAAAGCCACTGCTTACCATTTTGCAAAAAAAGGGTCAGTTTTGAGAAGAAAAATGCGATGTGCCCAGATTGCATTTTAAGCTGTTTCACACAAGGCAACGCACCTTGGACACCTCTAGGTGTCTAGTTTTCAAAACTGTACAAGTTTTGCTAGATTCTCCTAGGTGCTGGCTGAACTATGGTTCAAAATCTACAGCACACATGAAAAAAGGTTCAGTTTTCATTGGAAAAATGTGATTTGTCCATGTTGTGTTTTGGGCTGTTACCTATTGCAGGTGTTAGGTCTACCTACATAAGTCAGGCACCATTTTGCATCAGGAGATTTGGGGGAATACAGGTGGAAGTAAGTGTGTGGTTCCCTACAAATTCTACAAATTCCGGAACTTTCCAGAACTTTCCATCACAGAAATATTAGAAAATTGTGTTTTAGTCAAATGCTGAGGTTTACAAGGAATTCAGGGTTAGAAAAACCTGCCGAGAGCCATGAGAGTCACTCCACACTGGCTACCCTCAGGTGTCTAGCTTTAAAAATGTACAGGTTTGGTAGGTTCCCCTAGGTGCCAGCTGAGCTAGGGTCCAAAATCTACAGCTACCAACATTGAAAAAAGGGGTCAGTTTTCAGTGAAAATGTGATGCATCCTTGTTGTGTTTTGGAGCGTTTCCTATCGCAGGCACCAAGCCTAACCACACAAGTGAGGTATAATGTGTATCAGAAGACTTGTGGGAGCATAGAATAGTAGAACATTTGTTATTGCCAATTGGATTTTGCTGCATTTGTGCTTTTCAAATGTAAGCCACTGTAAAAAAAAGAAGACATTTTGAAAAGTACTCTCTAACTCATATGCTAGTACGGGTACACACAAAGTCAGAAATGTACAAATAACCACTGCTCCTAAACTTGATATCTTGTGCCCATTTTAGAAATACATAGGTTCCCGTGTTACCCATTTTGTACTGTGCATATTTGACCATATGAATTGGTCTATACTCTGTACGTAATGTTCTGTTATTTTCTGTGGGAAAACCTTAAGGGATCTAAATATATGACCACCTGCTGAATTTAGAATTTTGTCTACTTTTCAGAAATCTATAGCTTTCCTGGATCAACCATGGGGTTCAGCTGTTAAGGGATAAAAGAAAGTGAATGGAAATATTAACAGATAAAAAAAATCTGAAAATGTAAAGAAGCAATGCTACTGGTAAAATTGCTGGTTATAAAGACGTTTGCAGTGAACCAAATTACGCTTAACAGACCAGTACAAGGAGATAACACAATTTATACACAGTAAATAAAAGAGATCTTGGTTAAAATATAGCTTAGCATAAAAAGGAAAATAACTTCATTGGGAATGTGTTACTTTGACTTCAAAAACACAGAGAGAGGAAAACCAAGGCAGAATGGTCGTTGTGAGGAATCATAACCCCTAGTTAAAAAGGCAATTAAGGAGTGACCAGAACTTTTGCTTTGGAGACATCTCCCCCGTTAGTTCCCACCTGATTCCTGCTAACTCCTATTTTTGTCATGCAAGTCAAATCTATTTGAGCACAATTGCGGATGATTGAAAACATGTTCCTCCACTATTCAATCTTTATTCTGAATAGTGGCCCAAGATGTAAGATCAAGGACTCAATGGAGAGGTGATCTGGTCCGATGGGTGAAAGAACTGAATGGAATAGGCTTGAGAAGGGTCTCGATGGTATGAAGACCACTCGAGCTGCAGGAGCAGGCCAGGCAAACCACTGATGCCTGGAGCTTTGGACTCTCACTACTGTGGGTATATCAAGGTCTGACCGTGTATGTGTAAAATACACATGTTGTCCGAGTTAACGTAATTTCATCATGCTGGTTCATACCAGTTATGTCTCGGATTAATGGAAAGTCCTCAGATGTAAGGTAAAAGTTAGAGGTCAAACCTATATAAGCCCCAAGAATTGACCACTAAAAGGGATAGGCCTTCACTATGGGTTATCACGAGAGGTCCTGCTAGACTTCTGCAGCATCCATTCTTATGCTGAGAGCTGATACAGAGAGGAGCTTAGCCCTGCTGACGTGTTTCCTTCCAAGGAAAAACTCTCTCCCAACTGAAGTCTGATAACCATATCTAATCCACTCTGAACAGATATGCACTGCGCTCAGCCCCAAGAAACTCTAGAGCAAGTTAGTTTCTTCATTCTCTCATATTGAAGCGGATAACAGTAGTCTTTACGGTGTTAGGCTGCTAAGAACACTCTAATGATGTTAGTGTGGAATCACACTTTTCCAGGATCCATTTGGGACCTAATGGGCCTTATGATACCCAATGACAACTAGGCCTGTTTTGTTAAACATCTTGTGTAACTATCATTGACTATGGTTTTGATACAGTTTGATACTGCTAAGAACGCATTATGTTGCAAGGCTTGCTATTTCTACAGCCATCATGAGATATCATTGCATGCTAAACTGAAGCAATTTTCCTGATCAAAAGTACTATCATGTGCACTTATTATTCCTATTTCTGTTATTAGATGTATAACGCGATATTAGACACATAGGCCATAATATGCAAGTTCCTGTCCATGATTTATCTATCCCTATATGGTACATTTATTAAGGATTAAGGATTAACAACTTTAGCAGTTATGTAACACTTGCTATACGTCAATGGCAAGAACCAATAAAATGTACGAATTTGATTGTGGTTTAATGATATAAACGATCATGTATTACTTCCATATTCAGACTGTTCGAGCTTGATCTCTTATGCCGTTCAGTCTCTGTGTACACGTATTAAACTACTTTGCTTAACAAAGGAGCAGGCTAGTGATTTGATTTATCTGAGTGAGCTGAGCTGATTTCGTTTCAACATCTTGGTGAAGAATGCAGCGCTTGGACTGACGATCTCCCCGGCCCAGCTCCAGCCTCTGTGGAGGGGGGCACTGATACCTCTGCACTTTGTGTGGGCCCCTCCCGGACTGGGAGCCGAGGCTGTTGTGAGTATCTGTCACCTCCTTGATCGCCCCTTGTGTTTACGTTTTCTGTCTTGCGAAAGACGTGGGAAGTGGTGGATCACCAATGTAAAGTTCTTTTTTTTCAATGGAATTGGGGATTCTTTTGCTGTGTTTATTAATTGCTATTCCTCTTAGCCTGCTTTTCTTTTTTGGCATTCATCACCTTTGTTCATTCTGGCATGCAGAGGCCCCTATCCCTCAGATTCCTAGTTCCCTTACGGTGCCTAATCCAGACTTTCCATTGGTGGCCTTTCGCCACACGCCGGATTTATGCATTTTCCATTAATATTATTCTTTCTGTATTAGTACAGCATTCCCTTCCTCCTTTTGTTCTTGGTGCATAGTTCCTTTTCTTCTTGTTTTTTGGTGCCTGCTACAGATATTCTTTGTGGTTTATGTTGGCCGATGGGCCTAAGGGCTGTAGGCAGCTGGAGGAGCTGTCTAGGGTCACAGCGGTAGGCGTTGTGAAGTCAGTGCCTTCAACCAGGAGAGGATGGGGTGCAAGGGATTGGCATCTCCAGCCGGAGGGCCTGGGAAGGGTTACTCAGGCCAGAGGGGGTGGTAGTTCTCCCCTCCAGCAAAGGGGGCAGATAATGCCCAGGTTCAGTTGACTGGTGGTTATCACTGGCGGAGCAGGCAGCAGGTGCCTGTCTCTTTTCATGTTTCCTGTTTATTCAATGTTATATTGTGATCATTGCTGATTTCATACAGGTCTGTGTTTATTTGTGTGCGCTATATGGATCATAGCTTATTTCTGATTATTAAATGGATAGGTCAGATTTTGGCCCTCATTACAACCCTGGTGGTCAGTGTTAAAGCAGTGGTAATACCGCCAACAGGCCGGCAGAAAAAAAATGGAATCACGACCATGGCGGAAGCCGGCAACGTAAACAGCCACTTTAACACTCCGACCGCCACGGCGGTAGAAACAAACACCGCGGCGGTAACCGTCAACAGACAGGCGGAGGACAAAGTACTGCCCACCCTATCACAACAAGCCTATCCGCCACCTTTTCTGGGGCTGAACCAACTCTCTCAAAAGCACGGCAGAAACAGTACACAGAAGGGAAAACAGTCACCTCTCGACACCCAACGAGGAACCAGGACGCCACGGAGCCCGAACTACAGGTGTTACCAATGCTGGTCTAACTCCTGATCTAACAGGAGCAGGACAGACGCCGTCAATGACCACAGTGAGTACTGCACCTACAACACAGGGGGAGGGAGGGAAAAGAGAGTGACACACACATGCAACACGCAATACCCTCACCCCCTCCCTCACCCACAACAACATACACACAAATACATGCAGCAACATTACATACTCCCACCCACCCCCTGGAAGAACGCAAGGACAAAAGGAAAAGATTGTAACAATTGTAATCATGAAAAATCTGATAGTGAAAGTTCAAAATTCAGTATATACAAATGTGTACACCAACTACACAAGTCCGGATAGTGTACCAATCATTGTCGGTGGACCAGTGGTCCCAAAATGCATGGGCGAAGCCCACACAAGATACCTGACTCGAAACGGGGAGAACACTGCTGGGGCATCAGACCGAAATTAAACAGGCACCTCAGGGGGAAGGGAAGGCACCTCAGCCGGATGAACGAACGACGCCTCTGCTGCACTTGGGGGCTCCATGCCCATTGCTGTCTCCTGGGGAGTGCAAAGCCACAGTCTCTCAAGATGTTCAAGTGGGTGGTTTGCCCACTGCTTTATCCTGGGGAGTGCTAAGCCACAGTCTCTCAAGTCTCTCAAGTGGGTGGTTTGTCCACTGCTTTATCCTGGGGAGTGCAAAGCCACAGTCTCTCAAGGCTCTTAAGTGGGTGGTTTGCCCACTGCTTTATCCTGGGGAGTGCAAAGCCTCAGTCTCTCAAGTGGATGTCAATCTCCACTGGTTCTGGAGGGGGGCCTGGTGCCCAGAGTGCTTCATCCTGCCAAGGACTGAGGTAGTGGATGTCAATCTCCACTGGTTCTCGAGGGGTCCTGGTGCCCAGAGTGCTTCATCCTGCCAAGGACTGAGGTAGTGGATGTCAATTTCCACTGGTTCTGGAGGGGGCATGGTGCCCAGAGTGCTTCATCCTGCCAAGGACTGAGGTAGTGGATGTCAATCTCAACTGGTTCTGGAGGGGGCATGGTGCCCAGAATGCTTCATCCTGCCAAGGACTAAGGTAGTGGATGTCAATCTCCACTGGTTCTGGAGGGGGCATGGTGCCCAGAGTGCTCCACATGCAACTGGGTGTGTGTGCTACGAGATTGCCTGGGAATAGGTAGCATGATACGTCATGGAGGCAGAGACATACCCCACACTGCTGTGGCTTCGCCTTCCACCTGCAGGTGCAAACAGTGATTGAAGTCATGCCTCATGGATGCTAGGCAGGGTCCAGGAACTCTCCTCCAGCTTCGGACGACTACCACTGGGGATGGTAGCCATGTCAGCGGTGGTGCCACTGTCCGAGCTCGTCGGGGGCTGGTAGCGGTGCTTGCGGCGGTGTCTGTGGCGGCGGTGCTGGCGGTGGTGCATGGGTCAGCATCTGTTGAGGGACACAGCAGGACGTCTCCTGCAGCCTTGGACAGCTGCCCTCTGTGGAAGATGCTGGGGACTGTTGCTGAGGCTGCAGACGTGCCGGTGGCTGTGCAGGTGGCAGTGCAGATGGCGGGGTAGGTGGCGGTGCAGGTGGAGGTGCTGGTGGCGGGGCAAGTTGCGGTGTTCGCCAACGTACAGGTTGGTGGAGTCGTGGACAGAAGCGGTGACACTAGTCCCTCAGTCGGTGCCACCGTGCCCTGTCCTGAGCAGCTCTTCTGCTTTTGTCCCTTCCCCACCTTTGATGGTACCACAGGTGTCTTGCCACTGTCCCCTTTTGATTTGGCAGAGCCCTTGGTGGCTGGTAGGTGCGTCTTTTCCCTCCTGGATGTGGGCACCTTCTTCACCTTGGCAGATGGCGGAATGTCCTTGCACTCGCTACGTGGCACACTTGCAGCCCTGATGGGTGGTGCACTCGATGACCCTGCAGTTGCTGGCACTACTGTGCCTGGGGATTTGGTGGCTGAGGTGCTGGGCTGGGACCTGGAAAGCCTGGCCCTAGGGGAAGGACGGAGGTTTGCCAGGAAAGGTTTTTTAGACACACTGGGAAGGGAAGATGGAGGGGGGGTGGGAGTAGAGGAAGAGGTAGTGGTTGTAGGAGGTGTACGTTTGCTGAATTTGGGAGAAGGGGCATGGGCCGGAGGCTGTTGTGAGGTGGATGGCTGTTGGGTGGGTGTGTGCCTGCGTTTGTGTATTTTGGGAAGAGACATACTGGGAGAGGACACTGGGGATGTGTGCATGGTGGTGGGGTGGTGATTGCATGTGAGCGGTGTGTGGTGATGGGCGTGCTGGTGATGGAGGTAGTGAGTGGCTGTGGAGAGGATGTAGTGCATGCAGGTGTGAGTGGAGATGAGACAGGGAGGGAGGAGGAGGAGGTGGAGGAGGGGGACACAGTGGAGGCAGTGGATGTTGCTGTGTCTGCATGGGGATGGTGCTTGTCTGAGTGCCTGTGGGATGTGTGGTGCTTATGTTTGCCATGTCCACTCTTGTGTGTTGATGAGTGTGCTTGCTGGTCTGGTGGTGTGCTTGGGATAGGCTGAGGTACAGGGGATTGGGCCTGGGTGGAGGAAGTTGGAGGGGGAGGCTGGACACAGGGACAATGGCTGCCATCAGTGCTTAGGCCAGAGCCTTAAATGCTCTCTGTTGGGCTGCCTGCCCAGAATAAATGCCTTCCAGGTATGCATTTGTTTGTTGCAAATGCCTCTCAACACCCTGGATGGCATTCAAAATGGTAGATTGCCCAACAGTGAGGGATCTCAGGAGGTCAATAGCCTCCTCACTGAGGGCAGCAGGGCGACTGGGGCAGGGCCTGAGGTGCCTGGGGTGAAGGAGATGCCCACCCTCCTGGGTAAGCGGGCACAGGACACACGCTGAGGGGCTGCTGGGAGGGCGGTGCTGGTAGGGGGGGTGCTCCCATCAGAGGAGGAGTCGCTGTCCCTGGTGTATGCTCCTGTCCCCATCATGGAGCTCCCCTCACCCACTGTCCCTCTGGTTTGCTTCAGGCTCCGTTGCTTCACCCTCCAGGGCCAAGTGGGTTGCAGCTCCCTCCTGCTCCGGTGCCACTGCTCCTCTGCCAGATGATGCTATTGCACACAAGAACAGGGAGACAAAACAAAAAGGGGGGGAGACAGAAGAAAAACATGTTTAGTTCATGCAACACCACTACCGTTGGTGGACACAACACACAGGGAGCAGCCCTGTCCACTGCGCGATGCACTAACAGTTCCTGGCAAATTCACATGCCCATGGGGTACGAGGCCTAAGCCCAATTGCTGCACACCTGGAAGTCACAGGAGACTGACTAGGTGTAGATGGCTATTACCACTAGTGGGGTTGGGGTGCCACAGAGCCTGCCTAACAAGGGACCTTCCCTACCAAGTCCACCCTGGCCTAGGGTGACCCACTGCCCACCCTACTACCCAGACACCTTGTAATGCGCGCAGAGTCAGCTGAATGAGAGTGTACTCACCCCCTTGTGGCTGCTGTGATGCCCTCAAGAGCCCATCAAACTCCGGATAGGCCACCGCCAGGATCCGGGACAGCAGGGGGGTCATGATGCGACGGGCACCTCTTCCACGTTGGGAGGCCATCCACAGCTGGGCCTCCGCCGTCTTCTTGCTCCAGCGGTGCAGGTCCTCCCATCTTTTACGGCAGTGGGTGCTCCGTCTGTGGAAGACCCCCCAGGGTCCGGATGTCCTTGGCGATGGCACGCCAAATACCCTTCTTCTGGTGGGTGCTGATCTGGAGGAAAGGTACAGGAGGAAAGGATATTACTTACCCGTCCGGCCCGTCATACTCATTGCCCACCAGTTCCCACCCATGCCCTGATGCACATACACTCAACATCCGCACATGCAGGCCTCAGCCCCTCCCCGTATCTTCCATCCACACCACTCTAAACAGGCATTGCCCACGCAGCATGCTCACAGTGTACTCACCTGTTTGTCTGGAGGACCGTACAGTTGAGTGTACTGGGGGAGGACCCCATCCACCAGTTTCTCCAACTCTTCCGAAACTGAAGGCAGGGGCCCGTTCCCCAGACACTGTAGCCATTGTTGCTTCCAGGCACAGGTCACAACAGCACTTGCAGTGTAGGTCTTCTCCTGTTGAAGGTCAGGTATCAAGTGAGGGAACAGATAGAAAATGGCGGTCACGTCCGCGGCGGTGCGTTCTGTCACCGGCGGCGTCATCCTCATTGGCTCCTGGGACCCATAGGGCCCCATGTTAACCAATGCAGAATAGCGCCGCGGTCTTCGACCACCGACTGCGAAGGTGTGCAATGGCAGCGCAGTCACCTCATTTCCCCTTGTCGCACCTTACAGGTCAGGCAGCCGCCATTTCAGGGGGCCACATGGGATGGAAAAAAAACTGCATCACACCTATCTAGGCCAGAAATACAGACAGATATCGGGACATTGCGAATTACCAACGTTTCAGCAAATAACACATTGTGATACCTCTGTGTTGGATGACCCTCTGCTCGCTGTTCTCCTCCATAGGGCACGTCTGCTGGGGCAGGTGATGAGATGGCGGCATCCTCCTGTGTACAGACCTCTGGTGGACCTGGGGACAATGGAAAAGAGACACATCATAATCACATACAGACTTGATTGTGCAACAATCCTGGAACTGTGTGTCCAATTGGAGCCAGACCTGATTTCAGCTATCCGCCATCCCACAGGAATCCCCCCTCTAGTGCAGATTATGTCTGTACTCCATTTCCTGGCCAGTGGGTCTTTTCAAACAACAGTGGTCATGGCATCAGGGATGTCCCAGCCAATGTTCTCTAACGTGTTGTCCAGAGTGTTATCTGCGCTGCTGAAACACATGTGCAGCTACATCGTTTTCCCTCAGGTGGAGGATTTGCCGACAGTGAAAGGTGACTTTTAAGCCCTGGGACATATCCCCAACATCATTGGTGCTATTGATGGTACACATGTGGCATTTGTCCCCCCACAGGAATGAACAAGTGTACAGAAACCGGAAAAGCTACCATTCGATGAATGTGCAGATGGTGTGTTTGGCAGACCAGTACATCTCCCATGTGAATGCCAAATATCCTGGCTCAGTGCATGACGCTTAAATTTTGAGGAATGTCCTCTCTCTCTCTTTTTTGGCATCTGTTGCAGGAATATTACTGCATCGTGCCATTACCGCCTATTAAAAGCTAAGGGTAATTTAAATAGGTAAGAACTGCGATATTATAAATATTAACTTTAGAAAAGAGACTCTTATGATAATACGGAGCTCTTTAAATACTTTTTCACATTAGGCTCTTTTCCTTTTCTTTCTCTTTGTTTCAGGATAGCACTAATTGGCAAATAGGCAATTTGTCCTTGTGGATTAATTCAATATTTGACTACGTTATTCAGAGAAAGGTATGTTTTATTATGGGATTCACTGGATAGGTTTTAGCCCTTTGGCACTTGTAAATAACACACTGAGACGCATGGTGGTGATTAAGGGGCGCATGTACCCTCATTGTAATTTTGCTTAAACAGTACACTGGGTGAGACTCAATTTAGATTATTCTTTACCTTCTGGGAACAACTATAGTTTTTAGTCTTGATAAATCGTTTCTTAATAATATAATTCAGACTTTCTTACTCTACGCACTTGAAGGGCGATAGAGAATTAATGCAGTGTAATTACTTGCTTTTAATATATGTGTTACTTTTTGTGGAGGTGCCAGTGCCCTTTGACTGTCCTGAAGAGGCCACGAGTTTCGAGGCCGAAACGCGTCGACACCAGTCTAGTGGGATCAAAGGGTTTTATAATCAATTAATTGAGAGATAAAATAATTAGAGCACTACATAATACCTTAAAAAATTGATAGGTGTTTTCAGCTGGGTGCTAACCCCTTGGTCACCTTTACAATGCAGGATCACATTGCGAATTGAGCTACGGTGACCTTAATGAGTTATTTCGTTGGGCATAACCCATATTGATGTATTGTTTGTGTTTTGTTTTAAGTAATTGTGGTGTGTAATTTATGTAAGAGTTAGAAATATGATGTATAGTTGTTTATGTTTTAATATGTGTTATCATGATGAGGTATATACTGCAGCTTGTAAATAAACTAAATAAACATGGGAAAGTAATTTACCCTACTAACCAAAAAGTTAGTTTTTTGGTTATTATAATTAATGAATAGATTTGTCCCTGCCTGCTATATTTTCTGTGATTGTGTTTAGATAGTACCCCAAGCAGGTTGGGGTGACAGGGTACTCCCCCCTTTTTTGTAAATACATTTTGAGGAATAGCAGCATCCCTTAGGTGATGGGCCAACTCCAGAGGCACCGTGTGGCGCTAATAGGTGAGGCCAAGGTCCCAACACAGTTGACATAGGTGTCTGGGTATGGGATTGTCCCTAAGGGTTAGTGTGTGTCTAACAATTGTCCCTCGACATTTGCAGATGACTCTGGTTACCCCAACCTGTGATGGCTACTGACCCCAGTGAGGAATCCCAGGACAAAGGCAGAGGAACGCTACAGTAAGGCACATGGGCAAACTAGGAGGATTATAGAACGCACCTTCGGCCTCCTGAAGGCCAGATTCCGGTGCCTCCATCTGACAGGTGGCTCCCTATACTACTCACTGAAGAAGGTGTGCCAGATAATCGTAGCCTGCTGTATGCTGCACAACCTGGCTTTGCGATGGCAGGTGCCTTTTCTGCAGGAGGATGGGCCAGATGGTGGTCTTGTGGCATCTGTGGAGCCTGTGGACAGTGAAGAAGAGGAGGCAGAAGAAGATGATGTCGACAACCGACACAACATCTTCATGCAATACTTCTAGTGAGACACAGGTAAGAAGATGTAACTGCTTCTCACATCTCATACTATTGTTGGAGCTAGCATAAGTCTCTCATTTTCACTCAGTGTATGGATTATGACTTGTTACTTTGGCTTTCCAGTTCACAGATCTGGCTCCCACTTTGTGCCCTGTGCTATGTTTACTGCTGGCCTACAGCTGTGTTACATTGGTATGTAAACAAGTACATTGACATTGATATATTCCAGAGATTTAGCAATTACACATTTGTGAAAGCACGGAGCTAGCATAAGTCAGTCATTTTCACTCAGTGTATGGATTATGACTGGTTACTTTGGCTTTCCATTTCATAGATCTGGCTCCCACTTTGTGCCCTCTGCTATGTTTACTGCTGGCCTACAGCTGTGTTACATTGGTATGTGAACAAGTACATTGACATTGATATATTCCAGAGATTTAGCAATTACACATTTGTGAAAGCACAGACTGACTCAAGGTTGTTTAGTGATTCAAGTGTGTTTATTTGTGTGCAAATAAGTGGAGGGGGTGTAAAATGGGCTGGGGTGATGGTGGAGGAATGTCTATGGCAGAGTCCAGTCTGTTTGTTTCACAGGTGCATTGTCCAATGGGGCATAGGAAGTGGAGCAATTGCAGTTTAAGATGGACAGGGTGTCAAAGTGTGACAGAAGGGTGACATTCAGGGGGGGTCTTATTTCCTGGCAGGGGTCTTGGCAATGGTCTCTGTCTTGTTCCTGGATCTCAGGGACCGTTTGCGGGGTGGTTCCCCATCTGCAAGGGGTGGGGTGCTGGTGTCCTGTTGTTCCTGTGGCGGTGCCTCCTGTACACTAGTGACGGCGGAGGTGGAGGGCTGTTCGTCATCCAGGCTAGTGTCAGGGGCCTGTTGGTGTGCCACTGTGTCCCTCCTGGTGTTGAGAAGGTCTGCTAGCAACCCTGCAATGGTGACCAGGGTGGTGTTGATGGACTTCAAGTCCTCCCTGATCCCCAGGTAGTGTTCCTCCTGCAGCTGCTGGGTCTCCTGAAACTCTGAAACTTGGCCGGTACAGTGCCCATAGTCTCCTGGGAGTGGTGGTAAGCTCCCATGATGTTGGAGAGTGCCCGTGGAGTGTCGGTTCCCTGGGCCTGTCCTCCCCCTGTCGCACAGCAGTCCTCCCAGCTTCCCTGTTATCCTGTGCCTCTGTCTCCTGAACCGTGTGCCCACTGCCAGTGGTGGACACACTGCTGATTGACGTGTCCTGGGGACAGAGGGATGGGCCCGCTGGGTGGGTGCTGTGGTGGTGTTTCCTGAGGGGGAGGTTCATTGGTGGTTTGTGACTGTGTCAGGGGAACCGACTGTCCCGAGGTCCGTGATGGGCCGGGCTGGTCATCTTGATCCAGGCGTGCAGAGCTGCTGTCATCACTGTGGGCCTCTTCTGTGAGGGGACTGGATATGTCTGGCACCTCCTGTCCGGTGACATTGGGTAGGAGTCGTGTTTGGGTACAAATACATAGTTATTGTATGTGTGTGTGCCATCTTGTGCAATGGGTAAGTTACCCTCTACTCCTGTGCTTGCATTATTGGCTTGGTCCTTGTGTGATTGGTGATTTTGGGGCATGAGTGAGTCTCTCTACTGGACATGCATTGGTGTTACATGCAGGGCTTGGTTTTAGGATGTGTTAGTGGGGTATCTGTGGGTTGTTGGGGTGATGGGTGTGAGGGTGAAGGTGGGAGTATATGATGATGTAATGCAGGTGGGGTGGAGAGGAGAAAGTAGTAAAGATTTGCCTTACCAGAGTCCAGTCCTCCTGCTACTCCTGCCAGGCCCTCAGGATGCATAATTGCCAAGACTTGCTCCTCCCATGTTGTTAGTTGTGGGGGATGAGGTGGGGGTCCACCGCCAGTCCTCTGCACAGCAATCTGGTGTCTGGATACTACGGAAAGCACCTTCCCCCGTAGGTCGTTCCACCTCTTCCTGATGTCATCCTGTGTTCTTGGATGCTGTTCCACTGCGTTAACCCTGTCGACAATTCTGCGCCATAGCTCCATCTTCCTTGGAATGGATGTCTGCTGTGCCTATGAGCATACCAATAGTACAGGCCCCCTACCAAAGGAGTACCGTTGGGATTCCTCCCAGCTGAGTTTTACATATACTGAGTTACCATCCTGGGACAATGCTAAATTGACTGAAAAGTTGTCATATGCAGTACGTATACTACAAAAGTGGGAGGACTTAATAAAAGGCATTGATACAGCACAGGTGCTTAAGGACCTACAAAAAGGACAGAACACAGACCAAGTAAAAATGTTACCCTTAAGAGAAGTGCCAACACTATCCAAAGGGGAAGACGATCCCACACCGTCTTATGTACACGTACCTTGGCATAGAAGTGATTTGTTCTCATTCAGTAAAGACTTCCACAAGTTACGGGACGAGCCCTACAAGTGGTACACAGAACTGAACAGGATAGTGGCCATGGGAGGGCTACTTTCAAAAGACTTAGGGGGTCATTCTGAGTTTGGCGGGCGGCGGTTGCCACCCGGCAAACTACCCCCGTCAAAAGACCGCGGGGGCCATTTCGACTTTCCCGCTGGGCCGGCGGGCGACTGCCAAAAGGGCGCCCGCCGGCCCAGCGGGAAAGGCCCTGCAACATAGAAGCCGGCTCCGAATGGAGCCGGCGGTGTTGCAGGGGTGCGACGGGTGCAGTTGCACCCGTCGCGATTTTCACTGTCTGCAAAACAGACAGTGAAAATCCTGCTGGGGCCCTGTTAGGGGGCCCCTGCACTGCCCATGCCAGTGGCATGGGCAGTGCAGGGGCCCCCAGGGGCCCCACGACACCCGTTCCCGCCAGCCTGTTTCTGGCGGTGAAAACCGCCAGAAACAGGCTGGCGGGAAGGGGGTCGGAATCCCCATTCCCCCAGCCGGGGGAAATCCGGCGGAAAACCGCCGGACCCGGCTGGGCGATACAAAATGAAGCACCGCCAGCCTGTTGGCGGTGCTTCAGCCGGCCTCCACCCTGGCGGTCATAGACCGCCAGGGTCAGAATGAGGCCCTTAGACACACTGTTAAATATAATAATACCCAGAGATCTATGGGAGGATTGCAAGAAATTGGTAGGGTGGCCAACAGAGGAACCGAAAAGGGGAGCAGGAGGTGTACCAGGAGAGGAAGTAGAAATAGCGAGAAAGAAAGTGATGGAATTCGTAAGGGGAAAAGTGACAGAGGAAAAGGTAGATTAGTCAAAAATAATTCATACAAAGCAAGAAAAGAATGAGAGTGTGCACAGTTATTACAACCGTCTCCTCTAGGTATACCAGCAAAGCAGTGGGATGAAAAACCCGCTAGGGAAGGCGATGCCAGCGTTTGTCGCTACCTTTGTATATGGCTTACAACAGCCTGTCCAAACGCACTTACAAACATCCTTTGTATACTGGCAACAGAAACCAATTGACAAGGTACTAGCTGCAGCCAGGTACTGTGCGGACTATCAAACACACTTACAAAAGGCAGATGAGGAAAAAACAAAAAGAGACAAGGTCAAGTTAATGGTGGCACAAGAACGGCTTTACAGCAATAACCAGGGCAGGGGAGGGGTATAGGGCGAGGTAGGGGGCAAAATGAATGAGCATCCTCCCAACCCACTCCATGCTCCACATGTTTCCACTGTAATCAACAGGGACACTAAAAAGCGGAATGCCCCCTCTTAACAAGGGGATAGAGAGGTAGGAGTCAGCAGAGGCAACAGCACGCAGCACCACCCCCATCTTACACAGATAATGTATTTGATACCCTCACTAACAATCCACGCCAAGACAGGCCACAGACACCTCAACCCTTTCCACCATCTCGGGTGGGAGGTGGACAATGGAACAGGGAGAACAATGGGTTCCCATATCCACCCCCCAGAGGCACATTTTATGGGTTCGGTAATATCAGTGGATGAAGAGGGCCCAGTGTTGAGTAAAACAGTGTCATTTTTAGTGGACAGGGGAGCAACAAGGTCGATGCTGAAGGCATCTGATGCGCCTTTATCAGAGACATAGATAACAGCTGTAGGAATGACAGGACAACCTGTAAATTAATATTTAACGCAACCATTAAGATTACAAGTAGGTCCTATTCTTGTCAAGCATCAGTTTATCTTCGGTACACATTGTCCACTCAATTTTCTGGGAACTGACCTCCTATGCAAATTACAGTGCACCATTAGTTGCTCACCTGCAGGAATATTTTTAGAAAGCAAGGAAAATGGAATAATGCTACAAGCATTCATGAGGTGTGACCATCAAGAAAAAATGCAGGTCCAGGGCATACCACTAGAACTACAATACTCAGTTCCTAGTGAGGTTTGGGCACAAGGACCGAACGATGTGGGGAAAATACTAGATTGTCCCCCGGTGCGTGTAACAATGCACCCTGGAGTGCCATTGCCACAAGTCCTCCAGTATAAAATAGCAAAGGAAGGGGCGGGGGCATTGCACCAATAATAGAGGATCTCCTGAGGAAAGGAATATTGTGGGAAATACAAAACAGTCCCTGCAATACTCTGATTCTCCCGGTGATGAAGGCCACCCCAGGGCCCAATGGGGCCCCGGTGTACAGATTTACTCAGGATCTGCAAAAACTCAATAAAGTGGTCATACCATAATTCCCAGTGGTCCCATACCCAGCCACCATCCTATCCAACATTCCTAGCACAGCCACTCATTTCACTGTCTCAGATCTCAGTAATGCCTTCTTTTCCGTGCCTCTCCACAGGGAAGCCCATTATCTTTTTGCATTCAGTTTCGGATTTCAACGACTAACAGGGGAAAGGCTCCCTCAGGGGTTCTGTGATAGCCCCTCAATATTCTCCAATGCCCTGCGATCAGACTTGGCATTGCTGCATTTACCAGGAGGGTCTACCATGGTACAATACATTGACGATTTATTATTAGCCTCACCTTCACAAATGGCATGTGTTCAAGATACAGTAGCCTTACTATGCCATCTGGCAAGGAAGGGCCACAAGGTTTCCCCAAAGAGATTGCAGTTCTTCCAAACCAAGGTGCAATACCTGGGACACGAGTTGTCAAAAGAACAAGACACGGGGCTGTTGGAAAACATAGAAAGTGGAGGACAAACAGAATGGGATGAAAAAGAAGATGACGCTGATAACGCAGTTGTACAAATGGTTACATTATATAAAGAACTTACAAATGTCTTAGATTGTTATATATGCACTCACCTACCCACTAAAACCCATGGAAGTGCAAATTACACACACATCCCGCTTACCCAATATGTTTCATGCAATATGGTGAGCAATATATTGGCGAAAGAGTCAAAGTTGAAAGTGAAAAGCAGAATTAAAAAGGAAAGGAAGGTAGCAAAGAAACATGGGAAGAGAGACAAGGACATGGAAATGGAAGAGTGCGCGATAGATTGGTCCCTCGGCCTGGAGAAAAGGAACTTATGGCCGCATTTAATGAAGAAAGGGACAAGGGATATGTACAAGGCGAAAATTCTGCAGAGATTAAAATACCATCTCTTAAGATACATGTGAAAAAAAGGCACCTTGGTGCATCCGATACCGCACTGGCCGTGCCCCAGCGAAAAATCTGTTTAGTGAAATATGCATGGCTCTAATGTCAGTGACATGTCCGAGCGTAGATTCATCTTGCGACGTTAGCATCAATGTGGGGGTTAGTGCATGCTCCAAATACTACAATTTGGACAGAATATGAGTTGGCCCCAAAGGCTTGTCAGTAGGCCTCTCAGCATCACGAGGCATATTCTTTGTGTGTGGAACATCGGCCTACTTTAAATTATAGGCAGGGTGGAAAGGCAGCTGCTACCTGGCGTTTGTTTTACCGCGCATTCTACATGTGGCTGATCCATCCCAAATAGTAAAAGCCCCACTGAAGACGCGCAGAAAAAGAATTCCATCTTTGATCGATACTGCTATAGCTGTAGAAGGAGTATTGATGCCACCACTAGGGGTTGCACATTCAGAATATCAAATACACAAATTAGCAGGACTAGTGGAGTTCCACAGCTGCAGCCCTAGGGAATATTACCGAAGAACTAACAGATATGACAGCTGTTGTAATGCAAAACAGGCTTGCACTAGACATTATTCTGGCAAAAGATGGTGGTGTATATCACGTGATCCACCCAAGAATGCTGCGTATATATACCAGACAACAGTGGCAATGTAAGAAAGGCTATGGGAGAAATAAAGAAGGTAGAGGAAGAGGCAAATAAAGTTTCAGACTTAACAGATGTAGGAGGAATACTGGCGGACATTGCTGCATGGTTCCATGGTTGGGGATCATGGCTGATAGAAGTGTTGGTGGTAGGGTTAGTAGTATTAATAACAATGTGTGTGCCAATAAGGATCTGTCCTTCCTTTATAACAATACTTCTGAAAAATATCTGCCACTGGGAAAACAAGAATAATTGCCATCGAAACTGTGAGGATGGCGACAGGGGTAATAACCCTATTGAATTGACACCCATTCATCGTGCGATTTAGGTTGTCATTGAGTATCAGAGGGCGGAATGTGGAATCACACTTTTCCAGTATCCATTTGGGACCTAATGGGCACTATGATACTCAATGACAACTAGGCCTGTTTTGTTGAACAACTTCTATAACTATCATTGACTATGGTTTTGATATAGTTTGATACTGCTGAGAATGCATTATGTTGCAAGGCTTGCTATTTCTACAGCCATCATGAGATATCATTGCATACTAAGCTGAAACAATTTTCCAGATCGAAAGTACTATCATGTACACTTATTTTTCCTATTTCTGTCAATAGATATATCACGCGATATTAGACACATAGACCATATTATGCAAGTTCAACTTTAGCAGTTATGTAAAACTTGTTATACGTCAATGGCAAGAGCCAATGAAATGTACAAATTTGATTGTGGTTTAATGATATAAAAGATCATGGATTACTTCCTTATTCAGACTGTTCGAGCTTGATCTCTTATGCCCTTCAGTCTCCATGTACACTTATTAAACCATTTTGCTTAACAAAGGAGCCGGCTGGTGATTTGATTTATCTGATTGAGCTGAGCTGATTTCACTTCAACATTAGAACTATTTGTATTATTCTTGATTATATTCTGCATGATTATTACTCATGTGCTAAGCAAAAGAATGAGACTGCTGAAACAAATACTCTTAAACAAAGATAGGGCCTCATTAAGACCCTGCCTGTCCTAAGACTGGTCTGACCACCACACTACGACCGTGGTGCTAGTGCCACGGTCAGACTGCCAGCACTGCCAGTTTTCCTCCATAGGAAGGACTGGTGGTGCTGGCAGTCCTAACCTGCCAGGGCTGTGCTGCAAGCAGCGCCGCCCTGAGGTTTTTGACCCCCTTCTCCACCAGAGGTTATATGGCGGTAGCACAGCCATGTAACTGCTGGCAGAGATGGGGTGCACGAGACCCCTGGGGGCCCCTGCACTGCCCATGAACTTGCCATAGGCAGTGCAGGGGCCCCCCGGCCAGTCCCATTGTGATGTTCACTGTCTGGTTTGCAGACAGTGAACATCGCGACTGGTGCTGGTGCACTCTATGCACTACAGCATTGCTGTCGGCTCCATTATGAAACAGTGTTTCCACCCACTGGCTCTTATTGAGGCCCACGGGAAGAGGGCCACACTGGCGGCAATCTTACCATCGGGACATCGCCGGATGGACTTTTCCGTCTGCCGAAGTCATAATCAACCCCATAGTGTCTTTTCTTTATAAAGTGCTTATGTGTGCTATTCTAAAGAACAAAAAGTGTCTCAGGATTACCACAGCATCCCAGACTCCTTTACAAGACTGTTAGTAACCCTGAAAGCATGGCACCACACCAGCAGGCATATTCAGTGGGGTTGTGTGGGGCTACAATAAGCCAGACTTCCATGCTCAAGCAATGGTGCACTTAACTCAGTCCAGATACCTGTGGGTGGGAAAGCCATACCTTGTACACGTAGGCCAGAGTCCTAGGTTGTGTAACATTACTACTATTCACAACTCACAAAATAAGAGCATAAAGTTACTCAAAAGTGTAGACTTAAACATCTCCACCCCCTGAAAAGGGGTGGAGCTAAATGTAAAGGTGTGCGGTATTACTAAAAAAACAGTATTAAGTCCAGTACCAGAGATGGACAGGCATTAATTAATTATATTTATTAAACATGTTTACATTAATTTAGAAAAGCAAAAAGAGTGTTAAAATATTTTTTAATTAAAGAAGTAATATGTACCATTTAGTTTTTTGGCACTGTTATATTTACCCATATTTGTAACTATTTGAAATAACTTAAAGCAAATTACAATTGTTTCCTATGTTTTTATTTTTTATTTTAAGTTCCTACCTCCATTAATTTCTATGGACGGGTGTTGCAGTATCAGAGTTTGGCCATGTGTAGTGCAATGCTTACTTCAGCTTTGAGCTGGAGTAATTTTCTACTGTTTCGAGGCACTTTTGCAGTAACTTTAAAAGGCCAGTTTGCTTACTCTTTTGTGGATAGGTACACATTCCTCCCTAACACCTCCCTAACCCCATCCTTACTTCTCCTGAAACCCTGCCCCTTTAGTAGTAGGTTTTCTCTATTTTCCAGCCACTTCCCTGTCCATCCTACATTTATTACTTAGATATATACTTATGTGTGCATAGACTCTGCAGTTGGGGTGGAGATCTCCACGCAGAAATAAATAGAAGTGGCTGAGGCATAATCTTTGCACATGGATTTGTAATTAGCTCTTTGTAGATAAGCATTTTGTAGAACATTTGTCCTACTACTGCAGTACTAAAATGAAGTTTGTGACTAGACCCCTATATTGCTGGGCTCTAATGCAAAAAGAATTTGGGTACAAAGACAGGTAGAGAAAGCAAATATTGTGACTAACCTTCATCCCAAGATGTGATTAGTGCTCAGGCACCAGAGTGAGGGCCACAACAATCACAGCTGTGTTCTCAAAAAGTCAGTTAGTGCGGACCCGGTGTGCTTGTACGCAGGATGCATTTTTCCACTGCAGGCCTATTGGGTTTCCATCCTCATGATTTCATAGTACTATGGTGGTTATCATGATGCTGCTGGGAAACAGTAAAATGTGTGGTGCACTAGGAGTGCATGGCGCATAGTTGGGTTTTTGCCACATACATAGAGATGCATGTTTTCAGAGGATGGATTTTGCATCAGTTATTAAGTAAGGGCACATAGTAGAGTGCAGTTTTGATTGTCCTATGAGCAAGCACCACAACAGCACCTGACCCCAACCAGGGCACACTCAGTCACATTTGAGAAAGAAAACCAATTTGACTCGTCCCTGTAAAAAATGAAGGTCTTTTAACTATGGGCAAGTGTTAGAGTCCAGAAATTACTAACTTACTTACTTGTGGAAGAAAGCATTCACAAGAAGCATTCTTTGGCAGTTAAAATGTGTGATGTGTCACCTATGACCAAGGAAGCCCCAAAGGGATGCCTCGTGTAACTCTAGGATCTCCTCAGTACTATCTCACTTAAAAGCACAAAATGTTGAAGGATGGGTATATGACGTTTTTGCAGGAAATAGTGAGAGAAAACAATTATGAAGGTGAATGTTAGACTTTTGACTTTATGCAAGGTCATCCCCAATCTTTTTGCCTCCTGCCTCTTATTTTTTCTGACCTGTTGCTATTGACTTTTGAACTCTGAGCACTTTACCACTGCTAACCAGTGCTAAAGTGCATATGCTCTCTGTGTAAATTGTATTGTTGATTGGTTTATCCATGATTGGCATATTTGAATTACTAGTAAGTCCCTAGTAAAGTACAATAGAGGTGCCCAGGGCCTGTAATCCAAATGCTACTAGTGGGCTTGCAGCAATGGTTGTGCCACCCACATAAGTAGCTCTGTAATCATGTCCCAGACCTGCCACTGCAGTGTTTGTGTGTGCAGTTTTTAACTGTAAGTTCAACTTGCCTAAACCTTCCCTTTTCTTACTTGTAAGGCACCCCTAAGGTAAGCCCTAGGTATCCCCAAGGGCAGGGTGCAGTGTATGGTTAAGGTAGGACATATAGTAATGTGTTTTATATGTCCTGTCAGTGAAATATTGCTAAATTTGTTTTTCACCTGTCCCTCTCATAGGTTAACATGGGGGCTACCTGGCAGCCTAAGAGGAAGAAATCCACGCAGAGGACGCCGTGCGTGGAAAAGATCAACATCACTCCGATCTGCGGCTGAAAAATCGATGCGTCGCCGGCTTTGCGGCTGAATAACAACACTCACCTGCAACGTGACCTCAAGAATCGACGCACGGAGCTGGGGAAACGACTCACAGCATCGCTGACAGAGGCTGGTGAGATCGCAACCCGTGCTGCTTGGTTTTACAATCTTCTTGCGGCTAGATTTCCAACGCAAACACTGCCGGGCCTGTATAAACAATGCAAGGCCTGTCTGAAACCGAGAGTGCTGACCTGATCGACGCATCGCTCTCCTGCAGAGAGAATAAATGACGCGCCCGACCCAACAAAAGGAGAAACAACGCAAGGTCTTGCTCGTGAGTGAAATCAACGCATCGCAAGCCCTTTTTGACAGGCACTCGCCCATACAGGGTTATTTTAGATGCACAGAAGAAACATTTTCATGCTAACAGTGTTAGTGTGTGTTTTAAAACTACATGAAGACTCTTTTTGCTTTTTGATTGATAACTTGACTTGTGTATTGTGGATTTTTGTCGTTTTGGTCTTGTTTTGTTTAGATAAATATTTTTTATTTCTCTAAATCTGTGTTGTTTCATTTTGTAGTGTTTTCATTAAGTTACTGTGTGTGTTGGTACAAACACTTTACACCTATCACTCTGATGTTAAGCCTACTGCTCGTGCCAAGCTACCAAGGGGGTAAGCAGGGGTTAGCTGAGGGTGATTCTCTTTTACCCTGACTAGAGTGGTGGTCTTTGCTTGGACAGGGGGTAACCTGACTGCCAACCAAAGACCCCTTTTCTAACATTGGTGGCAGTGGTGGGATTGGACTTATATTTTTACTTGACATATAGTAATTAAGTGTACACTACTGTTTGATTTCAGACCACTATGTGACCACATACTACTTGTCTTGTGATTTTGCTTTTTCTCCTTGGGACTCCTTTTTGCTCTACTTCCATAATTTTGCTGATCCCTTGACTGATTCTTTTTTCTTCAATGGGAACTTGTTTTCTGCCTTTGGAACTTTGCACTTGTTGCCGTAAAGTCTGAATCTGGAGATGCAACAGCTGGAGCTGTTTATGAATTAGGGAAACTGGAAAGGTACTCAGTTGCTCAATTGAAACAGTTCTGTAAATATCTTGCCTGTCCCGTTAAGAGCTCCACTAGGAAGGGGGAGCTGCAAGAGGCACTGAGGGCCTGGGTGACAGCCAAGGAAGCTGGGGGGCACACAGAGGGGAAGTGCAGAGTCTACACAGTGGTGTAGTGGAGGTACCTGTTACACCTGGGGGGAGGATCTCCAGGAGTGGTAGCAGTAGGTCCTCTAAGGGTTTGACTCCTGAAGAGTTGCAGGACAAACAGGCATAAAGCGCTCACCGGTTGAAGTCAGAAAAGTTGAGGATGCAAAGGGAGTTCGATGAGTGGGTGAGGGACTTAGAGATAAAAGATTTGATTTGGGCTTATGAGCTAAGACTGAAGGAGCTGGATGTCATGAGGGCTGAGTCCAGCTGGAATGGTGGCAGCAACAATTTGATATCCAGTGCTGCTGAAGATGTGCACATGCCCAGGGATGTGGTGCCCTACTTGAAGGAGGGAGTTAACACAGACCAGGAGGTTCAGGAGTATGAGGTAGCTCCAGTGATGCACAGGGTCCCTGAGGTGGATTGGGGAACTGGCATGGGGAGTCATATTCCTACTTGTGGGAGGGACACTCTACTGGCTCTAGGTGAGAGTGACAGGGAGAGGGGTTCCCTCCAGGTAGAAGTTCTGGTTATGGAGTGTGAAGACATCCCAGAAGAGTGTGGATTGAGTGTCAGGGACAGTCAGGTACTGTCTCAGGAGGGTGATGTGGGGTACTTTTTTAAGACTGAGTCACTGGATGAATGGGTGAAGGGTACTTTGGTTAATTCATGTGAGGGGCTGAGTCATGTAATTGCTGGAGAGCATATGTCTAGTCTTTATTTTCCAGAGATACGCCAACACCAGGTGGAGTGTCAGTTCTCTGACCCCATGGAGCTTACAATGGAGGCAGACCTCTGGGTGAGAACCAGAGAGTCTGAAGCAGCATTTGGGGGTGCTCCTGAGGGGAGTGGTCTAGGTATTTCCCAAACAGGTGAGGTATGGAAGGATTGCAGTGTCCCAGGTAGGTCCCAGAGTAGTGAGAGGGGTGGGGGAGCCCATGTCCAGGTCTCAGAGGAGAGGGAATGGGGATGGGCTGAGGCCCAGGGTGCCTGAGATCCAGTCCCAGGTCCTGGAGGGTTCCATGTGGGAAAACCAGGAGGGGAGCCTCGCCTGTACCGTAGGGCCATCTGCTGAGGGAGACCCCACAGTGTCAGGAGAACTGGTGTCTGGCAGTACCACTCCTAGTGAGGGGGTGCAGAAGTCCAGACAGATGGTTGTGAGGGGGTTGCGGACCCCAGTGGAGAACCTGGAGGGCCAGGGGCCAGCTCTGAGAGCAGAGCCCCTCAGGAATGACCTTGGTGAGACCATTTCTGGGTTAGAGGGAATCCAGACTCTGCCAGATGGGCAGGGGTCAGGAGACCTGCACCAGCCAGACTCTTGTGTGGCCCTTGGGGAGGTGTGTCCCTTGGGGGGGTAAGTGTGCCCCCCAGGAAGTCCTGGTGTGCCAGGAAATGGTTCAACCGTGGTGACTCTGTGTTGAATGATCAGGTTCAGGGTGTAAACTCTTACCTGATGGGGAGTAGGGGTGTTCCCAGGGAAGTCCTGGTGCGCCAGGCAGTGGTTCAACCGCAGGGTGGTGACTCTGAGTTGGATGACCAGGTTCAAAGGGTAAACTCTGAACTGGTGGGGGGTAGGTGTGTCCCCAGGAAGTCCTGAGTTGCCAGGCAGTGGTCCAGTCTGATGGTACAGACCCTGGACTGGAGGATCAGGTGCAGGGGGTAAACCCTGACCTGAAGGGGGGGCGGTTTGTCCAATCACCCCCCGGTGTGATTTCTAAGGGTACTCTCCCTGAGGGGGTGCAGAACCCTGAGGGTAGGGGCAGGGAGGGAGAGATTCACCCCTTACCCTAGTGCAATCTATGGGTACAGACCCTGGATTGAAAGGCAAGGTTCAGGGTGTCCCCCCTGACCTGGAGGAAGGGGCTACTGCTAACAGTGTCCCTACCATGTTGTCTTATGGGAGGACCACTCCTAGTTGGGGGGTGCAGGACCCCAGAAGGGAGGGCAGGGGGAGGGAAGCCTCACCCCTAGCCCTAGTCCAACCTAAAGGTACAGGCCGCAGGTTGGAAGGCCAGTTGCAGGTTAACATCCCTGCACTTGTGGAAGAATTGTGCAGGACTGCTTCGACAAGCACCCTGACAATCTTTGCCTCTGGGGGTGCCGCTCCTGGAGGGAGGGTACAGAGCCCCAGAGGGGAAGACCAGGGTCAGGTTGTCATCCCTGTCCTGGTGGAAGGGAGCGTGGTCAAAGGGTGCCAGGCACCTGGGGCTACCGCCCCCCACTCTCCACAGTCACAGTGGTTGGAGAGGCCTGAGGTCGGGCTCTCATCCTTGACAGTTGTCAGGGATTACTGTGGCTTGCTGTCCTGGTAGACAGAGTTGCCCCGGGGGTGGGGGAACGATGTCCGGTGTGGAGTGGGCAACACCACTGTGTTGGCCCTGGTGGCACTATCTACCCCCTGGGATACATCTGTGAGCAAAGTAAAGTTAGGTGCTGCACAGATGGTATCTGCAGATGAGGAGAAGGGTTCCCCATGGGTTAGCTTAGTGGGCCCTGACAGTATGGACAGAGGGATCCAACTGGAGTAAGGAAGGCGTAGAACTGGAACATGCCCCTGCTGTTGTGGGCCTGGGTCCTTGTTCTATCGCCCCAATCAGGGAAGTATATCAAGGTACTGATTGTTCTCCCCTGGCTTTAGGCAGGTAGAGGGTCATGATAGACTTTTGAGTTTATTCAGGGTCATCCCCAATCTTTTTGCCTCCTGCCTCCTATTTATTCTGACCTGTTGCTGTTGGCTTTTGAACTCAGAGCACTTTACCACTGCTAACCAGTGCTAAAGTGCATATGCTCTCTGTGTAAATTGTATTGTTGATTGGTTTATCCATGATTTGCTTATTTGATTTACTAATAAAACCCTAGTAAAGTGCAATAGAGGTGCCCAGGGCCTGTAAACCAAATGCTACTAGTGGGCCTGCAGCACTGGTTGTGCCACCCACATAAGTAGCTCTGTAATGATGTCTCTGACCAGCCACTGCAGTGTTTGTGTGTGCAGTTTTTAACTGTAAGTTCGACTTGGCAAGTGTACCCACTTGCCAGGCCTAAACCTTCCCTTTTCTTACATGTAAGGCACCCCTAAGGTAGGCCCTATGTAGCTCCAAGGGCAGGGTGCAGTGTACGGTTAAGGTAGGACATATAGTAATGTGTTTTATATGTCCTGACTGTGAAATATTGCTAAATTAGTTTTTTACTGTTGCAAGGCTTGTCCCTCTCATAGGTTAAGATAGGGGTTACCTTTAAATCTGATTAAAGTGTAGATTCCCTTTGGGAGTGGATGGACTTGTGGAGTTTGGGTCCCTGAACTCACAATTTAAAAATACATCTTTTAGTGAAGCTGATTTTGAGATTGTGTGTTTGAAAATGCCACTTTTAGAAAGTGAGCATTTTCTTGCTTATACCATTTCTGTGACTGCCTGTTTGTGGAGTCCCTGTCTGGGTCAGTTTGACAGTTGGGCTGGTTGTATCTCACACTAGACAGTGACACAAAGGGAGCTGAGGTGTAGTCTGCATTTCCTGATGAGCCATTGGTGCTAGGAGGGAGGGGAGAAGTGGTCACTCACACCTGAAAGGGCTGTGCCTGCCCTGACACAATGCAGTCTCCAACCCCCTGGTGAGTGTCTGGGGCCTGGTCTGGGCAAGGCAGGATTTCACAATCAAGAGAGACTTTGCTTTGAAGTAGGCCTACTTCAAAGTAGAAAATGGGTATAAGAAGGGCACCCAAAACCACAGACTTTGGAACACTTCTGGAAACCAAGAAGAACCTTTGCCTGGAGAAGAGCTGAAGAGCTGAGGAAGAAGAGCTGCCCTGACTGTGACTGTGCTTTGTGGAGCTATACTGCAGTTGCAGCTTCTGCTAGAGTAATAGAGTAAAGACTGGACTGTGTGTGCCTTCCATCTTGTGAAGATCTCCGAGGGCTTGATTTAGAGCTTGCCTCCTGTTGTTTGAAGTCTCAGGGTCAGCAAAGACATCTCTCTGCAAGCACCTGGAGTCTCTGGAGAGACTCCTACTCTGCCCAGTGGTGCCCATCCAGTTCCTGGGACCCTGAAAGGAGAAGCTGGCAACCTAAGAGGAAGAAATCCACGCACAGGATGCCGCGCGGGGAAAAGATCAATGCAACTCCGATCTGTGGCTGAAAAATTGACACGCCGCCTGCAACGCAACCAAATAATCGACGCACGGAGCTGGGGAAATGACACGCAGCATCACTGAGGGAGGCTGGTGAGATTGCAACGCGTGCTGTGTGGTTTTCAGATCATCGTGCGGCTGGATTTCCAATGCAAACACTGCTGGGCATGTAAAATCAATGCTAGGCCTGCCCAGACCCGAGAGTGCTGAACGGATCGACGCATCGCTCTCCTCCAGAGAGAAGAAATGACGTGCCCGACCTGACGAAAAGAGAAACGATGCAAGGTCTCGCTCGTGAGTGACATCAACACATCACAAGCCCTTTTTGGCGCACACTCGCCTGTGCAGGGTTATTTTTGACGCACGAAGGTACATTTTCATGCTAACAGTGTTAGTGTGCATTTAAAACTACATGAAGACTCTTTTTGCTTTTTAATTGATAACTTGACTTGTTTATTGTGGATTTTTGTCGTTTTGGTCTGGTTTTGTTTAGATAAATATTTTCTATTTTTCTAAACCTGTGTTGTGTCATTTTGTAGTGTTTTTATTAAGTTACTGTGTGTGTTGGTACAAATACTTTACACCTAGCACTCTGAAGTTAAGCCTACTGCTCATGCCAAGCTACCAAGGGGGTAAGCAGGGGTTAGCTGAGGGTGATTCTCTTTTACCCTGACTAGAGTGATGGCCCTTGCTTGGACAGAGGGTAACCTGACTGCCAACCAAATACCCCATTTCTAACAGTGAGTGAATCAACACCAATAACAACTGCATCACAGAGCTTGCAAGCAATGTCAACGAGAAGAGGAGAGAAAGAAAATAAGTAACTAACCTGTAACTGCAGTTCTCCAGTATTGGTATCTTTCGTAGATTCACATGCTTGAATTATTCCCTGTTGTTGAAGTAGAAGTCCATAATAAAGCAGTTTATATATCACTATCATAGGCTATAAAGGCAATAAAAAGTCAGTTTAATAGCCTATCTCTTTCCTTTTTAAAGAAGGACCACACTTGAACTATAACCAGGCTACAGCACCCTCTAGAATACTTCCAACAGAGGCTGAGTTCCTTAGATTTTCAGGCACAAGTGGGTATAAATAATCCTGAGTTATAACGGGAGCCTCTCCAGGGAGGAGGGTGGGTCGCATGTGAATGTATGAAAGATACCAACACTGGAGAACTGCAGTTCAGTTACAGGTAAGCAACTTATTTTCTTCCCCAGTATGGGATCTTTCCTAGATTCACATGCTTGAATCAGATTAGCAAACAGTTACTGTATTTGTATATATTATAGTATTAGTTGAAATAGCGGATGGTGGGTATAGAAATTCTATACATTACATGCATATGCAATTCAATAAAATAATATATAAACATATATATATATATATATATATATATATATATATATATATATATATATACATACATATATATATATATATACACATCATACATTATAATTTGAATGAATACATAAACATATGGAACCAAAAGAAGCTCCCCTTATTGAGACAAGTGGTGTAGTAGAACCACTCCAACCGCTGCATCACTGTGTTGTGCCAATTCCAGGTAATAATGCTGCATGAATTATATGCATACCTTTCTAAGTCCCAGTGCGACATATCTTCTGCAGAGGCACTTCAGCACACAAAGTAGTTGAGGTGGAAACTGCCCTAGTTGAGTGCGCCATAAGTTTTATCTGGGAGGGGCTTTCTGGTCTTTCAATGGCAGAACTTAAATGCATCTGAAATTCATCGAGCAGTAGTTAATATTGGGACTAGAGCACCCTTACAAGTGTATCCATTTGAGTCTAACAGTTGGTCAGTTCTCATGAGTTGTTTAGTGCGATGTACATAGAGTTTTAGATATCACTTGATACCTAGCGTATGAATAGACCTATCAGTTGGTGATGTTGAATTCAGGAAGACTGAAATATTATAGGCTGATTGAGACAAAATCCGAAGGAACCTTGGGAATAAATGTTTGGATTAGTTCTGAGAAGTACTAAATTGCTTGTGAGGCACAAGACGTTACTTGAGTTGAGAAAAGCCTGTGTCTCCTCTACCCTGCTTGCCGGAGTGAGCGCTAGTAACAAGGCAACCTTCCATGTTAGAAATATGAGGTGTGCTATGTGAATGGGTTTGAATGAGCTCTTCAGGAGTTGAAATAGAATTATGTTCAGGTGCCAGTACGGGGAAAGAGCCCTTACTGGAGGAAAAAACTCTGAATAATTCTTTTATGAACAGTTTGATGATTCTGCAAGAGTAGAAAGAGAGGAAATGTGATATGCATCTACATCTTGATATTGCTGCAAGCCACACCTCAACAGACGCATGTACCAGCCGTGACTATGCTAGTGAGAGGAGATAGGGTAGTTATTGCCAGATTAAGCTAGTAGAGAATGTTGTCTTGATAGGCAGAAACATTTCCATTAACATTTAGATGCTGTTATAGTGGCTTCCGCTTTGACTTGGAGAGGATACACCTGCAGTCCTGAGGTATATTAAGGTCTCTGAATTCATGGAGTTTAGGAGCGCATAAGAGGAGACAGGTCAGGTCAAGATTAAGGACCTGGCATTAGTTCATGGTCAAAAGTTTACAGAATGTTGGTAGGTGAATGTGGTTGTATTCCAATAGCAGGAGAAACTCTGTGAACCAATGCTGCATGGGCCACCTGGGGACTATGAGGATGAGAAGACACCACTCAGATTTCCTCTTCGTGAGAACCTTTGGTATTAAAGATATTGGGAAAAAGGGTAGGCATAGATCCTGGACCATCTGTCGAAAGGCATTCCCCATAATCCTGGATGTGGAAGCCACCTTGCGTAGAACTGACATTCACAGTTTTCGTTTGCTGTAAAGGGATGCAGAGTCGGTTTGCCCCAGAACGAGAAGATCATACTTAGAGCCGACTGATCAAACTCCCATTCGTGGAGGCTGTTTCCAATTCGACCGCGGAGCGGTATTTCGGAGGGGGGAAGTCTGGCGGGCGGCCTCCGCCGCCCACCAGACTTGGAATGACCCCCAGAGTGGTGTAATTGCGCAACATATTGCCTCTCAACATATGCTGACTGTTACAGGCATGCTCATATTAGACTCCTTAATTCTTGACATTGCGTTATCCTAGATTATGTGTGCTTTGTTCTTGTTGACAATTAAATGCTTTTATCTTCGTTTGTATTGTCATCGAGGTCAACGAGGCAGACGTAAACGACTAAGCTGACGTAGAAGATGTTGTCGTCAACGAGGCCTTCATCGTAGACGAGGCCCTCATGGAGGACGCAGTCACAGCTGAGGCCGTCTTCAGAGAGGAGGCTGCCATTAACAAAATAGTGGTGGACGAGGCTGTCGTAGATGTGTTTACAAGGACTAGGTCATTGTAGACAAGGCCGTCATCGTAGACAACCATCATAGACAAGGCTGTTGCAGATGAACATTGGAGAAGAGGCTGTCTTAGGCGACCGTCAAAGATGAGGCTGTCTTAGGCAACCATGGAAGATGAGGTCGTCGTTGATGACCCTCGTAGATGAACACTGTAGATGAGGCTATCGTAGAGAACCACCATAGATGAGGCTGACGTAGATTACCATCATAGATGAGGCCATCATAGATGAACATTGTAGATGAGTCTGTTGTACACGACCATCCTAGATGCGGCTGCCTTAGATGACCATCATAGATGAGGCCGTCGTCGACGAACGTTGTAGATGAACATCGTAGATAAGGCTGTTGTAGACAATCATCATAGATGAGGCTGTAGTAGATGACCATCTTAGATGAGGCTGTCGTAGATGACCATCATATATGAGGCCGTTGTAGACGACCGTCGTAGACAAACATCATAGATGAGACCGTCGTAGTTGACCATCATAGATGAGGGTTGTCGTTGATGACCATCATAGATGAGCCCGTGATCGACCACCATCATATATGAGGCCTTTGTCGACAACCAATATAGATGAGGCTGTTGTAAACAATCATTGTTGACGACCACCGTAGATGGCTGTTATCGACGACCACTGTAGACGACTGCCGTAGATGACTGCCGTGGACGACCACCACAGATGACCGTTGTCGACGACCACCGTAGATGACCATCGTCGATGACCACCATAGATGACCATTATAGACAACAGTCATAGACGACTGTTGTAGACAAGGCCATCGTAGGCAAGGCCATCTTAGATGGGGCATCACAAACAAGACCATCCTAGAGGAGGCCATCATGAACGAGGCCATCTTAGACGAGGCCATCAAAGATGAGGCCATCTGTAAATGAGGCCATCCGTAGATGAGGCCCTTCGTAGATGAGGCCCTACGTAGACGAGGCCATCATAGACGAGGTCCTTCAGTGTCAGTGTTTAAGAGGGAGTTGAAGGTCTGTTTTTTTGCAATTTTCTTTCCCTGTGAGAAGATGCATATGAAGACTCATAGTACGCCTTTTTATGTTTTTTAAGCGTGCCTTTGGGGGATCCTTTGCTCAACCTATCCCTTTGACCTTTCCTGTGAGGTGAAGAAATTTGTACTCTCCTCATAATAAGTGACAGATTTAAGATTCTGTAGTCCCAATAATAGCCTCATCTCTCAGAACACAAGAATTTTTGAGGAAAAGGTTAAACATATTTTGTAGTCCTTACATTGTTTTCTACTACTGGGACATAGTAGTGCCAGGGTTAGAGAAATGAAATATGAAATATAATCTTGGATGATCCGAAAAGAAGTAATAGCTGAAGAACTGAGAAGAGCTCAGGGAGACTCCCTTCACACGATGTGCGGTAGAAAATCTGAGGGACTCAGTCTCTGTTGAGAGTATTCTAGACAGTTCTGTTGACTGATTGGTTATAGTTCAAGTTTGGTCCTTTTTTACAAAGCACAGATAGGCTTCTATACTGACTTTTCATTACCTTTATAGCCTATGATAGTGATATATATGTATATATAAAAAGAAATGTTGTCCTGAAAAGCGTGTTATGGCGCACTTATTTCTCCGGTGGTGCTGGTTTAAGGCAGGACGTCCATATTTCAGAAAAAGGATTATCTTTCTATTTCAAAAAGAGAAAACCGCACTCCGTCGTTGTGCAAATAATAGTTAAACTTTAATTCCATTAGTGAGATCACAGCAGAAAAACAAAACAGGAATCCCCTGAGGCGTTTCGGTCACACCTGTGAACAAGGTCATAGAAAGAGAATCCTTTTTCTGAAATATGTATATATATATATCCTGCTTAATTATGGGACTCCCACTTCAATGACGGAGAATGATTCAAGCATATGAATCTATGAAAGATCCAATATTGGAGGATTACTGAAATGAAAACCCAACTCTGAGAGGTGAGTGATAAAAGGGATGATTTAGAGTATTGTTCCAGGAGGAAAAGCAATCATTTAAAAAAAGAGCATAGTACTGGAAGGCAACAGTCTCTCCCAAAATTATCTGTTCTGCAAGATAATGAAGCAATTTAACTCCTTCCAGGTTGGCATAGTTGAGATTATGAGGGCAACATGAAAGAGCAACCATGGTTAAAGGATTTCCTTGTTAGGAAAACTGTCCATATGGAAACTGGGAAACAAAGCCTAAATGTATCAATCTATCTCACATAATACATTTACAAACACAATGACAGCAGAGGAAATGTGACATTGCTGAAGTGATGACTGAGCTCAAGGAATGCTAGATTAAGTATAGGAGAATATTTCCATTTGCCTTTCATTTTTACAATCAAGGAAAACAAATACAGTGTAGGAATCCAAGATAAAGGTTTGTCTGTCTCAAACTGTCTAAAGAACACTCAATAAGAGAATCACAGAGGTCTGTAGATCCAAGAGACTTTGGTTTGACAGAGATCTGTTAGAGATCTGGAAGGTAGGCCCACTCAGCCTTATGACTGAGATGGCAAATGGTGTTTAGGTGGTTGGTTTGCTTCAAGGGAGTTGCTGTCTTTTGGCTCTTAGAAAGTGAGAATGAGGAGTTGATAAGCTTTGCAGCATCCCACACCAACAGGACCCCCAGCAGATAGGGTATTCCTATGTTGAATGGCAAGTGCAACACTCTGACTTGTATAAATGTCAACTGAAGGAGACCAAGAGATTGGAAAACGGTCACATGAGGGGACTGAGTTGGGGGGTCTCTGCTAATTTATTTCAGTCTCAAGGTCAAGGGAGCAAGACATAGCTGGGCCCTTTTGTGGGTGTTGCTAAGTCTCATTGGGTCAAATGTATGCACTGCAACATATGATTGTATTGTACTTGAATTTAGATATCGCTTACGACCCCTGGTGAAGTGTTACACCAGGCAGCATGTTGCTTCGAAACCCAATGTTAGTGTTTAGTCCAGTCTTATTGATATTTTTGACTATTTTGACTATTAGGATTAATCCTGCATTCTCACGCAAACCATTTGATGCATTCATTCCAATCTCTTCGTAAATGAATAGGTGTTAGGTGTAATTGTTAATCTGGGGTATGTGACCTCATGCTAATTGATACTGGGAATAATAGATTAGGTAGAGGACTATAGGAATATATTGGTTGTAGGGTATAACTTTCAAAGAAGGAGAGGTTGTGATCTTTGAAGTTAATTGTCGATAACTTGCAGACTAACCTACTCTGCATGTGACCGGAGGTTGTGCTCAGAGAGAGGACATATGCGCAGGATGGCCGTGAAGTAGAGGGCTATTTGAAAAAAAAGTTAAGGCGATGAGCAGAAGTTAAAAGTAATTGCCAGTTTTCCATGTAGAACAAGAATATTGAGAATGTTTTTGCGATAACATGCATTTAGAGAATGCAAGACTGTAGAAAGAAACATATTATTTGCATATGAATATAGTGTTATATTAGGTAATGTTGATAGCCACTAGAATCAGGCAGTCTGTCTGCTAGACTACGGCTCGAGTCAGGTCAGATTATCGGCTCAGGGTTGGAAGCAAAAAGAATTTGCTGACATAAATATATAGGGAAATATTGAGGACTTTCTGCATCATTCAAAAGAAGCAATACCGTCAACATCATAGCAATTTTAGAAACTATATGGGCAAATAATGCAAACATTGAAAAAGAGATTTTGCATAAGTACACACAAAATATTTGACATAATATATATTAATATTTATACAAACTGAAATTTAAAGTAACAAAATGAAAAATTATTAAGAAAAAAAATAACTAGCAAAAAATATTTTAGAAATGCTGACAACTATACAAAACATAAAATGCATTAGATTTTAAAAATACTTCTTAATTTACAAACTATACATAAAAAATGAACATAAACAAAGAATTCAATATAAAATATGTAAGCACATTAAAACAAAATGAATAAGTAATTTCACCAATTAGTAATTAATACATAAATTGTAAAATGAATGAAATATATTTATAAATACTGCCAACCCTACTTCCATACTAACAAACAACAGCACACCTTAAATGTTTTGAAACAAAAATAACCCTTAATATAATTATAAATGTTAACTAAAACAAATAAAGCTATAATCTATATTTTTCAACAACCAACTGTTCATACGATTTGAAAAATAATCATAATAATTTACACATTTAACACATTGGAAATACATTGGTTGCTAGTAGGTAGTTACCTAGTTTCTATAGGAAAAGCGATTTTGGTTTTGCCAATAATTTTGGCGCATTTGATTAATCTTCACAAAACGTTCAAAACTAATTTGCCACTCACTACAGCTGCTATCTGGAACGTTTTAGGGTGATTTGTTAAGTGGCGGCCAGGAACAAGGGGGTCGGTCTCAAAACAGGTTTCCCTTATGCAATTTCCGAAAGGGATGTTGAACACAACTACAGCCTGAACCGCTGAATGGAATCACACCAAATTTGGCAGAAAGCTAGATCTTGGTCCAGAAAGAGCACCTTTTGGTGTAAATCATCAGTTCAGTAGTTGTGGAGGTATTTAATGAAAAAGTAATATAGATATCTAGGGATACAGAGGGTCCACGGCTCCGATAGATTTCAAGGTGAGATCTGATTGCCTACCAACACTTCAACCCAGAAGTGCTGCCAGCCATCTTGGGACTCTGACTTGGCAAGAAAAAACATTTACAAAAGACAAGGGGGCAGGGTAGAAATAACCCAATTACCTGGGCCTGGTGCTAGGTTCCCAGAGTGACCCCGCCTGGGGCCGAATTAATTTTATTTAATTTTACTGCTAAATCATGGAGGTTCCAAGAATCCACTGTAAAATTGAAAAAGAAAAGGTGCGGGCTGCAGCGCTTGTTTACTATATACCCCCTGAGTCGGCCAGGTCCCAGGGGGTCTAATTATGAATGCAGTTGGGGGATGGGTGTGTGTGTGTGTGTGCCCCAAGTGAGATTTTGGCCTCAGGGATTCCATCTCCTTTTGCCAGGCCGAGATGCAAAAGTGGGAAGGGGGACACCTGGCCCCCTTTCCTGGGGAGATTTCGGCCCCAGGCACCCATCCCCCACAGCCCAGCCGGTTTCCAAAATGGGAAGGATGCTGAACTGCCAACCGTGGAGGCCTATTTCAGCCCTAGGAGCCCAGTCCCTGGTGCCCAGATGTTAGAAAAATGGGTCAGGTGCAGCCCCCCTCTCCGAGCCATGTTTGGCCCGAAGGACCTCATCTCCCGGGGCACAGCCATGCAGTTGAAATGGAGTGGGGCACGTGGCCCTCCTCCCCGAGCGCTTAATGGCCCTGGGGACCCAATTCCGCAGGGCCAGGCTCCTACTATGTCCTGGGGTGCCAACCCCTGGGACACAGTGGTTTCTTGGCCCGCACTGGTGCTGGCAGGGAAACCTCAGTTTGCTCTTGTTTGACGGGAGCAAAAAAATGCTGCTGCCAAGCAAGAGAAAAAGTCAATCCACTACCAGCAGGCAGGAACAGGAAAAATGCTCCCACCTGCTGGGAGTAGAGTTTTAATCTTTTTCCCTGGCTGCTGTGAAGTTTGAAGGGAAATAGATTAAAAAACTGCTCTCGCAAACAGGGAGCAGCATTTTTTGCTGTGTGTGGTAGCAATGCCGTCTCCTGCCGGAGGCAGGGAGCAGACAATGGCCGCAGGGGTTTTGGAGCTCCCCCTGTGGCCCTCAACAACAAGAACCTGGTTGCTCTGGGTGGGGCCTGGGCACCCAACATTTTGTGTCAAGGCCCCGGGGGATGAAGGCCAGGCTGTAGTAAATGGGGTTCTCAGAGCCAATATTGCCCTTTGGGGGGAGCAAGTGCCTCCCTCCACTTTTAGATGGTGGCCAGGCACTGTGGGATGGGGTCCTTGGTGCCAATATTGGCCCAGGATGGGGCTCGTGCCCCCTTGCCCTTTGGATGGTGGTCAGGCCCAGAGAGATGAGGTCCTTGTGGCCAATCTATTTAACCAATATTATGAAAACTATTGGAGTCTAAGAATATTTAATAAGCGATTCCCACTCTAACTTATTCAAAAAGTAGGGAAAGTGTTGGATTCCGTACGGGTTAGATTTGATATTCCTACTCCAGTCACCACAATGAAAGGGAAAGTGCTAGCCTTCGTGGAAGTTAGATTTACTATTCCTACTTCACGCAGTGCAACAGCAGGGAAAGCATTGGACTGCAGAGGGGTGAACTGTGCTATTCCCACTTCAGTCAGTGCAACTTTATGTGCTTTTGGATGCTTAGAGAAGGCAAAGAGTATTGTGGATAAGGGTATCTTTTCAAGATTTATCATTAGCTCTTACGATGGCAAAGTGATAGGGCCAATGTGCTCTGTTGAAAGCTTTTTCTGTTTCACTGGACACGAGAAGAGCCAATATCTCAGTTGTTTTGACATTGTTGATCACAAGTAGTGTGCTTCTGGTGTTATCCATACAATTCCTTCCCTGCCAACCCAGGTTCGTCTGGGTGAAATAGGCCTGGCATGTACAGTTCAGTCTAAATGCTATGGTCCCAATAAATAGCTTGCCATCTACCTTCAGCACGGAGCTGTGACTGTTTGCCAAAAATAGTATTGGGTCATTACCTGGCCTGTGGATGACCATGATGGATGTCTCCTTCACGGTGTCTGCTGTTGTTCCGGAATCTGCAAAGGGAGTTCTAGAGCCTCTCAATCACCGATTCTACAGCCTTACAAAAAGTTTTCTCGAACATGTTACAAATCCATCCAGTCCAAGTTGCTTTGTTCTGTTGTAGTCTGGCTAAAGCTGACATCACCTCTTCCTCTGAAAGAGGTTTCATTAAACTATGTGCTTATCCAAATGTTTTTCCTCTCTAGCTTAGTCCAACTTATGTGTTTGTCTGGCTTGTACACTCTCTGTCACTGAAGTACAGGTCTCCTTACAACACTATGGGGGTCATTACAACCCTGGCGGACGGTGTTAAGGGTGCGGTAATACCGCAAACAGGCCGGCGGACAACAAAAGGGAATTATGACAGTGGCGGAAACCACCAACATAGACAGCCACTTTAACACTTCGACCGCCACGGTGGTACAGACAAGCAGCGCGGCGGTCACCGCCAACAGACAGGCGGAAGACAATGTACCGCCCACAGTATCACAACCCGCCAATCCGCCACCTTTTCCGGGGCAGATTCACCGTGGATAAAAACACGGCGGAAACAGCTTTTGCAATGGGAAAACGCTCACCTTCTACACATCCCACGAGGAAGGAGGCCACCATGGAGCCAGAATTACAAATCCTACCTGCCCTTGTCTTCCTGCTCATTTATGAACACCAGCAACGGCGGCGCCGAAGACAATGGTGAGTACTGCACCTACGACATAGGGGAGGTGGGAGGCAAAAGTCAGGGACACACACACGCAAAACACCCACCCCACCCCTACCCTCGCACATTATAACACACACAGCTATGCATGTCAAAACATAACAGTAACAACCCACAACCCCCCCGGAAGAATGCAAAGACCAAAGGAAATCAGTCAAAAAATTGTAATGTATCAAAATACAGTTACCAAATATATACAGATATATATATATACACATTCAAAAGTATATACATTACGAGAAGCAGTGCAGGTATGCATATATCAATGTCCGTGCACCACTGGGCCAAAAATGCATGGGCGAGGCCTACACACGATACCTGTCCACAAACAGAGAGAACACTGCTGGGGCATCAGATAGAAATACAACAGGCACCTCAGGGGGAAGGGAAGGGGGGGCACCTCAGCCGGATTACAGCACCACGCCAGATCCACGACGGGGTTCCATGCCCATTGATGTATCCTGGGGAGTGCAAAGCCACAGTCTCTCAAGTCTATACAGTGGTTGGTTTGCCCACTGTACCATCCTGGGGAGTGCAAAGCCACAGTCTCTCAAGTCTCTACAGTGGGTGGCTTGCCCACTGTTACATCATGGGGAGTGCAAAGCCACAGTCTCTCAAGTCTCTACAGTGGGTGGTTTGCCCACTGTACCATCCTGGGGAGTGCAAAGCCACAGTCTCTCAAGTCTATACAGTGGTTGGTTTGCCCACTGTTACATCCTGG